>NC_064648.1:117610416-117916416 GCF_023864345.2 Schistocerca serialis cubense
AACACACCCCACAGCATTATGAAGCTACCACCACCTTGCACAATGCCTTGTTGTCAAATTTGGTAAATGGTTTCCTGGGGTCTGCGCCACACTCCAACCCTACCGTCAGCTCTTACGAACTGCAATCTACACTACTGGGCATTAAAATTCCTACACCACGAAGACGACGCGCTACAGACGCGAAATTTAACCGACAGGAAGAAGATGCTGTGGTATGCAAATGATTAGCTTTTCAGAGCATTCACACAAGGTTGGCGCCGGTGGCGACACCTACAACGTGCAGACGTGAGGAAAGTTTCCAACCAATTTCTCATAAACAAACAGCAGTTGACCTGCGTTGCCTGGTGAAACGTTGTTGTGATGCCCCGTGTAAGGGGGAGAAATGCGTACCATCACGTTTCCGGCTTTGATAAAGGTCGGATTGTAGCCTATCGCGATTGCGGTTTATCGTATCGCGACATTGCTCCTCACGTTGGAAGGGATCCAATGACTGTTAGCAGAATACGGAATCGGTGGGTTCGGGAGGGTAATACGGAACCCCGTGCTGGATCCCAACGGCCTCGTATCACTAGCAGTAGAGATGACAGGCATCCTATCCGCATGGCTGTAACGGATCGTGCAGCCACGTCTCGATCCCTGAGTCAACAGATGGGGACGTTTGCAAGACAACAACCATCTGCCCGAACAGTTCGACGACGTTTGCAGCAGCACGGACTATCAGCTCGGAGACCGTGGCTGCGGTTACCCTTGACGCTGCATCACAGACAGGAGCGCCTGCGATGGTGTACTCGAGGACGAACCTGGGTGCACGAATGGCAAAACGTCATTTTTTCGGATGAATCCAGGTTCTGTTTACAGCATCACGATGGTCGCATCCGTGTTTGGCGACATCGCGGTGAACGCACATTGGAAGCGTGTATTCGTCATCGCCATACTGGCGTATCACCCGGCGTGGTGGTATGGGATGCCATCGGTTACACGTCTCGGTCACCTCTTGTTCGCATCGATGGCACTTTGAACAATGGACGTTACATTTCAGATGTGTTATGACCCGTGGCTCTACCCTTCATTCGATCCCTGCGAAACCCTACATTCTAGCACGATAATGCACGACCGCATGTTGCAGGTCCTGTACGGGCCTTTCTGGATGCAGAAAATGTTCGACTGCTGCCCTGGCCAGCACATTCTCCAGATCTCTCACCAATTGAAAACGTCTGGTCAATGGTGGCCGAGCAACTGGCTCGTCACAATACGCCAGTCACTACTCTTGATGAACTGTGGTATCGTGTTGAACCTGTATGGGCAGCTGTACCTGCACACGCCATCCCAGCTCTGTTTGAATCAATGCCCAGGCGTATCAAGGCCGTTATTACGGCCGGAGGTGGTTGTTCTGGGTACTGATTTCTCAGGTTCTATGCACACAAATTGCGTGAAAATGCGATGACATGTCAGTTCTAGTATAATATATTTGTCCAATGAATGCCCATTTATCATCTGCATTTCTTCTTGGTGTAGCAATTTTAACGGCCAGTAGTATAGACTCATCTGATCAGACCACGGTTTTCCAGTCGTCTAGTGTCCAGTCGACATGGTCACGAGCCCTGTAGATGCGCTGCAGGCGATGCCGTGCTGTTAGCAAAGACACTCGTGTAGATCGTCTGCTGCCACAGCCCATTAACGCCACATTTCGCCGCACTGTCCTAGAGGATACGGCCGTCGCACGTCCCACACTGATGTCATGCAGTGTTGCTTGTCTGTTAGCACTGACAACTCTACATAAACGTTGCTGCTCTCGGTCGTTATGCGAAGGCCGTCGGCCACAGCGTTGTCCGTTGTGAGGTGTAAACCCTGAAATTTGGTATTCTCACCACACTTTTAACATGGTGAGTTTTAGAATATCGAATTCCCTAACGAATGCCGAAATGGAATGTCTCACGCGTGTAGCTCCAACTACCATTCAATGTTCAGAGTCTTCCCGTCGTGAGGCCCTAGTCACCTTGGAAATCTTTTCACCTGACTCAGCTGAATACAAATGAGAGCCACACCAATATTCTGTCCTTCTATACCTTGCGTACGTGATGCTACCGTCATCTCTATACGTGCAAATCGCCACCCCGTGACATTTGTCACCTGAGTGTAATTCAGGAGCATTTCCACACGCGGCTGGCTGACGGGTTTTCCCTTAGACAGGACGCAGGTCTTGTAAGGACGCGGCGGCTTCGGCGGTGTGCTGCCTCGAAAGGGCATACCGGCTCTCTCACAGTAAGGATCCCTCCATCGGTCACTTGCCCTGCCAGCCCGGTCGACCTTTCAAGTCACCACTACGGCAGAAGCTGCAAAACTGCTTTAACATGCGCGCACCTAATTACGAATATATCGAAGCTACGACAAACGAACGTGCATCAGAGTGAGGCACTTGTGTAAAAGCTAGGCAAGTGCATCTACATCTGCATCTACATTTATACTCCGCAAGCCACCCAACGGTGTGTGGCGGAGGGCACTTTACGTGCCACTGTCATTACCTCCCTTTCCTGTTCCAGTCGCGTATGGTTCGCGGGAAGAACGACTGTCTGAAAGCCTCCGTGCGCGCTCTAATCTCTAATTTTACATTCGTGATCTCCTCGGGAGGTAAAAGTAGGGGGAAGCAATATATTCGATACCTCATCCAGAAACGCACCCTCTCGAAACCTGGCGAGCAAGCTACACCGCGATGCAGAGCGCCTCTCTTGCAGAGTCTGCCACTTGAGTTTATTAAACATCTCCGTAGCGCTATCACGGCTACCAAATAACCCTGTGACGAAACGCGCCGCCCTTCTTTGGATCTTCTCTATCTCCTCCGTCAAACCGACCTGGTAACGGATCCCACACTGATGAGCAATACTCAAGTATAGGTCGAACGAGTGTTTTGTAAGCCACCTCCTTTGTTGATGGACTACATTTTCTAAGCACTCTCCCAATGAATCTCAACCTGGTACCCGCCTTACCAACAATTAATTTTATATGATCATTCCACTTCAAATCGTTCCACACGCATACTCGCAGATATTTGACAGAAGTAACTGCTACCAGTGTTTGTTCCGCTATCATGTAATCATACAATAAAGGATCCTTCTTTCTATGTATTCGCAATACATTACATTTGTCTATGTTAAGGGTCAGTTGCCACTCCCTGCACCAAGTGCCTATCCGCTGCAGATCTTCCTGCACTTCGCTGCAATTTTCTAAGGCTGCAACTTCTCTGTATACTACAGCATCATCCGCGAAAAGCCGCACGGAACTTCCGACACTTCTACTAGAGTGCAAGTGGAGTACATTCGGTCGTGTTCGGTTCGCATGCGCTAGTGTCCGCTAGTGTTCCACCGGTTCTCCGATTTTCGGGGAACCATTGAAGCAAGCTCGCGTCCTCTCCTCTTCGGCGCTAGTAGTACACAATCTTTTCTTCTGCTCCGTTGTCTACTCATGTTGTTGTTGGCTCTAAGCACCATGGGAGTTCTGAGGTCATAAGATCCCTAGACTTATAACTACTTAAACCTAACTAACCTAAGTACATCAAACACATCCATCCCCGAGGGTGGATTCGAACCTGCGACCGTAGCAACAGTGCGGTTCCACACCGAAGCGCCTAGAACGGCTCGGCCACAGCGCCGGCTCTGTTGTACTTGTTGACATGAATTGAGTAAGGGATGGAGTCGTCTGCAGGGAATATAATGTTGCTCATACAAGAATATAAACACCATAGCCCGCCGGTTAGCTGCGCCGTCTAAAGCGCTGCTTCCCGAGCGGAAAGGCGTGCCGGTCCCCGGCACGAATCCGCCCGCCGGATTAGTGTCGAGGTCCGGTGTGCCGGCCAGCCTGTGGATGGTTTTTAGGCGGTTTTCCATTTCTCTCGGCGAATGCAGGCTGGTTCCCCTTACTCCGTGTCAGTTACACTGTGTCGGCGATTGGTGAGCAAACACTGTCTCCACATACGTGTACACCATATTTATCCTACCACACAAACGTCTGGGGTACACTCGTCTGCTATGAGACGTTCCTGGGTGAGAGGGGGGGGGGGGTCACTGGAGGCTGAACCACATAATAACCCTGGGTGCGGTGGGGTGGGTGGACTGCTGTGGCCTGTGGTGGGGCTGTGAACCACTGACGACTATGGCGGGACGAAGCCTCTCCGTCGTTTCTAGGTCCCCAGTTTAATGCTTATATACCACAGATGCTATTGGTATCCAATACACGTAGAGCACAAAAGCGGAACCAAAATAAATATAAACAAAAACGATGCATACATGTTGTAATGGCCGGCCGGAGTGGCCGAGCGGTTTTAGGCGCTACAGTTTGGAACCGCGCGACCGCTACGGTCGCAGGTTCGAATTCTGCCTCGGGCATGGGTGTGTGTGACGTTCATAGGTTAGTTAGGTTTAAGTAGTTCTAAGTTCTAGGGGACTGATGAACTCAGAAGTTAAGTCCCATAGTGCTCAGAGCCATTTGAACCTTTTGTTGAAATGTTAGGTAAGCCTAACTAATTTATACCTGATTTTATTCTGAGAAGTTCAGTAATGTATGTAAATACCGTAAATGTAAAATCTGATTCAAAAAGTACTTGAAGTGAAGTGAAGCGCAGTTGGACAGCAAGAAACTCTTTAGTGGGCAATGCCCACAACGACAGTAGTTGTGAATCTTTGAGCATGGACTCTAATAAAAAAAAACAAGACAATTGAAAAAGAGGACTGTTAATTTGTGTCTTGTGGAAAGGGGACGTGTTGCTAGGCCGTCGCTCAGATCATATTGTTACATTTAATGAAAATGGATATTTTAGTGATAGAACCGAGTAAAGTATCTGTAAGAGTTGCCAAACATTTATGTACACAAATTTTCTGGAAGTGAAGAGTAGAAATATCTTGTTTTTTGAAAAGGAGGTGAACTTCATTGTCGTCGCCGTCTATCAATCGACAGAATTGTATGTGTATAAACTTCACTAAAAAACAGGAAAAGAAATGCATTCTCTATAGTTTTCATTCAATAAGTAACAACCTCTCATAATTTCTTAATTACAGTAACTGGATTATGTTCTTGTACAACAGTCTGGTGCTGAAATCCACTGACCAATTTTGATGTAGCAGGATGTGTAGTTTGAAGGAAGTTTGTGTGACAAGCAATCTCCTTTTCTCACGGAAAGCAGATTGTTGTTTCATCTTACTTACTTACAACAGTGTTCCCTTAGGTATGAAAAGATACGAAAACTTGGGCTCAAAGCTATCCGCAATACGGCCAAGTAACTAACAGAGTCGTATTTTAAACCTTACAGAACAATAACTTCCTCCAATTTATAATACGTCAACAACTGGTGCAGAAGCTGATCATTGAAGGAGGCAGAACCAAAATCCAGGTACCAGTTACGACTCAAAGTAAAAATGTCAATCAAATCTCTCTCTCTCTCTCTCTCTCTCTCTCCAAACACATATATAAATATTCATATTATTAAAAAAAGTCATTTTATAATGTCCAAACGAACTTTGCATCGTAATCAGATTAATACGGACGTTGCAATAGCGTATTTATCTGCCGATACCGCGCAAGCGCCTCTCAAGTACAACGTCTGACCTGTACGGGAATATTCAGAATGGATGTACGGGTACATGTCATAGGTGCAGAGGTAAAGACATATTCAAGTTCGAAAAAATGGTTCAAATGGCTCTGAGCACTATGGGACTTAACATCTGAGAACTTGGAACTACTTAAACCTAACTAACCTAAGGACATCACACACATCCATGCCCGAGGCAGGATTCGAACCTGCGACCGTAGCGGTCGCGCGGTTCCAGACTGAAGCGCCTGGAACCGCTCGGCCACTCCGGCCGGCACTTTAATAAAATCCTTGTGCTTCGTATATGTCATTGCAGACGCAAAACATTTTCAAGTCTACAGCAACTATTGAAATCCGAAACAATCCCTAATGTCCCCATTTTCTTAGTAACTAAAATGTAAACGCTAGTCTTCCTTCAGGTTACGTTGCTCACTGGTAATTAGTGTCCTGCTTCTAAATTTCCTCCTCAGCTCTAAATAGAAGCCGGCGAAACGCACCAACCCACGTATGTGGCAAGTTTTGCAGTAACCCTAAGGAAAGCAGCAGCTACGATTCAGTGATAACCACGCTACCTCCAGGCATTTCGCGTTCACGTTCGAATTCAGACACTTAATTCTTACTTTCCCTTTGTCATTTTAATCACTTCGTCAAAAACAGTGCGCTCGCCGCGCAAAATAAACCTGCTGCGTCTTTACCTGTACAGAGCTCAAGATAACAAGTCACCAACTCCCACTGTTCTTCGCTACAGCAACGCTGCCAAGCGGCTGGCATGAGTAAACACACTCCAAAGCGATCTGTATTTGGAGTGGAGATGCACACTCAAAATACGGTTGTATTACGGAGCTTACTGTGACGAGGAAATAAAATGTTTTTTTTTTTTCTATTTCAGGCAGTGTTGTATCGATAACAGAGACAGATAGAAACCCATTCTCTTTCATCAGAGCGAATTAGAAGAGCTAGTACTGACTGGTTTGTACAAAGAACCCAGGAAAGGTTTAAGGTAAGGTCACTGTCAGCACCGCTGGTCACTGAAAAGGGAATCGGGGAATTAAAGAACGGTTGTTGTTTGTCAAGGTGAGAAAATTGTTGCTGTTGTTGTTGTGGTCTTCAGTCCTGAGACTGGTTTGATGCAGCTCTCCAAGCTACTCTATCCTGTGCAAGCTTCTTCATCTCCCAGTACCTACTGCAGCCTACATCCTTCTGAATCTGCTTAGTGTATTCATCTCTTGGTCTCCCTCTACGATTTTTACCCTCCACGCTGCCCTCCAGTACTAAATTGGTGATCCCTCGATGCCTCAGAACATGTCCTACCAACCGATCCCTTCTTCTAGTCAGGTTGTGCCACAAACTCCTCTTCTCCCCAATTCTATTCAAAACTTCCTCGTTAGTTATGTGATCTACCCATGTAATCTTCAGCATTCTTCTGTAGCACCACATTTCGAATGCTTCTATTCTCTTCTTGTCCAAACTATTTATCGTCCACGTTTCACTTCCATACATGGCTACACTCGATACAAATACTTTCAGAAATGACTTCCTGACACTTAAATCTATACTCGATGTTAACAAATTTCTCTTCTTCAGAAACGCTTTCCTTGCCATTGCCGGTCTACATTTTATTTCCTCTCTACTTCGACCATCATCAGTTATTTTGCTCCCCAAATAGCAAAACTCCTTTACTACTTTAAGTGTCTCATTTCCTAATCTAATTCCCTCAGCATCACTTGATTTAATTCGACTACATTCCGTTATCCTCGTTTTGCTGTTGTTGATGTTCATCCTATATCCTCGTTTCAAGATACTGTCCATTCCGTTCAGCTGCTCTTCCAGGTCCTTTGCTGTCTCTGGCGGAATTAGAATGTGGCAGAAAATTAGCGCAAAATGATTCATTGATCATGCAGCAGTAGCAGCCGGATTTCAATAGGAAATGCGTTTTGTGCTCAGTGATTTCTTGACATCATCTGCGGTAGGTACTTTAGGCAGCAGTCCCTCGCGACTAGCAAAGAGAAGGCCTTTGTGACCGACCGGTTCTAGGCGCTTCAGTCTGAAACCGCGCGGCCGCTACGGTCGCAGGTTCGAATCCTGCCTCGGGCATGGATGTGTGTGATGTCCTTAGGTTAGTTAAGTAGTTCTAAGTTCTAGGGACTGATGACCTCAGATGTTAAGCCCCATAGTGCTCAGAGCCATTTGAACCATTCTTTTGACTACCAAAGGGCATCCTCGAGTTGGCATTGTTCGCAAGTCTCCGCGTACAAGCCGTGTGTCCGCAACTTTTCCCACACCACCGCGACCTAACGTCTCTCCACATGTTCAATGTGTATTAATGTAGTGACCACACTCTCTGTCCTGCAACACACTGAAGCCACCGTCACAGCATGAATAGTTATACTGTAGCGCCAAAAAAAAAAAAACTGGTATTCAAATACAGATATATATAAACAGGCTGCGGACGGCAACGCCTATATAAGGCAACAAGTGTCTGGCGCAGTTGTTAGATCGCTTACTGCTGCTACAACGGCACCTTATCAAGATTTATGTGAGTTTGAACGTGATGTTTATCTACATCTACATCTACATCTATGCTCCGCGAGCCACCTTACGGTGTGTGGCGGAGGGTACTTATTGTACCACTATCTGATCCCCCCTTCCCTGTTCCATTCACGAATTGTGCGTGGGAAGAACGACTGCTTGTAAGTCTCCGTATTTGCTCTAATTTCTCGGATCTTTTCGTTGTGATCATTACGCGAGATATATGTGGGCGGTAGTAATATGTTGCCCATCTCTTCCCGGAATGTGCTCTCTCGTAATTTCGATAATAAACCTCTCCGTATTGCGTAACGCCTTTCTTGAAGTGTCCGCCACTGGAGCTTGTTCAGCATCTCCGTAACGCTCTCGCGCTGACTAAATGTCCCCATGACGAATCGCGCTGCTTTTCGCTGGATCATGTCTATCTCTTCTATTAATCCAACCTGGTAAGGGTCCCATACTGATGAGCAATACTCAAGAATCGGACGAACAAGCGTTTTGTAAGCTACTTCTTTCGTCGATGAGTCACATTTTCTTAGAATTCTTCCTATGAATCTCAACCTGGCGCCTGCTTTTCCCACTATTTGTTTTATGTGATCATTCCACTTCAGATCGCTCCGGATAGTAACTCCTAAGTATTTTACGGTCGTTACCGCTTCCAATGATTTACCACCTATGGCATAATCGTACTGGAATGGATTTCTGCCCCTATGTATGCGCATTATATTACATTTATCTACGTTTAGGGAAAGCTGCCAGCTGTCGCACCATGCATTAATCCTCTGCAGGTCCTCCTGGAGTACGTACGAGTCTTCTGATGTTGCTACTTTCTTGTAGACAACCGTGTCATCTGCAAATAGCCTCACGGAGCTACCGATGTTGTCAACTAAGTCATTTATGTATATTGTAAACAATAAAGGTCCTATCACGCTTCCCTGCGGTACTCCCGAAATTACCTCTACATCTGCAGATTTTGAACCGTTAAGAATGGCATGTTGTGTTCTTTCTTCTAGGAAATCCTGAATCCAATCACAAACCTGGTCCGATATTCCGTAAGCTCGTATTTTTTTTTTCACTAAACGTAAGTGCGGAACCGTATCAAATGCCTTCCTGAAGTCCAGGAATACGGCATCAATCTGCTCGCCAGTGTCTACGGCACTGTGAATTTCTTGGGCAAATAGGGCGAGCTGAGTTTCACATGATCTCTGTTTGCGGAATCCATGTTGGTTATGATGAAGGAGATTTGTATTATCTAAGAACGTCATAATACGAGAACACAAAACATGTTCCATTATTCTACAACAGATTGACGTAAGCGAAATAGGCCTATAATTATTCGCATCTGATTTATGACCCTTCTTGAAAATGGGAACGACCTGCAATTTCTTCCAGTCGCTAGGTACTTTACGTTCTTCCAGCGATCTACGATAAATTGCTGATAGAAAGGGGGCGAGTTCTTTAGCATAATCACTGTAGAATCTTAAGGGTATCTCGTCTGGTCCGGATGCTTTTCCGCTACTAAGTGATAGCAGTTGTTTTTCAATTCCGATATCGTTTATTTCAATATTTTCCATTTTGGCGCCCGTGCGACGGCTGAAGTCAGGGACCGTGTTACGATTTTCCGCAGTGAAACAGTTTCGGAACACTGAATTCAGTATTTCTGCCTTTCTTCGGTCGTCCTCTGTTTCGGTGCGATCGTGGTCAACGAGTGACTGAATAGGGGATTTAGATCCGCTTACCGATTTTACATATGACCAAAACTTTTTAGGGTTCTTGTTTAGATTGTTTGCCAATGTTTTATGTTCGAATTCGTTGAATGCTTCTCTCATTGCTCTCTTTACGCTCTTTTTCGCTTCGTTCAGCTTTTCCTTATCAGCTATGATTCGACTACTCTTAAACCTATGATGAAGCTTTCTTTGTTTCCGTAGTACGTTTCGTACATGATTGTTATACCACGGTGGATCTTTCCCCTCGCTTTGGACCTTAGTCGGTACGAACTCATCTAAGGCGTACTGGACGATGTTTCTGAATTTTTTCCATTTTTGTTCCACATCCTCTTCCTCAGAAATGAACGTTTGATGGTGGTCACTCAGATATTCTGCGATTTGTGCCCTATCACTCTTGTTAAGCAAATATATTTTCCTTCCTTTCTTGGCATTTCTTATTACACTTGGAGTCATTGATGCAACCACTGACTTATGATCACTGATACCCTCTTCTACATTCACGGAGTCGAAAAGTTCCGGTCTATTTGTTGCTATGAGGTCTATAGTTGGCGCACGAGCTACGGGACACAGCATCTCCGAGGTAGCGATGAAGTGCTGATTTTCCTGTACGTCCATTTTACAAGAGTATACCGTGAATATCAGGAATCCGGTAGAACATGATATCTCCGACAACGCTGCGGGACGGAAAAAGATCGCGCAAGAACGGGACCGACGACGACTGAAGAGAATAGTTCAGAGTGACAGAACTGCTACCCATTCGGAAACTGCTGCAGATTTCGATGCTGGACCATCAACAAGTGTCAAGCTGCGAACCGTTCGACGAAACATCATCGATATGGGCTTTTGCAGCAGAAGGTCCACTCGTGTACCCTTGATGACTGCACGACACAAAGCTTTACGCCCTGCCAGGGCCCAACAACACCGACTTCGACTGTAGATGACTGGAAACATGTTGCCTGGTCGGACGAGTATCGTTTCAAACTGTTTCGAGCGGATGGACGTGAAAGCGTATGGAGACAACGTCATTAATCCGTGTACCCTGCATGTCAGCAGGGGACTGTTCAAGCTCGTGCAGGCTTTGTAATGGTGTGGGGTGTGTGCAGGTGGAGTGATCTGGGAACCCTGATATGTCTTAGATATTACTCTGACACGTGACACGTACGTAAGCGTCCTGTCTGATCGTCTGCATCTATTCGTGTCCATTGTGCATTCCGACGGACTTCGGCATTTCCAGCAGGACAATACGTCACCCCAGACGTACAGAATTGCTACAGAGTGGCTCCAGGAACACACTTCTGTGTGTAAACACATCCGCTTGCCAGCAAACTTGCCGGACAAGTGGACATTATTGAGCATATCTGGGATGGCTTGCAACGTGCTGTTCAGAAGTGATCTTCGCCTCCTCGTACTCTTACGGATTTATGGACAGCCTTGCGGGACTCGTGGTGTCGGTTCCCTCCAGACATTAGTCGAGTCCATACCACGTCTTGTGCGGCACTTCTGCGTTGTCGCGGGGGCACTACACGGTATCAGGCAGGTGTACCAGTTTATCTGGCTCTTCAGTCTAAATCACCTCAGATCCCCTTAGATTCCTTCACGACAGTGAAAAATTCAGAACAGAAAATGGAAGGGAGGACTAGTGTTTAATGTCACTTACAAGGGAACCTCCCCATTGCACCCCCCTCAGATGTACACTCCTGGAAATTGAAATAAGAACACCGTGAATTCATTGTCCCAGGAAGGGGAAACTTTATTGACACATTCCTGGGGTCAGATACATCACATGATCACACTGACAGAACCACAGGCACATAGACACAGGCAACAGAGCATGCACAATGTCGGCACTAGTACAGTGTATATCCACCTTTCGCAGCAATGCAGGCTGCTATTCTCCCATGGAGACGATCGTAGAGATGCTGGATGTAGTCCTGTGGAACGGCTTGCCATGCCATTTCCACCTGGCACCTCAGTTGGACCAGCGTTCGTGCTGGACGTGCAGACCGCGTGAGACGACGCTTCATCCAGTCCCAAACATGCTCAATGGGGGACAGATCCGGAGATCTTGCTGGCCAGGGTAGTTGACTTACACCTTCTAGAGCACGTTGGGTGGCACGGGATACATGCGGACGTGCATTGTCCTGTTGGAACAGCAAGTTCCCTTGCCGGTCTAGGAATGGTAGAACGATGGGTTCGATGACGGTTTGGATGTACCGTGCACTATTCAGTGTCCCCTCGACGATCACCAGTGGTGTACGGCCAGTGTAGGAGATCGCTCCCCACACCATGATGCCGGGTGTTGGCCCTGTGTGCCTCGGTTGTATGCAGTCCTGATTGAGGCGCTCACCTGCACGGCGCCAAACACGCATACGACCATCATTGGCACCAAGGCAGAAGCGACTCTCATCGCTGAAGACGACACGTCTCCATTCGTCCCTCCATTCACGCCTGTCGCGACACCACTGGAGGCGGGCTGCACGATGTTGGGGCGTGAGCGGAAGACGGCCTAACGGTGTGCGGGACCGTAGCCCAGCTTCATGGAGACGGTTGCGAATGGTCCTCGCCGATACCCCAGGAGCAACAGTGTCCCTAATTTGCTGGGAAGTGGCGGTGCGGTCCCCTACGGCACTGCGTAGGATCCTACGGTCTTGGCGTGCATCCGTGCGTCGCTGCGGTCCGGTCTCAGGTCGACGGGCACGTGCACCTTCCGCCGACCACTGGCGACAACATCGATGTACTGTGGAGACCTCACGCCCCACGTGTTGAGCAATTCGGCGGTACGTCCACCCGGCCTCCCGCATGCCCTCTATACGCCCTCGCTCAAAGTCCGTCAACTGCACATATGGTTCACGTCCACACTGTCGCGGCATGCTACCAGTGTTAAAGACTGCGATGGAGCTCCGTATGCCACGGCAAACTGGCTGACACTGACGGCGGCGGTGCACAAATGCTGCGCAGCTAGCGCCATTCGACGGCCAACACCGCGGTTCCTGGTGTGTCCGCTGTGCCGTGCGTGTGATCATTGCTTGTACAGCCCTCTCGCAGTGTCCGGAGCAAGTATGGTGGGTCTGACACACCGGTGTCAATGTGTTCTTTTTTCCATTTCCAGGAGTGTAGTTACAAGTTGGCACAATGGATAGGCCTTGAAAAACTGAACACAGATCAATCGAGAAAACAGGAAGAAGTTGTGTGGAAGTATGAAAAAAATAAACAAAAATTTACAAACTGAGTAGTCCATGCGCAAGATAGACAACATCAAGGAGAATGTGAGCGAAGGAGCGCCGTGGTTTCGTGGTTAGCGTGAGCAGCTGCGGAGCCAAAGGTCCTTGGTTCAAGTCTTCCTTTGAGTGAAAAATTCTTTTTTTTTCGCAAAGTTATGATTTGTCCGTTCGTTCATTGACGTCTCTGTTCACTGTAATAAGTTTAGTGTCTGGGTTTTGCGACCGCACCGCAAAACCGTGCGATTAGTAGACGAAAGGACGTGGCTCTCCAATGGGAACCGAAAACATTTGATCGCAAGGTCATAGGTCAACTGATTCCTCCACAGGAAAACACTTCTGATATATTCTATACGACACCGGTGACGGCATGTGCGTCACATAATTGTCTGTAAATAAAAAATTAAAATATTCACTCAAAGGAAAACTTGAACCAAGGACCTTTCGTTCCGCAGATGCTCACGCTAACCACGAGACCACGGCGTTCCTGACCTCAGGTTGTCCTAGATGTTGCATATCTTGCACATGGACTGCTCAGTTTGTATATTTTGCCTTTTTTTTCATAGTTCCACACAACTTCTTCCTGTTTTCTCGATTGATCTGTGTTCAGTTTTTCTAGGCCTATCCACTGTGCCAACTTATAACTAAATCTGATGGGGGTGCGATGGGGAGGTTCCCTTGTTAGATGACGCGATCATTAGAGACGGAGCAAAAGGTGGTTTTAAGGAAGGGCGGGGAAAGAAATAGGCTGTATTATCTTTTTCAAAGAAACCATTGCAAAATTCGGCTTACTCGATATGGGGAAACCTCGAGAGACCTGGATGGTCTGTCGGGGATATAAACCGTTGTCCCCCCGAATGCGGGTCCAGTGTTCCCCCAGCATCATGCAGCAAATGGTTCGTCGTAACTACTGATAATTTGGAGAGTACTATATGTCAGTTGGTGGGTGTCTCCCGTTCTGAAAAATACGGCACGATTTCAGATATTCGAAACAAATCGCTACGGTTCTTCCACACTTAGGGCACAAGAATCGAAAAGTAGGTCGACTTTGCGGCAGCAACTTTAGAGTGGCGTCTGCTATCGGTGAATTCCGGATGAAATCCTCTTATCTGTCAGTGAAAAATATAGATAAACACGGTATTATCTCCTAGCGTCTGAGATGCGGACAGCTCAAGTTTAGATAAAACTAACAGCTACGCTTTCAGCCCTGTTCACCGACGAAAAAAGGATCGCGCGCGAGCGATTTCTATGCTTTCTATGCTCGGCCAGTAACGCGACGTGTGGGTCACTTTGCACGATATATCGTAATGTCGTGCAACATGCTACAGAATATTTGCATGACTGGTATTTAAATATGGTTGCTAGCTGATGAGTTCGCACAACATAAAACAATAGGGCCTATTTAATTTAATATCAAATTTGAGAATGTAACGCTATTGCTGTATATTAACTGTAAGTTTGAAAATACAAATTGTTCTGTCAAACAGAAGCAATTAG
Source organism: Schistocerca serialis cubense (assembly GCF_023864345.2). NCBI lineage: Eukaryota > Metazoa > Arthropoda > Insecta > Orthoptera > Acrididae > Schistocerca > Schistocerca serialis. The sequence continues at coordinate 117,624,963 of NC_064648.1, forward strand.
CAATCTACATCTATACAACAACCGTGAGATGCATGGCAGAGGGTACGTCCCATTATACCAGTTCTTTGGGTTTCTTCCTGTTCCATTCACCTATGGAAGGATGACTGTAAACGCCTCTGTGTGTGCAGTAATTCCTGTGTTAGCGATAGGTAGGGCGTTGTGGTATATCCCTACAGTAATCATTTAAAGCTGGTCCTTGAAACTTGGTTAACACACTTTCTCCGGATGGTTTACATCATTCCGCAAGAGTCTTCCAGTTCGGTTCCATTAGTATCTCTGCGACACTCTCCCAGGGATTATACAAACCTGTGATCATCCATGCTGCCCTTCTCTGTATGCACAGAATAACCCCTGTTAGTCCTACACGGTACGGATCCCACACACCACAGCAATATTTTAGGATGGGTAGCACGAGTGATTTGTAAGACCTACTTCCAAATTTAACATCATTCAGAAAGTGATTAAAAAGTTTGATAACAACATTATCTGCCCCTTTCTGAACTAAAAACACTTGTAATTAACGGTTCTGGTATTGTAATTATCCCACTACTACTTCTGAATTCTACTGGGTTGACTGCAACAAATTTCACGAGAGAAAATATGTGACGCTGCAATTAAAGTAACTGCCTTTTGAGAGCTATCTACGAGATGATGGAGAGTGAGCACCATATATTAATCTCATAGTACGTTTTTCTATAAGGAACACTTTATTTTTTAATGGTGACTTACCCAAGAGTACAGTCGTATGTGATATTACTTGGTGAAAATACAAATTAACTTACTGATTTATCTCTCTAGAAGGCTTACAGTAACATGAAGTGCAAGAGCGGCTAAACCGAGTTGATTAAGAAAGTCTACAACGTCTATTTTTCCACTTACAATTATCAGCAACATATACATCCATGTTAGCAAGCTTGTGAATCCCCTCAACTCACGTTCGTCGCAACCATGCACTGTTGCTTCCAGATGAATCCAATGTTGCCAGATTGTTACCTTCTCGCGGCACCGAATATATGGCAATTTTTTACACTGGCGGCAATTTTAAATCAAATACGGGATTTTTTTATATTAATTTCGAGTATAAGACGCACATGAATTTTGGAGATAATTTTTCGAAGAAATAAGACGCATCTGTTCAATCTGTATATTGAGCGAGCAGTAAAGGAAACAAAGATGATTCCCGGCGGGGCCAGGGATTTTCTCTGCCTCGTGATGACTGGGTGTTGTGTGATGTCCTTAGGTTAGTTAGATTTAAGTAGTTCTAAGTTCTAGGGGACTGATGACCATAGATGTTAAGTCCCATAGTGCTCAGAGCCATCTGAACCATTTGAAACAAAGGTAAAATTCGGAGGTTGAATTAAAATCCACGGAGAAGAAATGAAAACTTTGAAGTTCGCCGATGACATTGTAATTCTGTCAGAGACAGCAAAGGACTTGGAAGAGCAGCTGAACGGAATGGACAGTGTCTTGAAAGGAGGATATAAGATGAACATCAACAAAAGCAAAACGAAGATAATGGAATGTAGTCGAATTAAGTCGGGTGATGCTGAGGGAATTAGATTAGGAAATGAGACACTTAAAGTAGTAAAGGAGTTGTGCTGTTTGGGGAGCAAAATAACCGATGATGGTCGAAGCAGAGAGGATATAAAATGTAGACTGGCAATGGCAAGGAAAGCGTTTCTGAAGAAGAGAAATTTGTTAACATCGAGTATAGATTTAAGTGTCATGAAGTCGTTTCTGAAAGTATTTGTATGGAGTGTAGCCATGTATGGAAGTGAAACATGGACGATAAATAGTTTGGACAAGAAGAGAATAGAAGCTTTCGAAATGTGGTGCTACAGAAGAATGCTGAAGATTAGATGGGTAGATCACATAACTAATGAGGAAGGTATTGAATAAAATTGGGGAGAAGAGGAATTTGTGGCACAACTTGACCAGAAGAAGGGATAGGTTGGTAGGACATGTTCAGAGGCATCAAGGGATCACCAATTTAGTATTGAAGGGCAGCGTGGAGGGTAAAAATCGTAGAGGGAGACCAAGAGATCAATACACTAAGCAGATTCAGAAGGATGTAGGCTGCAGTAGGTACTGGGAGATGAAGAAGCTTGCACAGGATAGAGTAGCATGGAGAGCTGCATCAAACCAGTCTCAGGGCTGAAGACCACAACAACAGCGACAAGACGCATCTGACTTTTGGAGGCAAGTTTTCGAAGAAAAAAGTGCGTCTTGTAGCCTTATAACGAAGGAAGAGAGGTTACCCGTTTCTGACAGTTTCACTCTTTGAACAGATAAAAAAGGGTATTGAACTGAACAATGGTCCCTGTGGTAGACATCTACAACAGTTTTCATTTATTTCATATGGAAGTCTCTGTTGCAAGAATTTATTTCCACTGTCTAAAAAAATTGTTGACTTGATTACTTAATGAATGTAGAAGTAAATGTACCACATTGTCTAGAGGAAGTAGTGAATCCCTCACGTCTATGTAACACGGTTCTAGTCGAAGTGAATTACAGTCCAAATAATTCAGCACTAACAGATAATCCTGAACACAAAAAACAGCAAAGGTTTTGTGGTCCTCAAAATTTCTGGACTCTGTGTCATATGGCAACACAGTTTGACGAGTAACAACAACATTACAAGACTCAAGAGGAAAATAGCCAGTGTGCAAAACCTAAATAAATGTAATAATAATAGTATCAAACAAGCAGAAAAACCAGTTTTGTTAACAATCTGTAACGCACCTTTTACGTGATCCGCATGCAGCCACGTGTATTTCTTCATATATTCACTTGGTGCATTTACTTTTGTTTCTCGCTCAGTTGTTTCCCTGCCTTCTTTCCAGTCTTCTATCCTTGTCGTCACACCAATATTTATTTCCGTAGCTCACTGTTGTGTTCCGAGTCGGGGTACAGTGTATTCCGTCAGTTCGTGCTCGCGAACTTCATTTAGCACTCTCGACGCGCTAATTAATCACTCAGCAATTTTTCAAACACCATCGCTCTTTCACATGTCCTGACAACTGGTGCTCGCAGAAATGTGTTGATATCCACAAGCAGCAGAGGTGAAGACGGCACTCCAAGACTTCAAAGCAAGATTCGGTAGATCCGACCTACTGGATTGGCTGTAACGCTTTCAGCGAAAATAATTTCTTTCTCCCCATACATTACGCGGCAATTTTTGCTCAGTTCTTTACTAAGAATTTTTCCTTTCTCTTCTCTTTTTCTAAGATGCGGAGGTGTAGAGATTAGTGGATCAGTGACGAGGAAGCGAAAACACTGTGACTGTTTAGAGAGCAATGCGAAAGAAAATGTGAAAAACGTAAAAATGGTTTTTCCCTCCTTATTGATGGACTGCCTAGGTGGTTAAAAACTTCCGCATTATAGCAGATAGTTTCTCAGTATCGATATGCGTAGCAATTTTTACGTTATATGTACAATCAAATTTGTCTTTAGGAGGTAAATTATCAAAAAACAGAGAAGAAAAATTAATTTTGTAGCTCAGTATACGCTACTGTCGAGACATGTAATTTATCGTCCAAAATTGTGCTCATTCAATTTCGCTCGTCGCGCTACAGACCGCAGCGCCAGCTTGGCTTGTCTTCTTTAAAAGCTCTCCAAAGGAGTCGAGAGAGTGGATAAAGAGAATGGATAAACGGATGACCTGAAATGTTACGCTGGGGTGAGGAAAGAAAGTTAACAGACAGACGCAGTGATTCAGTGACACATCCGTGCTTCGTAGGTAATGCGCATGCGCTGTAGATAAACGATAGACCGCTATTGCTCGTTCAGGTGCCCCATCTAACTGTCGAGTATCACTGTTGCGCATGCGCCCTACACAAATGCCAGACAGCGATCACTCGTTCAACTGCCCCATCGAACTGTCGAATATCGTTACTGCGCATGCGCTACCGCGCGACTGCTGCCTCTTCTTCAAATTTCGGTTTCGTTCGCGGCGCGCAGCACACCAAACACGCACTCGCATGCACACACGTCGTTGTTGACGCGGCGGCCACACACATAAAACTGGCAGCGCGGAGCTGCGACCGATTTAGTCCCGGCGCTTCTGGCCAGGGGGGGCGTTGTCCCTCCAGAGGAGTTCTATTTGTGACGCTCCGCGACTCCCGCTACAGCGCCGTGCGCGCATGCGCGCCAGGAAGCAGCAGATGCGCTCGCCTTTTGTTTTCGTATCTGGCGCAGCGGGGCACCGCGCATGCGCAGGCGACCTACTGCTTACGTCACGGGCGCCGCGCTCTACACTCGGCTTGCAGAAAGGACGCGGCAGCGTTTTGTTTTTCGGCGAGCTAGTGTTTTGTTTTCTGCAAGCCACAGGTGGCAGTTTCTTCTGTCGCGAGTTCTTCTGCCTCCCCTCCCCACTCTCCCGCTTTTGTTTCACCCATACATCTTCTTGCTTCTCGTGTTACGTAGGCATTACACGAGATCTACAGACGTCACGGGAATCGGATTACAAAACCGGCTGCGAGGATGAAACATAAAAACGTGGAAGACGCGATGTACAAAAAAAGAAAAAGAGATACACGCCATCGTTCTCATATGCCTGTTTTCAGTCGATTATGCACGGAACAACAAATGGACAGTTTCCATCTACATGCATAAGGTGGAGCATCATGAATCCTCTATCTATAATAATAGATAGATGATTGATGGTGCTGAAAGTTCACAGGAAAGATACAGTTGTAATACGGATCTACATGCGAAACAACCAACACAGTGACGATGATTTAAGAGTGCTACAGCAGAACTGAATCGCTGGTGGAGAGAGAGGGGAAAAAGGCGTGCATTATAGTGAGGGATGATAAGAAGGCGGTGGTTGGCGAGAGGAAAGACGGAGAGGTGGTTAAGTTTTGATTTGGTAAAGGAAACGGGAGAAGTGCAAGAATGAGCAGATTTTGCAACGAGGACTCATTAGTAGTTGGAAACACCCTTCTTGAAAATCACAAGAGAAGACGGTGCACATGGATACTGAGTATGGATATAACCAGATACCAGATCGATTATATTTACACGGAGTATATTCCGGATATGCAAGAGGTTCAAATGGCTCTAAGCACTAAGGGAGTTAACATCTGAGTTCATCACTCCCATAGACTTAGAACTACTTAAGCTTAACTGACCCAAGGACATCACACACATTCTTGCCCGAGGCAGGATTCGAACCTGCGACCGTAGCAGCAGCGTGGTTCCGGACTGAAGCGCCTAGAACCGCTCGGCTACAGCGGCCGGCTATGCAAGATGAATGCAAAGGAGCTACAAGTTGCAGAAAGGGTATATTCAACAAAGTTTTTTTTTCTCCTTTTTTTTCGTCAACAGATAGGTGGAATGTCTCACACATGTAGCTACTGGAGCATGGTTTCGCTGGTTATTGATTATCTTAAATGATGTTCCTTTTCTGCAAAGTACGCAATGTCAGCCATGTGACACTGTATGTTTACAACGAAGGAATTGCCAAGAGAAATCCTGATGAAGTCTGCTGCTTTTTGTAAGATGTGCTGCGTATAATATCGTTCAGTGACGCAAGTCCTGGACAAAATAGGAATCATACACTGCTAAATTTTCTTGTCAATATGGCTGCCATCGACATATTGAAAGCTATAACCCTCTACTTCCATGTACGAGGACATTCCCTCCTGTTGCCCGCATCTCGTGGTCGTGCGGTAGCGTTCTCGCTTCCCACGCCCGGGTTCCCGGGTTCGATTCCCGGCGGGGTCAGGGATTTTCTCTGCCTCGTGATGGCTGGCTGTTGTGTGATGTCCTTAGGTTAGTTAGGTTTAAGTAGTTCTGAGTTCTGGGGGACTGATGACCATAGATGTTAAGTCCCATAGTGCGCCGAGCCATTTGAACCATTCCCTCCTGCCTTGTGACAGGAACAGTGGAGCTACTGAATGGCTCATCAGGAAGACTAAGAGAATATGTACAGTGGAAGAATACAGCGAGTTTGTGAAAAATACCAGTGTGTGATGAAACTGAAATTCCGATATTAGCCGCTGTAGGGCAATTAAAATAAATTCAGTGGCGACATGTCAAAATTTTATCCCGAACCGGATTTCCCGCTTTACGAGAGTTGTCGCCTTCAGCATTCGGCTATCTGAGCAAGCTTCACGTTCCACCAAAATACCCAACTTGTCGCACACCATGTACGTGGAGTCCCCTGTGCATTACCCCTACTGCTCGGAGCCTCATGTCGACCCCCGCAAGAGGTCGGACGAAGAGTGCATCTGCACTGAGTGACCATTAATTGCTCTCAAGGCGCACATATTTATACACTATGTGATCAAAAGTATCCGGACACCCCCAAAAACATACGTTTTGCATATCAGGTGCATTGTGCTGCCACCTACTGCCAGGTACTCCATATCAAAGACCTCAGTAGTCATTAGACATCGTGGGAGAGCAGAATGGTTCAAATGGCTCTGAGCACTATGGGACTTAACTTCTAAGGTCATCAGTCCCCTGGAACTTAGAACTACACTTAAACCTAAGTAACCTAAGGACATCACACACATCCATGCCCGAGGCAGGATTCGAACCTGCGACCGTAGCGGTCACGCGGTTCCAGACTGTAGCGCCTTTAACCGCTTGGCCACACCGCCCGGCGAGTGAGAGAGCAGAATGGGGCGGTACGCGGAACTCACGGACTTCGTAGAACGTGCTCAGGTGATTGGGTGTCAGTTGAGTCATACGTCTGTACCCGAGATTTCCACACTTCTAAACACCCCTAGGTCCACTGTTTCCGATGTGATAGTGAAGTGGAAACGTGGAGGGACACGTACAGCACAAAAGCGTACAGGCCGACCTCGTCTGTTGACTGACAGAGACCGCAGACAGTTGAAGAGGGTCGTAATGTGTAATAGGCAGACGTCTATCCAGACCGTCACACAGGAATTCCAAACTGCATCAGGGTCCACTGCAAGTACTACGACAGTTAGTTGGGAGGTGAGGAAACTTGCATTTTATGTTTGAGCAGCTACTCATAAGCCACACATCACGCCGGTAAATGCCAAACAACGCCTCGCTTGGGGTAAGGAGCGTAAACATTGGACGATTGAACAGTGGAAAACGTTGAGTGGACTGACGAATCACGGTGCACAATGTGGCGATCGGATGGCAGGGTGTGGGTGTGGCGAATGCCCGGTGAACGTCATCTGCCAGCGTGTGTAGTGCCAACAGTAAAATTCGGAGGCGGTGGTGTTATGGTGTGGTCGTGTTCTTCATGGAGGGGGTTTGCACCCCTTGTCGTTTTGCGTGGCACTATCACAACACATGATTACATTGATGTTATAAGCACCTTCTTGCTTCCCACCGTTGAAGAACAATTCGGGGAAGGCGATTGCGTCTTTCAACACGATCGAGCACCTGTTCATAATGCACGGCCGGTGCAGTTGACCGTTTTGTCGAAGTATAGCAGAGGTTAAGCCACCGTAATTTTTTCGTACGCAGAGTAGGAAGCGAACGACGTTACACTCTAAATGTGCAGCCAGTAGGCAAACAGAGGACCGCGTTTTGCGAACTTGTACACCGAAGCGCCAGACAAACTTATATAGGCATCTGTATTCAAATACAGAGATACGTAAACAGGTAGAATACGGCGTTGCGGTTGGCTACGCTTATATAAGACAAGAAGTCTCTGGCGCACTTGTTACATCGATTACTGCTGGTACAATGGAAGGTTATCAAGATTTAAGTGAGTCTGAATGCGGTGTTACAGTCGGCGCACGGGCGATGGGACCCAGCGTCTCCGAGGTAGCGATGAAGTGGGGATTTTCCCGTACGTCCAGTTAATGAGTCTACCGTGAATATCAGGAATCGGGTAAGACGTCAAATCTCCGACGTCGGTGCGTCCGGAAAAAAGGTCCTGCTAGAAGGAGAACAACGACGGCTGAAGAGAATCGTTTAATGTGACAGAAGTGGAACCCTTCCGCACATTTCAATGCTGGGGCATCAACAGGTGTTAGCGTGCGAACCATTCAACGAAACATCATCGATATGGGCTTTTGGAGCCGAAGGCCCCCTAGTGTAGCCTTGATGGCTCCACGACACAAAGCATTACGCCTTACCTGGGTCCGTCAACACTGACATAGGACTGTTGATGACTGAAAACATGTTGCCTGGTCGGTCGAGTCTCGTTTCAAATTGTAACGAGCGGATCAATGTGTACGGGTTTGGAGAGAACCTCATGAATCCATGGACCCTGCGTGTCAGCAGGGGAGTGTTCAAGCTGGTACAGGCTCTGTAATGGTGTTGTTGTTGTTGTTGTTGTTGTTGTTGTGGTCTTCCGTCCTGAGACTGGTTTGATGCAGCTCTCCATGCCACTCTATCCTGTGCAAGCTTCTTCATCTCCCAGTACCTACTACAACCTACATCCTTCTGAATCTGCTTAGTGTATTCATCTCTTGGTCTCCCTCTACGATTTTTACCCTCCACGCTGCCCTCCAATGCTAAATTTGTGATCCATTGATGCCTCAAAACATGTCCTACCAACCGATCCCTTCTTCTAGTCAAGTTGTGCCACAAACTTCTCTTCTCCCCAATCCTATTCAGTACCTCCTCATTAGTTATGTGATCTACCCATCTAATCTTCAGCATTCTTCTGTAGCACCACATTTCGAAACCTTCTATTCTCTTCTTGCCCAAACTAGTTATCGTCCATGTTTCACTTCCGTACATGGCTACACTCCATACAAATACTTTCAGAAACGACTTCCTGACACTTAAATCTACACTCGATGTTAACAAATTTCTGTTCTTCAGAAACGATTTCCTTGCCATTGCCAGTCTACATTTTATATCCTCCCTACTTCGACCATCATCAGTTATTTTACTCCCTAAATAGCAAAACTCCTTTACTACTTTAAGTGTCTCATTTCCTAATCTAATCCCCTCAGCATCACCCGATTTAATTTGACTACATTCGATTATCCTCGTTTTGATTTTGTTGATGTTCATCTTATATCCTCCTTTCAAGACACTGTCCATTCCGTTCAACTGCTCTTCCAAGTCCTTTGCTGTCTCTGACAGAATTACAACGTCATCGGCGAACCTCAAAGTTTTTATTGCTTCTCCATGGATTTTAATACCTATTCCGAATTTTTCTTTTGTTTCCTTTACTGCTTGCTCAATATACAGATTGAATAACATCGGGGAGAGGCTACAACCCTGTCTTACTCCCTTCCCAACCACTGCTTCCCTTTCATGCCCCTCGACTCTTATAATTGCCATCTGGTTTCTGTACAAATTGTAAATAGCCTTTCGCTCCCTGTATTTTACCCCTGCCACCTTCAGAATTTGAAAGAGAGTATTCCAGTTAACGTTGTCAAAAGCTTTCTCTAAGTCTACAAATGCTAGAAACGTAGGTTTGCCTTTCCTTAATCTTTCTTCTAAGATAAGTCGTAAGGTCAGTATTGCCTCACGTGTTCCAACATTTCTATGGAATCCAAACTGATCTTCCCCGAGGTCGGCTTCTACCAGTTTTTCCATTCGTCTGTAAAGAATTTGCGTTAGTATTTTGCAGCTGTGACTTACTAAACTGATAGTTCGGTAATTTTCACATCTGTCAACACCTGCTTTCTTTGGGATTGGAATCATTATATTCTTCTTGAAGTCTGTGGGTATTTCGCCTGTCTCATACATCTTACTCACCAGATGGTAGACTTTTGTCATGACTGGCTCTCCCAAGGCCATCAGTAGTTCTAATGGAATGTTGTCTACACCCGGGGCCTTGTTTCGACTCAGGTCTTTCAGTGCTCTGTCAAACTCTTCACGCAGTATCTTATCTCCCATTTCATCTTCATATACATCCTCTTCCATTTCCATAATATTGTCCTCAAGTACATCGCCCTTGTATAAACCCTCTATATACTCCTTCCACCTTTCTGCCTTCCCTTCTTTGCTTAGAACTGGGTTGCCATCTGAGTTCTTGATAGGGAGTGGCGTAGGGCATGAAAATTTTTAAGAAAATATTACTTTAGATTAAAGAAAGTTTAAAGCCAAATTTATGAAAAGTGGTGCATAAAGAAATATTTGTTAGGGGACGAAAGATGCTATGGAATTATCTCCACAAGAAAGCGAAAGGCATTATTAACAAAACTTTGGTCTCCAGCTACTAGAATAGCTTTTTGGTCGGAAGAACGTTCGGAAAAGACCATGCTTATATGGCCTGAATTAGCGTGAAAACCTTAGAACACGTTGCAATTTGTCCTTAATGACATCCACACTTAAGGGATCACTGGCCGTCCTCATCTTAATTGTCTTCAGTGCAGATGCAAACCAAGTTCGAGCTCTTTCGGGAATCGGCGAAATGCCGTACGTAATGAGGGTAATGGGCAGGGGGCACTATATCTGTAAGTGTGTGACTAAGTTGAGAATCTGGGTCTGGCGGGAGGTGCGCCGAGGTAGTCCGTGTAATTGTGATGACCGCCGTATCCAGATGGCTCAGCGGATCTGCCTTGTAAGCAGAAGAACTGGGTTCGAATCGCAGGCCAGCACAAATTTCCAACCTTCTTCATTGATTTTAGGGGCTCCGGAACGCCCTATACTTGCAATGTTAATATAACGCTTATAAATTACATCTTTCCTCACAAAGTATTTGAGGTAGGAAGTTGAACTTTTTACAGATTATTTATTGGAATATGGGCTACAACTCAACGCAGGGATTTTACAAAATTTTAGTTCAGTTATTAAAGATGATTTTTTTTTCAATTGTAATGAAAATTCACAACATTTTTTTGCAATTTTTTATTTATATATTCAAAAATATACAGTTTTTTGGAAAAAGGCTGTGTTAAATTATGCAGAAAGTACTGTGTAACAGTTACTGAAAGTTTGAAACAAATATGTTTGAAAGATCCTTAGAAAACGTGTAATTAGTATGAGAAAATAAAAGTTTTGGGAATCGAGCGACAAAGATTGGATTAACTTTTTAGTGCATTCCAGGTCCATAGGATGGATTATCTTCATCCTCTGCAAACTCCTCCTCCAGCTTCCTCTTGTTCCTCCTCCTGTTTACTCTTGCTTGTATTTCTAGACTCTTTACAGCCCTGTCTGCAGCCCGAAGGCGTTCCTTGTCTAAAGCAAGCATCGCTCGTTGTTGTGTTCGTAGATTTTGCTACCATTTTCTTCAGTTGCAGTTACTGCAACACTGTTCCAAAAGGTGGTCATGTATGAACACTTATCACATTTCAGTTGTATTTCACTAGCAAGTCCTACGTGCTTTATTATGGAGAGTTCCAGAACAACTTCACTACAATGAATACATCTTACACAGTTTGAAAAAATTCCTTTGAGAACCGACATATCAAATATTTCACTCACATCCGATTCGCCCATAAAACATTCATAGTTTTCACTCATTGAACCAAGCTTCTTCTGTGAAGTATTTTCTTTCCCACTTTGACTGCTTTGGGCAGGTGTACTTGAGAGGTTAGGTTCACTCACTTGGTTATCGTCTTTATTGTTTACAGTAATAACACATACCTTTGGCTTTCCAACATTTCTCCTTTTCTTAAAAGCCTTCAGAGGATTTCTAGTAACTTTACTTTTACTCATTATTATACTTCAACAAAACAGAGACTCAAGAAACAGAATTAATTACGAATATTTTCGAGATAACGTCAGAGTAAATAAACATGAGACAATCGACAATCACACCAGCGATATATATTGAACCATCACATACTTTATCTCACATCACTAAAATGTACCTGATGAAGACGGACGTTAATAATAACACCATTTGACAGCAGTTTAACAGCGCCACAGTGGGTCACGCCCATGTAGAACACATTTCAAAAAAAATTTAAAAATAGTTGTAATCTTCAGAATTGAATAAATTATATATCTATTAAAAGGTAATAGTCTGCAGATTCAGAAAACGCAAAAAAGTAAAAATTGAACTTTTCATGATTTTGAGCCTTTCCGGAGCCCCTTAATGATTCTTTTCATTCGAGCTGTCATACAACCACTCCGATGAGGCGACCCTCCGTTGATTTGAAACCAACATTATCAACTGGATTTATGAGAATTTGAAATTTCTAGTAAGGTGCTGTGGGACCAAAGTGCTGAGGTGATCGATCCCCAGGCTAACACACTCCCTTAATGTAACTTAAACTAACCTCCGCTAAGGACAACACACCCACCGATGCCCGAGGGAGGACTCCAACCCCACACGGGGGAGGGGGGGGGGGGCAGGAGCCGACGGGAACCGTGACAAAGCCACCAAGATGGCGCGGCTTCCCTCTCGGGGTCTTGTTTTATATCTCTGAATTGTACACTCATTGTACCGGCGTCCCGGAGTTTTACATAGACCGGTAATTGAAACCAGCGGAGGATAACCGCTTCACTTCCAGTTTGTATAAATATTTTAATTAATATTTCTTATTGATAAACTGAAATTTTGCTGCTTCTGCACGTAGCAATGACTTTGTTCTGCTTTTTCTGCATCTTCCTGCGGTTGGATAATTTCACGACTTACTACACTACTGGCCATTAAAATTGCTACACCGAGAAGAAATGCAGATGATAAACGAGTATTCATTGGACAAATATATTATACTAGAACTGACATGTGATTATATTTTCACGCAATTTGGGTGCATAGATCCTGAGAAATCAGTACCCAGAACCACCACCTCTGTCCGTAATAACGGCCTTGATAACCATGGGCATTGAGTCAGAGCCAATGCAGCTCCAACACGATACCACAGTTCAAGATTAGTGACTGGGGTATTGTGAGGAGCCAGTTGCTCGGCCACCATTGACCAGACGTTTTCAATTGGTGAGAGATCTGGAGAATGTGCTGACCAGGGCAGCAGTCGAACATTTTCTGTATCCAGAAAGGCCCATACAGGGACTGCAACGTGCGGTCGTGCATTATCCTGCTGAAATGTAGGGTTTCGGAGGGATCGAATGAAGGGTACAGCCACCGGTCGTAACACATCTGCAATGTAACGTCCACTGTTCAACGTGCCGTCAATGCGAACAAGAGGTGATCGAGAGGTGAAACCGAAAGCATCCCATACCATCACGCCGGGTGATACGCCAGTATGGCGATGACGAATACACGCTTCCAATGTGCGTTCACCGCGATGTCTCCAAACGCTGATGCGGCCATCACTATGCTGTAAACAGAACCTGGATTCATTCGAAAAAATGACGTTTTGCCATTCGTGCACCCAGGTTCGTCGTCGAGTACACCATCGCAGGTACTCCTATCTGTGATGCAGCGTCAAGGGTAACCGCAGCCACGGTCTCCGAGCCGATAGTCCGTGCTGCTGCAAACGTCGTCGAACTGTTCGTGCAGATGGTTGTTGTCTTGCAAACGTCCCCATCTGTTGACTCAGGGATCGAGACGTGGCTGCACGATCCGTTACAGCCATTCGGATAAGATGCCTGTCACCTCGACTGCTAGTGATGCGAGGCCGTTGGGATCCAGTACGGCGTTCCGTATATACCCTCCCGAACCCATCGATTCCATATTCTACTAACAGTCATTGGATCTCAACCAACGCTAGCAGCAATTTCGCGATACAATAAACCGCAATCGCGATATTCTACAATCCGACCTTTATCAAAGTCGGAAACGTGATGGTACGCATTTCTCCTCCTTAGACGAGGCATCACAACAACGTTTCACCAGGCAACGCCGGTCAACTGCTGTTTGTGTATGAGAAATCGGTTGGAAACTTTCCTCATGTCAGCACGTTGTAGGGGTCGCCACCGGCGCCAACCTTGTGTGAATGCTCTGAAAAGCTAATCATTTGCATATCACAGCATCTTCTTCCTGTCGGTTAAAATTAGCTGCTGTAGCACGTCATCTTCGTGGTGTAGCAATTTTAATGGCCAGTAGTGTATTTGAACAAGTTGTAGACACGTTATGTTGTTAAGTTCCTCCTCGAGAGCTCTTGCCGATGCCACAGAAAAAATAAGAAGTCGGTTTGATAGTTTGGTAGCTATGAACGATAAAAAATTCGGTGAAGCTGTCCACCGAAGTTTAGCGCATAATGCACCTGTATATCCATATTACTAAATGGTTAAAACAGTCAGCCGATCATACAGTCAGAGTTTCAAGTTGCCTATGCAACGGGTTCCAGGGGCGACAATAATCTGATTTTCAATATTACATATAACTATTAACCAAATTTAGGAATTTAAATTGCTGTCAGAATCTGCTCATTAAGAAGTGCAGTCTTACGTCAAAGCTTTAGCACAGTAATACAAGTATTACAATTGGAAACCGTAGCAGCTTACCTCACAGCGCACAAATTACCCAGACTATATTCATAGGCATAATTTAAAATCTTTTCGAATGTTTTTCTCGCTGACAACGCCCCCCTCCCTCCACAAAACAGTATCGCTTACGGCCCTTTCGCTGTTTATCCAGTAAAATTTTAATTTATCACTTGTTTGCTACTAATTCTACTCGCAACCCGTTTTGCAGCCAGCATCCACGTACACTGCAGACTTATTTCAGTATAAAGACATATGTCAGGGAATTGACGTCATAAAAATTGAAATGCTTGCAAACTGCCGCACCGTGCACGACTTTCAAACTTATGACTTCTTTGGTATGTCGCTGAAGAAAGCAGTAAATGTAGACAAATCATGAAAATATTCGTATGAACTAATTTGACGGAATTGTGTACTGCGTAGCTCACAGGAACAGTTCGGAAACGATGGCAGATTGTATAAGCATAACAATACACCCCATCATAAATCAGCATCTATGAGGCGACGGTCTGTGGAGATTAACTCTCCTGAAATGGACTGGCCTGCACGGAGCGCGGACCCTAACCCAATGCAACACATCTGAGATGAGTCAGAAGTAGCATGTTGATATGTTTAAAAATATCGGCAATCAGATTTATCGATATTAAAATGGTACCATTATCCGTACACGATATATCGACAAAAGTTATCGATATACCGACGGAATACTTATACTGGTTGTTACAAAAAGGTACGGCCAAACATTCAGGAAACATTCCTCACACACAAAGAAAGAACGCTTACTTTCCATGTTAGAGCTCATTTTATTACTTCTCTTCAAATCACATTAATCATGGAATGGAAACACACAGCAACAGAACGTACCAGCGTGACTTCTAACACTTTGTTACAGGAAATGTTCAAAATGTCCTCCGTTAGCGAGGATACATGCATCCACCCTCCGTCGCACGGAATCCCTGATGCGCTGATGCAGCCCTGGAGAATGGCGTATTGTATCACAGCCGTCCACAATACGAGCACGAAGAGTCTCTACATTTGGTACCGGGGTTGCGTAGACAAGAGCTTTCAAATGCCCCCATCAATGAAAGTCAAGAGGGTTGAGGTCAGGAGAGCGTGGAGGCCACGGAATTGGTCCGCCTCTAGCAATCCGTCGGTCACCGAATCTGTTGTTGAGAAGCGTACGAACACTTGGACTGAAATGTGCAGGAGCTCCATCATGCATGAACCACATGTTGTGTCGTACTTGTAAAGGCACATGTTCTAGCAGCACAGGTAGAGTATCCCGTATGAAATCGTGATAACGTGCTCCATTGAGCGTAGGTGGACGAAACTAAAATGAGCTCTAACATGGAAATTAAGCTGGCTCTGAGCACTATGGGCCTTAACATCTATGGTCATCAGTCCCCTAGAACTTAGAACTACTTAAACCTAACTAACCTAAGGACAGCACACAACACCCAGCCATCACGAGGCAGAGAAAATCACTGACCCCGCCGGGAATCGAACCCGGGAACCCGGGCGTGGGAAGCGAGAACGCTACCGCACGACCACGAGATGCGGGCTGGAAATTAAGCGTTTCCGGACACATGTCCACATAACGTCTTTTCTTTATTTGTGTGTGAGGAATGTTTCCTGAAAGTTTGGCCGTACCTTTTTGTAACACCCTGTATACACTGTCGGTTTTAGAGTTGTATATTTAAATACTGCCTTATTATTAGATGTTCTGGACATTAATAAGCAAACAGCCTGCTTCTCCCGTTGGAGCACGAATCGAAAGTAAAACGATGCACGTTCATGCTTGGAGATAACCACATTGCTAACAATGGTAACTGCATATAAGCTGCACAATAAAAGGTGTCACACTGCACTCGCATTCGTGTCCAGCCATCCTGATTTACGTTTTCCGTGATTTCCCTAAATCGTTTCGCGTGATTTCCCTAAATCGCTTCAGGCAAACGACGGGATGGTTCCTTTGAGAGAGCATGGCCGACTTCGTTCCCCATTCTATCCGATGGGACGGATGACATTGCTGTTTGGTCCCTTTCCCCAAAACCAACCAACCAACCAATAAAAGCTGTCCGACGGGTCCGTCGTTCGGTTTCGTCACATATCGGAGTTGTCGGGAACACTCCATGTCGACTTCCCTCTTTTTCTGCAATTGGGAGCGACCTAGCAGCTGTAGTGTGAAAATTGCGTGGTGGTGCTAAACGCTACAGTCTCTCTTGCTAGCCCCGATAGGCGAGTACGGCCGTATTTTCCCTGAACGAATCCGCCCAATGCAAAGACCAGTCCTGTCATTCAGATTTTTGTTCGCCATTTTCAGCATTTTGAATGCCGGTGTGAAGAAATACCACAACAGTTGCATTAAAAAAAATTATTTTTAACGCAACTGGTGTGCTAATTCTTCACATCGGAGATCTTGTTATTCCATTTCACCCCCCCCCCCCCCCCCAATCAGTCTTCTTCTTTGTGCCACTTGTACTTGCTTCACGCCGGCCGCTGTGGCCGAGCGATTCTAGGCGCTACAGTCCGGAACCGCGCTGCTGCTACGGTCGCAGGTTCGAATCCTGCCTCGGGCATGGGGGTGTCTGTGTGTGTGTGCTGATCTTAAGTGATTTAGGTTTAAGTAGTTCTAAGTTCTAGGGAACTGATGACCTCAGATGTTAAGTCCCTTAGTGCTTAGAGCCATTTGAACCATTCTACTTGCTTCACACAGTCAAAGAGAAAGGGTTTACGTGATGAAGTAGTAAGACTCCACACAGTGAAAGTAAAATTATCTTCTACTACAATTTCAAAGGAACAGTTTCAAATATTTGCCGAAAATTGCAAAAAAATATAATTTAAAATAAAAAGTCACTTCTGTATATCGCAGTTTGGAAATCGATACATCGGTGAAAGTACCGCAGTAGTAAATCGATACTTTTTGGGAGCGCATATATATCGACATTTTATCAACAGAACTAGTCAGAAAGTGGACTTCGCTCCACACAGCGTCCAACGTCACCTTCTCTGGTTTCAGCTCTTGCGGAAGAACAGGCTCCCATTCCTCCACAGACATCTCACTGTATGTGTCCTCAGCAGACCTGGACGCGTCATAAAGACGAAAGGTGACAGACTCCGTATTAGCGTCCGTTAATAGCTCTCAGGATACTTTTGTGCACATAGTTCAGGAACTGGCATGAATTTTTAACTCTGGACATACACTCCTGGAAATGGAAAAAAGAACACATTGACACCGGTGTGTCAGACCCACCATACTTGCTCCGGACACTGCGAGAGGGCTGTACAAGCAATGATCACACGCACGGCGCAGCGGACACACCAGGAACCGCGGTGTTGGCCGTCGAATGGCGCTAGCTGCGCAGCATTTGTGCACCGCCGCCGTCAGTGTCAGCCAGTTTGCCGTGGCATACGGAGCTCCATCGCAGTCTTTAACACTGGTAGCATGCCGCGACAGCGTGGACGTGAACCGTATGTGCAGTTGACGGACTTTGAGCGAGGGCGTATAGTGGGCATGCGGGAGGCCGGGTGGACGTACCGCCGAATTGCTCAACACGTGGGGCGTGAGGTCTCCACAGTACATCGATGTTGTCGTCAGTGGTCGGCGGAAGGTGCACGTGCCCGTCGACCTGGGACCGGACCGCAGCGACGCACGGATGCACGCCAAGACGGTAGGATGCTACGCAGTGCCGTAGGGGACCGCACCGCCACTTCCCAGCAAATTAGGGACACTGTTGCTCCTGGGGTATCGGCGAGGACCATTCGCAACCGTCTCCATGAAGCTGGGCTACGGTCCCGCACACCGTTAAGCCGTCTTCCGCTCACGCCCCAACATCGTGCAGCCCGCCTCCAGTGGTGTCGCGACAGGCGTGAATGGAGGGACGAATGGAGACGTGTCGTCTTCAGCGATGAGAGTCGCTTCTGCCTTGGTGCCAATGATGGTCGTATGCGTGTTTGGCGCCGTGCAGGTGAGCGCCACAATCAGGACTGCATACGACCGAGGCACACAGGGCCAACACCCGGCATCATGGTGTGGGGAGCGATCTCCTACACTGGCCGTACACCACTGGTGATCGTCGAGGGGACACTGAATAGTGCACGGTACATCCAAACCGTCATCGAACCCATCGTTCTACCATTCCTAGACCGGCAAGGGAACTTGCTGTTCCAACAGGACAATGCACGTCCGCATGTATCCCGTGCCACCCAACGTGCTCTAGAAGGTGTAAGTCAACTACCCTGGCCAGCAAGATCTCCGGATCTGTCCCCCATTGAGCATGTTTGGGACTGGATGAAGCGTCGTCTCACGCGGTCTGCACGTCCAGCACGAACGCTGGTCCAACTGAGGCGCCAGGTGGAAATGGCATGGCAAGCCGTTCCAAGGACTACATCCAGCATCTCTACGATCGTCTCCATGGGAGAATAGCAGCCTGCATTGCTGCGAAAGGTGGATATACACTGTACTAGTGCCGACATTGTGCATGCTCTGTTGCCTGTGTCTATGTGCCTGTGGTTCTGTCAGTGTGATCATGTGATGTATCTGACCCCAGGAATGTGTCAATAAAGTTTCCCCTTCCTGGGACAATGAATTCACGGTGTTCTTATTTCAATTTCCAGGAGTGTATATGGCACTTCCAGGCAGATAAAAACTGTTTGCCGCACCCACACTCGAACTCAGGTCCTTTCCCTTTTCGCAGGTATGTGTTCTGCCATCTGGACTACACAAGCACGATTTCCATCCCGTCTCCACATCTTTACTTTCGCCAGTGCCTCATTTCTTACCTTCCAAACTTCAAAGATGTTGTCTCTGGAAACTTGCAGAACTGGCTATCACAGTTGGTAGAGCACTTGTTCGCAACAGGCAAAGGTCCCGAGTTCGAGTCTCGGTCCTGCAGACACGGTTTTAATCTACCAAGGTGTTTCAGTGTAGGAAACTTTGGCGAGGAGTGCCCGCTCGTTATTCTGCGTCTATAGATATTGCGGAGCTAGATAAAGTGAACGCGTTTCAAACCATCTCGGTGAAATAAGAAAAATCAGATGTTCCTTTTCCCATGCGCTCCTATATAGTAGATATGTAGCTGAAACTGCTATCTGGCATCTTCTGCTTATCAGCTAAGTGTGAATTTCTGACGTGGGTAGTGACACAGATGATGAGCGTAACCCGAACCGCCTGCGAAATCGACTGCTGGCAACCCGCAACACTTATTTCGCCTCTCCGCTAGATGTCACTGGCGACATTGAGCGGATGTCAACTAGTATCAACATCCCATACTTTAAGGCCACGTTCTCATTCAAAATGGTCGAAATTTCGATTCTTTTTATTGCATTTTTGAAAGATATATGTGTCTAGAATGTTAAGACGAAAATGTTTTTTAATCCGTGCGATACAAAAGTTTCCATAGCCCACTGTTCGGAGCGGTGTCACGGCCGCCGCAGGACGCTCTGAAGCCGGAGACGCCTGGCTGAGGTAGGAAACTTGTAGCGTGACGCGCGATCGCAAAATCATTTATATCGCAGTATACATGCAAACATATTCGCCGGCAAAACTAAGAACGTGGGCGGGCCTCCGAACGCAGCACATCCAAATAAACCAGATCTGCTTTTCTCGCCTAGAAGAACAACGGAATTGCTCTTCACGAAGAGTTCGAGGTAGAGGAAGGGTTGAGATACCGTCCGGGAACTGCAGACTATATGTAAGTAATGAGAACACTATTTTCTGAGCGAATTTTGGTCAAAACAGGTAAAAATATAATTTTTGGTCCGCCATATTGGATTAGCCATTTTGAATCTTGAAATTCTAACATCAGATTTGTGTTAAGCGACATAAAGATGTAACGTGTATTTTATGCAAATTAAACAAACATTACACATAATAGGTTTCTTTAAACTTTAAACAGGTTTTTCTCGAGAAACGATATTTCAAAATTAGGTGCAGTACGAATTAAAACGATTCAACCTTTAGCTCCCGAAAAATATACTCTTTTATTGGGAACTTATAACTATAATATAAGATATTAGTTAATATTAAGTTCTTGTAAAGTCGTAAACAGTGAAAAAACAAAAATCGAACTCAAATTTCAAGTTAGCACCGTATCGTTAAATTTAAGGTTTTCATTCTGGTTAGAGATAAGCCGTCCTAAATTAAATACAGTATCGACTGATGTTATGCATTTTTGATTTCAGATAACTCCTGAGGGGCTAAAAACTCGCAGGCTCTTGATGAAACCATAACGAGCGCCATTTTGTTTTTTTTATTGAAAATCTAAAATAAATTTCAAAGTATGATCAGTGATAATTCCCAAACAGATCCGCTGTACGTCTTTTCATTGTCTCAATAAAAAATTCCCAACTATACGTATTTTTTCTCATTTGAATGACAACCTGGCCTTAAGGGGGGTAGGACGTCAAACGGGCCGACTTGGAGCAGGAGAGGCACCACAGGACATTTTAATTTCAAAAAAATGGTTCAAATGGCTCTGAGCACTATGGGACTCAACTGCTGTGGTCATCAGTCCCCTAGAATTTAGAACTTCTTAAACCTAACTAACCTAAGGACATCACACACATCCATGCCCGAAGCAGGATTCGAACCTGCGACCGTAGCAGCAGCGCGGCTCCGGACTGGAGCGCCTAGAACCGCACAGCCACCGCGGCCGGCCATTTTAATTTCCACTGTCTATACGTTTACAAGTAAAGTCATAAAACTTTGTCAGCATGACGAGGAAGGGTTCAGGATTCACACTCATAGCAGTGGAAGTTCAAAAATATAACAAAATATAATTTTTACATGTGAAATGTCATCATTTTTTCACTTACTATTAGCTGCATTCGTTGCTATAGGTACACTTTTCTTCATAAGTAAGGGAGATTCTTCGATGAATTTTGCACAGCATACAAACCGTACTTACAGGTGCATGAAAATCTAGAATTTTCCGAATCTATTAGAAACTATGCTAAAAATTGAGATAATTAACCATAAAATTTGAGTTTTTTTAAACATGAAGTTTAAAATGTAACAGCTCATTCATTTCTTCATTAATTAAATAAATTCTAGTTTCATACACCTGTGAGTTTGGTATGTATGCGGTGCAAAATTCATCGAAGAATCTCTCTTACTTGTGAAGAAAAGTGTACCTGTAGCAACGAATGCAGCCAATAGTAAGTGAAAAAATTATGAAATTCCACACGTAAAAAAATTTATTTTGTTGTATTTTTGAACTTACATTGCTATGAGTTTGAATGCTGAATCCTTCCTGGTCGTGTTGACAAAGTTTTATAAATTTATTTGTAAAAGTATACACAGTGGAAATTGAAATGTCCTGTGGTGCCTCTCCTGCTCCAAGTCGGCCAGTTTGACGTCCTACCCCCCTTAAGCTCCCTTCACATCAAAGTGAGCAGGAGCAATTGCGCATTCGCAAGCAATGTGAGCATGGTTTGCTTGCGTGCACCATCACTGACTTGTACGTGTGAAAACGCTTTTACACTACAACAAAAAAAGAACAGTGTCTGAACAGGCCTTGGAAGGCCCAACGACGCCGACCGGCCACCGTGTCATCCTCACCCTTAGGCGTCACCGGATGCGGATACCGAGGGGCATGTGGTCAGCACATCAATCGTGTGACCATTGTCAGGTTTCGTGATCCGTGTCGCTACTGCTCAGAAAAAGAGCCTCACAGGGGCTGAGTGCACCCCACTTGCCAACAGCACTCGGCAGACCCGGACAGCGACCCGTCCGAATGCTAGCCCAGCGCGACAGCTCTTAACTTCGCTGATCTGACGGGAACCGGTGTTACCACTGCGGCAAGCCCGTTGACTTTACAATAGAGCAGCAGTTCCCGAACTTCTCTTCTTAGCGAACACTTTGAGAATCGTGGTACTCTGATGGAACTACCTTGTTTATTTTAAAAGGTAATATAATTATAAAAGATGAGAAAAACGTGTTTTAATTTGTCATTACTTCAAATTTAAATCATAACTAGTAACAACGAAATCACAATAAAATTTAAAAAGTAATAAGTGACGTCAAAATGTCGAAGAAAGCGCCACATTAATTATCTAACTACTGCGGAACACCTCTCAACAATTTCGAACATTTTCACGTGTGCTTATGCACTTCGTCGCTAGTAATCAAGGACTCCGCAGCCGACCGACCAAGCGCTTAGTTTCATAATGGCAAGGTGTGTGTATCGAATCTGACCCGGGTCCGCCTTTCTTTCCCCCCATTCCCACATAATTCTAACTACAGATGCGAGTGATACGCCGTGAACTTTTGTGATGCTCGACAACTGTTTACGAATGCAAGCTATGTTTGTTTTCAACAGACACACTAAATAACCCACGCACATTGAAAGAATCGATGTACATTACATGTGCTGTATCTTACAATAATTGCTGTCTACCATCGTCAAGCGCTGTCGAGCTTGGCTAACACTTGGATGGGTGACCATCCGGTCTGCCCAGCGCTGTTGGCAAGCGGGGTGCACTCAGCCCTTGTGAGGCAAACTGAGGAGCTACTTGACTGAGAAGTAGCGGCTCCGGTCTCGGAAACTGACATACGGCCGGGAGAGCGGTGTGCCGACCACATGCCCCTCCATATCTGCATCCAGTGACGCCTGTCCGATGAGGATGACACGGAGGTCGGTCGGTACCATGGGCCTTCAAGACCTATTCTGACGAAGCTTTGTTGTTATGGTTTTACGATCAGTATCATTCAGATTCGCGCAGTGCTCTACAGGTTGCACATTACACTTCTCGCACATGTAGATAAAATTTCGAATCTCATTACGAAAAAATGTTTCCCTTTTTTTTCAGGGTAAAGATTATGAATAGAATATATGAGTCATTCAATAATGATACTTTGCAGAGCAACAATATTATGGTCCAGGCAGGAAGGTTCGATCCAAGGGCCTCGTGCTCATGAAAGCAAGTGCTTATCAAGCTCGCCTGCGGATTCCTTGAGTACGAGAAACAATACAATATACATAAGGAGACATAAAATTTTCAAACTCGATTTTTCTCCAAACCGGTAGTGAGTTCCATCTTCCTGTTTAGATATGTTGAAGTCGTAGTTGTGACCTACTCATCATGTTAATATGAATCAAATTGGCAGTGGAAAGTTTGTACGTAACCCTTGTCAGGGAATTAGATTCTACATCTACAACTACATGGATACTCTACAAATCACATTTAACTGCCTGGCAGAGGGTTCATCGAACCACCTTCACAATTCTCTATTATTCAAATCTCGTACAGCGCGCGGAAAGAACGAACACCTATGTCTTTCCGTACGAGCTCTGATTTCCCTTCTTTTATCGTGGTGATCGTTTCTCCCTATATAGGTCGGTGTCAACAAAATATTTTCGCATTCGGAGGAGAAAGTTGGCGAATGGAATTTCGTGAGAAGATTCGCGTCGCAACGAAAAACGCCTTTCTTTTAATGATGTCCAGCCCGAATTCTGTATCACTTCTGTGACACTCTCTCCCATATTTCGCGATAATACAAAACGTGCAGCCCTACTTTGAACTTTTTCGATGTACTCCGTCAGTCCTACCTGGTAAGGGTCCCACACTGCGCAGCAGTATTCTAAAAGAGGACGGACAAGCGTCGTGTAGGCAGTCTCCTTAGTAGGTCTGTTACATTTTCTAAATCTCCTGCCAATGAAACGCAGTCTTTGGATTGCCTTCTCCACAACATTTTCTGTGTGTTCCCTCCAATTTAAGTTGTTCGTAATTGTGATACCTAGGTATTTAATTGAATTTAGGGCTTTTAGATTAGATTGATTTATCGGGTAACCGAGGATTAACGGATTCCTTTTCGCACTTATGCGGATGACCTCAGTCCGGGACCACGCTGCTGCTACGGTGGCAGGTTCGAATCCTGCCTCGGGCATGGATGTGTGTGATGTCCTTAGGTTAGTTAGGTTTAAGTAGTTCTAAGTTCTAGGGGACTGATGACCTCAGATGTTAAGTGCCATAGTGATCAGAGCCATTTGAACCATTTAATGACCTCATAATTTTCGGTATTTAGGTTGACTGCCAATTTTCGCACAATTCAGATATCTATTCTAAATCGTTTTGCAATTTTGTTTTGATCTTCTGATGACTTTATTAGTCGATAAACGACAGCGTCATCTGCAAACAACCGAAGACTGCTGCTCAGATTAAGCAACGAAACGCTTAAAGACGTAGCTGAGTTCTGCTATTTGGGCTGGCGAAAGTAGACAGGACATAAAATGCAGACTGGCAATCGCAAGGAAAGCATATCTGAAATGAAATATAAATTTAAGTGTTTGGAGGTTATTTCTGAAGCTGTTTGTCTTGAGTGTAGTCTTGTAGGGAAGTGAAATATGGGCGATAAACAGTTTGGACACAAAGAGAATAGAAGCTTTTGAAAAGTGGTACTGCAGTACAGTGCTGAAAATTAGGTGCGTAAATAGCATAAGTAATGACGAGGTACGGAAGAGTTGGGGAGAAACGAATTTTATGGCACAGTTTGACTAAAAGGAGAGATCAAATGGCTCTGAGCACTATGGGACTTAACTTGTGAGGTCATCAGTCGTCTAGAACTTAGAACTAGTTAAACCTAACTAACCTAAGGACATCACACACATCCATGCCCGAGGCAGGATTCGAATCTGCGACCGTAGCGGTCGCGCAGTTCCAGACTGTAGCGCCTAGAACCGCTCGGACCCTCCCGCCGGCCAAAGGAGAGATCGATTGATAGGACACATTCTCTGAGACATAGAGGGATCACCAGTTTAGTATTGGAGGGAAGTGCGTGGGGTATAAATCGTAGAGGGAGACCAAGAGATGAATACAGTAAGCAGACTTGGAAGAATGTAGGTTGCAGTAATTACTCGGAGATGAAGAACATCGCAGTGAATAGATACAGTAACATGGAGATCTGTATGAAATCAGTCTTCCGTCTGAAGACCACAGGCCGGCCGGAGTGGCCGAGCGGTTCTAGGCGCTTCAGTCCTTAGGTTAGTTAGGTTTAAGTAGTTCTGAGTTCTAGGGGACTGATGACCTCAGATGTTAAGTCCCATAGTGCTCAGAGCTATTTGAACCATTTTTTGAAGACCAACAACAAAAACAACTATGACAGTTGTAAGTTCTTATATAGCCTATAGCAGGTGTCATGCGTGCCGACCACGTAGTGCGCCAGAACTCGAGCTCCGACATACATAATTGTGTGGGTGCACTGCTCCCAAAAAATGTTTAGTTGGATAAAAATAAAATAAACATTTCTCAGTTGTCTTTATCAAAAAGTAATGTAATATTAAAACATTGAGATGGCAGTTAAAGTTTCTGATCTCTAAAACATGTCTGTTTGTTTCAGATGTGTTTGTGCCAAGGTAACCAAGCAACACACTCTCCCGGTTCCTCGCCTTTCTCTGGCCAAGTCGAAGGTACTCCCCATAATAAGAGTCTCACTACACTCTGAAGGGAGTCCCGTCTTTTCGGCTTGCTTTCGTGTTTCCTTAGCCGCGCGGAGTGGCCGCATGGTTTGAGGCGCCGTGTAACGGATTGCGCGGCCCCTCCCGCCGGAGGTTCGAGTCCTCCCTCGGTCATGGGTGTGTGTGTTGTTCTTTGCATAAGTTAGTTTAAGTAGCGTGTAAGTCTAGGGACCGATGACCTCCAGCCTTTTGGTCCCTTACGAATTCACACACGTTTCAACATTTTTGTCTTTCCTTATAAGCGTCACGCTGCAATATACCCACTCCCTTCATCAACAATTGTTTTATGTGCTTGTCAATATTGAGCAATAGAGCTTGTCAATATTGAGGAATAGACACTCACAATCTTAGAAGAAAGATTAAGGAAAGGCAAACCTACGTTTCTAGCATTTGTAGACTTAGAGAAAGCTTTTGACAATGTTGACTGGAATACTCTCTTTCCAATTCTAAAGGTGGCAGGGGTAAAATACAGGGAGCGAAAGGCTATTTACAATTTGTACAGAAACCAGATCGCAGTTATAAGAGTCGAGGGACATGAAAGGGAAGCAGTGGTTGGGAAGGGAATAAGACAGGGTTGTAGCCTCTCCCCGATGTTGTTCAATCTGTATATTGAGCAAGCAGTAAAGGAAACAAAAGAAAAATTCGGAGTAGGGATTAAAATTCATGGAGAAGAAATAAAAACTTTGAGGTTCGCCGATGACATTGTAATTCTGTCAGAGACTGCAAAGGACTTGGAAGAGCAGTTGAACGGAATGGACAGTGTCTTGAAAGGAGGGTATAAGATGAACATCAACAAAAGCAAAACGAGGATAATGGAATGTAGTCTAATTAAGTCGGGTGATGCTGAGGGAATTAGATTAGGAAATGAGGCACTTAAAGTAGTAAAGGAGTTTTCCTATTTGGGGGGCAAAATAACTGATGATGGTCGAAGTAGAGAGGATATAAAAAGTAGACTGGCAATGGCAAGGAAAGCGTTTCTGAAGTAGAGAAATTTGTTAACATCGAGTATAGATTTAAGTGTCAGGAAGTCATTTCTGAAAGTATTTGTATGGAGTGTAGCCATGTATGGAAGTGAAACATGGACGATAAATAGTTTGGACAAGAAGAGAATAGAAGCTTTCGAAATGTGGTGCTACAGAAGAATGCTGAAGATTAGATGGGTAGATCTCATAACTAATGAGGAAGTATTGAATAGGATTGGGGAGAAGAGAAGTTTGTGGCACAACTTGACCAGAAGAAGGGATCGGTTGGTAGGACATGTTCTGAGGCAACAAGGGATCACCAATTTAGTATTGGAGGGCAGCGTGGAGGGTAAAAATCGTAGAGGGAGACCAAGAGATGAATACACTAAGCAGATTCAGAAGGATGTAGGTTGCAGTAGGTACTGGGAGATGAAGAAGCTTGCACAGGATAGAGTAGCATGGAGAGCTGCATCAAACCAGTCTCAGGACTGAAGACCACAACAACAACACAACAAGACACACTATCTGTATAGTTAGTTTTTTAACGTAACAGCAGTGTGGTTTTTGATAACAGTGAAATTGTTTTCACGTAATCTGCATTGTTATCGTTTAGTTTGCTGAGACAATGGCTTTGAAGGACGCGAGAGTTTATATTGTATACTGAAGGGGTGTTACCGCATTAATAGCTAGTGCAAAAATGAGGCTCTACTGACGGGATACTTGCAGCAAAAGTTCTTCGCCGGGCAAAAATATTCGCAGTTTTCAGACGTTGCGCGATTACTGGACGCGTGCGGAAAGCTGGTATACAATACTGAGTACTGCTTCTGTACATACTTTCGAATTCGAACAGTTTCCTAGTCGCCACGGAAAAATTGGTCATACGCTTGTCGTCATCATCATCAAAGGTGTATATTACTAATAGCGACAATAGTGACAAACTTTGAATATAGTAACCAAATGATCTCTTCCTTTTTATTACATGGGAATTTACCGCACACTCCATTAAATTTCTGTTTCTACCTGCTGTAATAAAAGTTACGTGAGTTAATGATAGGTTATACATTTTATGTGAGAGGGTCAGGACTTTTATTTTTGGAGGCGGGCCCGTATCGCGTACGTTACGCTTCTGGATCTGTGGGATCGTCCAAGTACATTTGAGCCAGAGTTTCATCTCATTTCTGTCGCCTTTAAGCCAGCTGTGTTACCGGCTGAGCTAGGGCAGTCTCAACGTATGCTCATGGCGCCGGTGAATTTTACTTATCATCACAGCGCAGATTTTTATGACACAGGCATTGTTCATAGAAGATTTTCAATGAAATCATTTTAAAAAATATCGAGACTCCCAAGAAAACGAATGCTACACTACTGGCCATTAAAATTGCTACACCAAGAAGACGACGTGCTACAGACGCGAAATTTAACCGACAGGAAAAAGATGCTGTGATATGCAAATGATTAGCTTTTCAGAGCATTCACACGAGGTTGGCGCCGGTGGCGACACCTACAACGTGCTGACATGAGGAAAGTCCCCAACCGATTTCTCATACACAAACAGCAGTTGACCGGCGATGCCTGGTGAAACGTTGTTGTGATGCTTCGTCTAAGGAGGAGAAATGCGTACCATCACGTTTCCGGCTTTGATAAAGGTCGGATTGTGGCCCATCGCGATTACGGTTTACCGTATCGCGACATTGCCGCTCGCGTTGGTCGAGATCCAATGACTGCTAGCAGAACATGGAATCGGGGGGTTCAGGAGGGTAATACGGAACGTCGTGCTGGATCCCAACGGCCTCGTATCACTAGCAGTCGAGATGTCAGGCATCTTATCCGCACGGCTGTAACGGGTCATGCAGCCACGTCTCGATCCCTGCGTCAACAGATGGGGACGTTTGCAAGACAACAACCGTCTGCACGAACAGTTCGACGACGTTTGCAGCAGCACGGACTATCAGCTCGGAGACCGTGGCTGCGGTTACCCTTGACGCTGCATCACAGTCAGGAGCGCCTGCGATGATGTACTCGACGACGAACCTGGGTGCACGAATGGCGAAACGTCATTTTTCCGGATGAATCCAGGTCCTGTTTACTGCATCACGATGGTCGCATCCGTGTTTGGTGACATCGTGGTGAACGCACATTTGAAGCGTGTATTCGTCATCGCCATACTGGTGTATCACCCGGCGTGATGGTATGGGGTGCCACTGGTTACACGTCTCTGTCACCTCTTGTTCGCATTGACGGCGCTTTGAACAGTGGGCGTTACAATTCAGCTGTGTTATGACCCGTGGCTCTACCCTTCATTCGATCCCTGCGAAACCATACATTTCAGCAGGATAATGCACGGCCGCATGTTGCAGGTCCTGTACGGGCCTTTCTGGATATTCTCCAATTGAAAACGTCTGGTCAATGGTGGCCGAGCAACTGGCTCGTCACAATACGCCAGTCGCTACTCTTGATGAACTGTGGTATCGTGTTGAAGCTGCATGGGCAGCTGTACCTGTACACGACATCCGAGCTCTGTTTGACTCAATGCCCAGGCGTATCAAGGCCGTTATTACGGCCAGAGGTGGTTGTTCTGGGTACTGATTTCTCAGGATCTATGCACCCGAGCTGCGTGAAAATGTAATCACATGTCAGTTCTGGTATAATATATTTGCTAAATGAATCTGCATTTCTTCTTGGTGTAGCAATTTTAATGGCCAGTAGTGTACATTCTGCCGTTGCTATACTCCCACAGACATTCTGGAAAGTCGGTGTCCTTTGCTGGTGTGGTTTCCGTCTCCCTGGAGAATCCTTACTTCTAGATATTTAAGAACAAAGAGATTAATCACACTTCGATCTGCAAGTTGCCTCACTTGCGTCTCAGTCCTTGCCGACACGTGACGCAATATTCACCACCCTTTCCCACAGTACCGCCGCCTCATCGCGCCCTGCTATCCCTTCCCACAGCAGAACGTCTATTTATTTGGTCTCAACGGTACAGAAGACCACACGCTGGTGCCAGGTCGCTCCGTAACCCTCTCCCCCCTCCCTTCCCCCCCCCCCCCCACCCGCCCACATCATCAAACAGACCGTGCGCCGTGGACCCGCCGCAGCACAAACGCTAAGGCAAGACAACACACACATGTGTGTGTTACGTATACCACGGACTTAAGCGCGGCGCGATCAAACAAAAACTAGGCCGCCCGCGCTCTGGTGACGTCACGGCCAGCGGAAGCATGGTGTGGGGGAGGGAGGGACGGGGGGGGGGGGGAGGAACATCTGAATCGGCACATGGCGCATGGCGCATATCCTTCAGAGGTCGCGCTCGCTCATAAAGACGGCTGTGTCACGATCCGGTTCCACCTCGCTGCCTCGCAAGGAGAATGGGTGGGAGCAATGAACTCGATCCACACAAGGTCGAGTAAACACGAGGCGAGGGAATCTGACACTGTCAAACTGGAGCGTGTAACAAGTCCATCCAAACATAAAATATGCCTGTGAAGTAACTATTCTGTTCAAATACGGGGTGTTCAAAAAGTCTCTCCACAGCGCCGTATGGTCGTTAGCCGCGCGTGCCGTATGATTGTTCGACTGCCTGGGTTACTTCCCTTCAAGTGGACTCTCCCAACATTCCACTGTTCCGTTTATCTCAGCCAGCGTCGGTAGTTTCGTTGGTGTGTGTCGTTACGTCTTCACGTGAAAGTTCAAGTTTAGTTTCTTTGTTCGTTTGTTTCGTTTTTGTCACTGTTAAAATGCTAACCATTTAAGAATGTGTGTTTTTAGTCAAACAAGTTCAAAAAAATGGCTCTGAGCACTATGGGACATAACATCTGAGGTCATCAGTCCCCTAGAACTTAGAACTACTTAAACCTAACAAACCTAAGGACATCACACACATCCATGCCCGAGGCAGGAATCGAACCTCCGACCGTAGCGGTCGTGCGGTTCCAGACTGTAGCGCCTTTAACCGCTCGGCCACTCCGGCCGGCCCTGCGACCGTAGCGGTCGCGCGGTTCCAGACTGAAGCGCCTTGAACCGCTCGGTCGAACAAGTGTTCAAAGCTGGCGGTAAATACACAGTTTCAGTTCGTCAAACATTTAATTCAGTTTTCCCGGAGACAACACTCCCACATCGGAATACTGTGCGAGATTTGATTAACAAATTTCAAAGAACGGGTTCAGTGACAGATGCACCGAGAAGTGGTGGTCCTAGAGTTTTGTCTGAAGATAAACTACTCGATATTTCCGATAAAATGTCCACGAGTCGGAACAAGTCAGTAAGAAAACTTGCCAAGGAAATCGATGTTAGTGTCGGAACGGCCCACACAGCTGTAAGGCAAAAATCAGAACTTTTTCCCATACAAAGTAACATTCGTGCAAGAACTGAAAAATACTGATCATGGCAAGAGACTGCCTTATTGTCAGTGGTTCAGAAATTTAGTTCAACAAAATGGAAGGGATATTTTTAATGAAACTTTTTCAATGATGAAGCGTGGTTTCGTTTATTCGTGAACATGAACTCACAAGATTCTCGTATGTGTATTCATGAGGAACCACTTCATTCTGTGAAAATAGGAGTTTGGATTGCAATTTCTAGACGTCCGATTGTGGGTCCCATATTTTTCAACGAAACAATAAACGCACAACGATACTGCAGTGATATTCTGTGTCCATTCATAGGAGAACTTGTGTTAAGCGAAGTACTGAACGGTTATTTTCCACAAGATGGTGCAACCGCTTACACAGCCCGTGTTTCAATGTCATTCCTTGCCGATGTTTTTGGTGATCGCATAATTTCACCGGGACTTTGGCCTCCACGATCGCCTCACCTAACACCAACTGACTTTTTCTTCTGGGGTGCAGCGAAAGCAACTGTCTATAAAAACCGTCCAAAATCCATCGATGAGCTGAAAACTGCAATATCCACTTTCACTGCTTCTATTACAGAAGAAATGTGTTTTGAAACATGATGTGACAAATTGAATTGTGTATTCAACAACAGGGGGGGGGGGGGGGGGGGGACACTTCCAACATCAACATTTAATGTGAAAATTTGTAAGTAAAAGTGAATATTCAATAAATTAATAACTTGTATTTCACTGAGTTTCATTTCAGTACATTCACTGCGCCATACGGCACGCGCGGCTAACCATCATACGGCACTGCGGAGAGACTTTTTGAATACTCTGTATGATATGAAAGAAGTTTTTAAAGGATGGATAAAAAATATGGAGGATTGGGGCTAGACATAGATGAGAAATACCTGTCGTGCGATCAAATAACACTGGCTCCAGATGTCTGTCATACAGAGTGCAAAATGGTTCAAATGGCTCTGAGCACTATGCGACTTAACATCTGAGATCATCAGTCGCCTAGAACTTAGAACTACTTAAACCTAACTAACCTAAGGACATCACACACATCCATGCCCGAGGCAGGATTCGAACCTGCGACCGTAGCGGTCGCGCGGTTCCAGACTGTAGCGCCCAGAACCGCACGGCCACCCCGGCCGGCATACAGAGTAAATGACGAAGAAAATCATATGCATGGTGAGACGGGAGGAAAGGTACATGCTTTGAGGCGTGATAGTATTAGTGATTCTGAGCAAAAAACTTCATATCGACGTATGCCCTATTCCGAATGGTTTCCAAGATACAACACATTTAATATAAATTTTGTACGTTTCTCTTGAATAACTCGAAAAGCGCACCCTCCAAAGAAAAAGTGTCCCATCACACAATTAAACTAAATTAAATTTGCTACGAAACAAGATTTTTTTTTTTGTGTAGGACTTACAGTTTACGCGAAGAGAATATTGAAAATCTCGCGCGACGCACGTGCGCTGTATCTTAAGTACTTTTTGCAGGTCAGTTTGACCTAGTTTTCCGACTCGATAGACTACAAGCGCCCCGTATCAAAATGTTCGTCTCCTTTTCCTGTATAATACGGCGGTACGTTGTAAACAATGACAATGGATGATATAGAAAATAAATAGAAATGTACAATAAAAGTGTTATATCTCGGAAACCATTCGGAACAGAGCATATGTCCATATCAAGTTTTATGTTCAGAATCTCTACTGCTCTCAGCCGTCAAAACGCATACGTTTCCTGACTCACCCTATATATAGAGAGAGAGCGGGAGAGAATAGACCAGTTCAAGTACTTGGGATCTTGGTTTACCACGGACAACAACATAAAAATGGACATCAAGGAAAGAATAGCAGTGGGAACGAAATGCATGCATTCCCTCAGAGAGACGCTCTGCTCTAAATCGATCTCAGTGAACACTAAGATGATAACCTACAACACAGCGATATGCCCAGCAGTAATGTACGGTTCAGAAACATGGAGCATGACTAAGCGAGAAAGGGAAAAACTATCAATATTCGAAAGAAGAGTAACGAGGAAGATATGGGGACCTGTTTTAGATAACGGAGAATGGAGGAGGAGGAAAAACGAGGAAATCCACCTTCTGATGCGACAACCAACTATCCTACAGCAGAAAATGAGCAAAAGAATACAATGGGAGGGCCATGTAGCCCGTATGACAGATGGAAGACAGGCGCAGATGGCACTAGGGGGGAAATCAAACACCAAACGCCCCATTGGACGAGCAAGGCAGCGCTGGATGGAAGACCAGGCGAAGGACCTGGCGTCCCTGGGGATTGAAGGCATTTGTAGGAACCACAGGAAGGAATGGAGGCAGTTTGTGGAAGCAGAGCGTGGTCTGCAGGGCCTGTGATGGCTGAATTTCTCTCTCTCCCTCTCTCTCTGTCTCATACACTCCTGGAAATGGAAAAAAGAACACATTGACACCGGTGTGTCAGACCCACCATACTTTCTCCGGACACTGCGAGAGGGCTGTACAAGCAATGATCACACGCACGGCACAGCGGACACACCAGGAACCGCGGTGTTGGCCGTCGAATGGCGCTAGCTGCGCAGCATTTGTGCACCGCCGCCGTCAGTGTCAGCCAGTTTGCCGTGGCATACGGAGCTCCATCGCAGTCTTTAACACTGGTAGCATGCCGCGACAGCGTGGACGTGAACCGTATGTGCAGTTGACGGACTTTGAGCGAGGGCGTATAGTGGGCATGCGGGAGGCCGGGTGGACGTACCGCCGAATTGCTCAACACGTGGGGCGTGAGGTCTCCACAGTACATCGATGTTGTCGCCAGTGGTCGGCGGAAGGTGCACGTGCCCGTCGACCTGGGACCGGACCGCAGCGACGCACGGATGCACGCCAAGACCGTAGGATCCTACGCAGTGCCGTAGGGGACCGCACCGCCACTTCCCAGCAAATTAGGGACACTGTTGCTCCTGGGGTATCGGCGAGGACCATTCGCAACCGTCTCCATGAAGCTGGGCTACGGTCCCGCACACCGTTAGGCCGTCTTCCGCTCACGCCCCAACATCGTGCAGCCCGCCTCCAGTGGTGTCGCGACAGGCGCGAATGGAGAGACGAATGGAGACGTGTCGTCTTCAGCGATGAGAGTCGCTTCTGCCTTGGTGCCAATGATGGTCGTATGCGTGTTTGGCGCCGTGCAGGTGAGCGCCACGATCAGGACTGCATACGACCGAGGCACACAGGGCCAACACCCGGCATCATGGTGTGGGGAGCGATCTCCTACACTGGCCGTACACCACTGGTGATGGTCGAGGGGACACTGAATAGTGCACGGTACATCCAAACCGTCATCGAACCCATCGTTCTACCATTCCTAGACCGGCAAGGGAACTTGCTGTTCCAACAGGACAATGCACGTCCGCATGTATCCCGTGACACCCAACGTGCTCTAGAGGGTGTAAGTCAACTACCCTGGCCAGCAAGATCTCCAGATCTGTCCCCCATTGAGCATGTTTGGGACTGGATGAAGCGTCGTCTCACGCGGTCTGCACGTCCAGCACGAACGCTGGTCCAACTGAGGCGCCAGGTGGAAATGGCATGGCAAGCCGTTCCACAGGACTACATCCAGCATCTCTACGATCGTCTCCATGGGGGAATAGCAGCCTGCATTGCTGCGAAAGGTGGATATACACTGTACTAGTGGCGACATTGTGCGTGCTCTGTTGCCTGCGTCTATGTGCCTGTGGTTCTGTCAGTGTGATCATGTGATGTATCTGACCCCAGGAATGTGTCAATAAAGTTTCCCCTTCTTGGGAAAATGAATTCACGGTGATCTTATTTCAATTTCCAGGAGTGTATATTTCGTAAACCACATCAAATACTGACGAATCGATTCCACAGACCGAACGTGAGGAGAGGGGCTAGTGTAATTCGTTAATACAAACCGTACAAAAATGCACGGAAGTATGTTTTCTAACACAAACCTACGTTTTTTTAAATGGAACCACGTTAGTTTTGTTAGCACATCTGAACATATAAACAAATACGTAATCAGTGTCGTTTGTTGCATTGTAAAATGTTAATTACATCCGGAGATATTGTAACCTAAAGTTGACGCTTGAAGCCTCCGACGTTCAGTTGCGTGTTGTAACAAACACGGGCCACGGTCGGCGAGCAGCATCTGCAGGGAGATGTTTACGATGACGACCGTGTTTACGAGTGTGGCTGTAGTGCACTGTTGTGGTTTGGTCCAGCTGTCGCAGTGTCCGCATGTAGCGCTTGCTGCTGTTGTTATTCTGCATTCGTCTCCGCGCGCAGACCAACTGTAGTACGCCGTGTTACCAGACGTCTGTGATAGTGTAGTGTTGTATGAGCTGTGACCATGGTGTATTCGAACTCTGAAAAGGCGGAGATGATACTCATCTGTGGCGAGTGTCGACGAAATGCAGCTGAAGCCTGCAGGGTGTATGCAGAACGGTACCAGGACAGAGAGCATCCAACGTGCCGCACATTGCAAAACATCTACCGCCAACTGTATGCAACAGGTATGGTCGTAGCACGCAAACGGGTCCGTAACAGGCCCGTCACAGGAGAAGCCGGTGCAGTTGGTGTGTTAGCTGCTGTTGCCATGAACCCACACACGAGTACACGGGACACTGCGAGAGCCGGTGGACTGAGTCAAAGTAGTGTCATGCGCATACTGCATCGTCATCGCTTTCACCCGTTTCATGTGTCGCTACATCAGCAATTACGTGGTGATGACTTTAATCATCGAGTGCAGTTATGTCAATGGGCATTAACAGACAATGCGTTGCAGTTCTACCTGTTTACCGATGAAGCGGGTTTCACAAACCATGGGGCAGTGAATCTACGGAACATGCATTACTGGTCCGCTGGCTCAGACAGGTAGAGCGACAGCGACCGTGGACTGTAAATGTATGGTGCGGAATCATTGGCGACCACCTCATTGCAGGGGCCCCAACAGCTGCAACATACATCGCGTTTCTACAGAGTGATCTGCCAACGTTGCTCGAAAATGTCCCACTGGAAACAAGTCGACGTATGTGGTATCAGCATGATGGTGCACCTGCACATTCCGCAATTAACACTAGGCTGACCCTTGACAGGATGTTCGACGGGCATTTCATAGGACGTGGAGGACGCATAAATTGGCCAGCCCGTTCTCCTGATCTTACACCTCTGGACTTCTTTCTGTGGGGTACGTTAAAGGAGCATGTGTACCGTGATGTGCCTACAACCCCAGAGGATATGAAACAACGTATTGTGGCAGCCTGCGGCGACATTACACCAGATGTACTGCGGCGTGTACGACATTCATTACGCCAGAGGTTGCAATTGTGTGCAGCAAATGATGGCCACCACATTGAACATCTATTGGCCTGACATGTCGGCACACACTCTATTCGACTCCGTGATTGAAAACGGAAACCACCCCTCATGGTAATGTACATGTGCGTCAGTGAAAAAGACCAATAAAAAGGTGTTAGCATGTGGACGTACTGTGCTGTTCCAGTCTCTTCTGTACCTAAGGTCCATCACCGTTCCCTTTGGATCCCTACGTAATTCGGTGCTCTCCGATACACACGATCGAACAGCGGAGGAGTGGTACTCAAGCGACAACTTTAGGTTACAATATCTCCGGATGTAATTAACATTTTACAATGCAACAAACGGCACTGATTACGTATTTGTTGAGATGTTCAGATGTGCTAACAAAACTAACGTGGTTCCATTTAAAAAAACGTAGGTTTGTATTAAACAATTACACTAGCCCCTCTCCTCACGTTCGGTCTGTGGAATCGGTTCGTCAGTATTTGATGTGGTTTACGAAATATATCCAGCGGTAACGTTAGGTGACTCACCCTGTATATATATAGCGCCAAAGAAACTGGTATTCAAATACAGAGATATGTAAACAAGCAGAATACGGCGCTGCGGTCGGCAATGCCTATATAAGACAACAAGTGTCTGGCACAGTTGTTACACCGGTTACTGCCGTTAAATGGCAGTATATCAAGATTTAAGTGAGTTTAAACGTGGTGTCATAGCTGCCTGCTCGGACGAGTCTCGTTTCAAATTGTTTCGAGTGGATGGACGTGTACGGGCTTGGAGACAACGTCATGAATTCATGGACCCTACATGTGGGGCGTGTGCAGTTGGAGTGATATGTGACCGCTGATACGTCTAGATACGACTCTGACAGGTGACACGTACGTAAGCATCCTGTCTGAGCACCTGCATCCATTCGTGTCCATTCTGCAATCCGACGGACTTGGGCAATTCCAGAAGGTCAATGCGACACCAGAATTGCGACAGAGTGGCTCCAGGAACTCCCTTCAGAGTTTAAACACTTCCGCTGGCCACCGAACCCCCCACACATGAACATTATTGAGCATATCTGGGATGCCTTTCAAAGTACTGTTCAGAAGAAAACTCCACCCCCTCGTACTCTTACGGGTCTATGGACAAACCTGCAGGATTAATGGTGTCACTTCCCTCCAGCACTACTTCAAGCATTAGTCGAGTCCACGCGACGTCGTGTTGCGGCACTTTTGCGTGCGCCGGCCGCTGTGGCCGAGCGGTTAAAGGCGCTGCAGTCTGGAACCGCGCGACCGCTACCGTCGCAGGTTCGAATCCTGCCTCGGGCATGGATGTGTGTGATGTCTTTGGGTTAGGTTAGGTTTAAGTAGTTCTAAATTCTAGGGGGATGATGACCTCAGATGTTAGGTCCCATAGTGCTCAGAGCCATTTGAACCATTTTGAACATCTGCGTGCCTGCGCGGTACCGTACACAATAGTAGGTAGGTGTACCAGTTTCTTTGGCTCTTCACTGTGTAAGCAAGGCATTGCGTTGGCATTTATGTGTTTCCGATGTGCGTGCGCCACATGCACACACTCGACGTAAGGAGTGTAAAGATTCGACGATTGAACAGTGGGAAAACCTTGTGTGGAGTGACGAATCACGGTACACAATGTGCCGATCCGATGGCTGGGTGTGGGTATGGCGAATGCCCAGTGAACGTCATCTGTCAGCGTGTGTAGTGGCAACGGTAAAATTCCGAGGCGGTGGTGTTACGGTGTGGTCGTGTTTTTCATGGATGGGGCTTGCAGTCCTTGTTGTTTTGCGAGGCACTATCACAGCACAGGCCTTCATTGACGTTTTAAGCACCTTCTTGCTTCTCACTGTAGAACAATTCAGGGATGACGACTGCATCTTTCAACACCATCGAGCACCTGTTCATAATGCACGACCTGTGGCGGAGTGGGCTCTGAGCACTATGGGACTTAACTGCAGAGGTCATAAGTCCCCTAGAACTTAGAACTACTTAAACCTAACTAACCTAATGACATCACACACATCCATGCCCAAGGCAGGATTCGAACCTGCGACCGTAGCGGTCGCGCGGTTCCAGACTGTAGCGCCTAGAACCGCTCGGCCACCCCGGCCGGCTGTGGCGGAGTGGTTACACGACAATAACATCCCTGTAATGGGCTGGCCTGCACAGAGTCCTGGCCTGAATCCTATAGAATACGTTTGGGATGTTGTGGAACGCCGATTTCGTGCCGGGCCTCACCGACCGACATCGATACCTCTCCTCAGTGCAGCACACCGTGAAGAATGGGCTGACATTCCCCAAGAAACCTTCCAGCACCTGATTGAACGTATGCCTGCGAGAGTAGAAGCTGTGATCAAGACTAAGGGTGGGCGAACACCAAATTCAATTGCAGCATTACCGACAGCGGGCGCCACGAACTTGTAAATCATTTCAGCTAGGCGTCCGGATACTTTTGATCATATAGTGTATGTTAATATTTATATTAATATTACTATGAATTTGTGAAACATTCTAGTTTACAATTTCCATACTGTATTTACACTTCTTTGAAATGTAAAAGAACAAAGTTTCCCATCACAGCAGATTTTAGTTTGCTGCCTAATCCAGGGTTTCGAAAATAGTGCTCCGCGGAATACTCGTGTTCGGGCAAGTGAATGAGTAAATTTCCTTTGCGTTACGATTACGGTCACGAATTTTCTATCATCAGACTACCGGTTTCGGTCTATAATGACGATCTTCAGATCTGCAGCAAAACATGGGAAAAAAATACAAAGCAAAAAATGGTTCAAATGGCTCTGAGCACTATGGGACTTAACATCTGAGGTCATCAGTCCTCTAGAACCTCGAACTACTTAAACCTAACTAACCTAATGACATCACAAACATCCATGCCCGAGGCAGGATTCGAACCTGCGACCGTAGCAGTCACGCGGCACGCGGTTCCGGACTGTAGCGCCTAGAACTGCTCGGCGACCGCGGCCAGCAAAAAAAAAAAAAAAAAAAAAATAGTCTCGCAGAAATGTATATGTATGTCAGTTGCACTTTTCATTATGGTCTATTCTGTTGATCTAAGGTGTAGACAACCTGCTTGCGTCTTTGTTTTCCCATGTTTTGCTGCAGATCTGAAGACGGTCATTATAGACCGAAACCGGTACTCTGATGATAAAAAAAAAAAAATTGTGACCATAGACGTAAGGTAAAGGCAATTTACTCTATATTCGGGTCATTGAAGAAAGTGAATGAGTGCTCCGAGAAAAACTGCTAATAATACGGAGTTTTGTTTTCGACTTTTTGATGATAGCGTCTACCAATTATTATTTTTTAATTTTATTACGATTTTGTCTT
The DNA here is from genome assembly GCF_023864345.2 of Schistocerca serialis cubense. Taxonomy (NCBI): domain Eukaryota; kingdom Metazoa; phylum Arthropoda; class Insecta; order Orthoptera; family Acrididae; genus Schistocerca; species Schistocerca serialis. Next base: position 117,664,652 of record NC_064648.1, read on the forward strand.
ATTAGTAATAATTTACAATTGTAGTAATCACTGAATGAATCAAGTTTTCCCCATTTTTTAAAAATTTTATCAACCTTCAAACTAAACAAGGTGTTCCATCGAAGTACCAGGATTGTCAGTGTTCCGTCAGAGGAAAAATTTGAGAACCCCTTGTGTAATGTAAAACAGTTACGAATACGTAACGTAAACGATGCTACGTTATCGGTTAGTGTTTAAATGAGAAAGACCGTACAGAAAAATTTTTCCAGTACAATACTTGCGTCTCTCAGTTTCTAACCCCGGCACACCTCCTCGGACATGCCGCTTTTACAATGGGCGCGACTTTTCCGACCGATCTCTCTCAATGTTCCGGCTTAACGCCGTTCGCCCTGCGTAGCTGCAGGCTATGACAGATTAGCCACGTAGCGAATTCAAGGTCGAGTGTGTCACGTGCCAAAGCCTCTTTCTTTGTGGCGAAAAAATAAACCAGTTTTTCCGCGACCAGCTTCCGGGAGCCGGCACACGCAACAATTGCTGCTGCCGCGGATAAAGTTTTCCAGAGTTCTTTTTATTTTTATTCCTACCCCACAGCAGAAGCAACTTTTTGCAGCTTTGCAGGTGTCGCTAATTGTCCTTACTTACGGTAGCCTGCCAGCACTGTCCTCACCTCGCAAGTGCATATTTCGCAATCGGACTGCGCCTACGCGTCTTCACTGATTTCGTCCAAACTAATGGCAGATGCAGAGTTTGGGTAAAAATGAAACTGACAGAAGTGGGGCTCCAGATGGCAGAGCGTTTAGGAAAAAAAAACTGGCCAGCTCTGAGTAGGACTGGAGCAGTGAGGTTTCGGTATAGACATCATTTCTGTATATAAAAGGCAATATCCTGACTGACTCATCGCTACGAATTGGAATTTGAAATTTGGACAAGGTGTGGATCGAATACTTCAAGCATCGTTGAGGAACCCTAATGGGTTGAAATAGGGGATGAAGGATATTTTTTAAAAACATCGCTATTAAGACAGTTTTGAAGCTAGGCTACGAAAATTGGTATTTGATTTGTCGGTCAGAAATAAAGCAAAACATGATCCAATATTTTTGGGGGTGAAACAGCGGATAGCGGGTGACTGCTTTTTGAAAATATATCATTATGGCTAGAGGACAAATGTAAGGATGTAGAGGCTTATCTCACTAGGGGTAAGATAGATACTGCCTACAGGAAAATTAAAGAGGCCTTTGGAGAAAAGAGAACCACTTGCATGAATATCAAGAGCTGAGATGGGAACCCGGTTCTAAGAAGGGAAAGCAGAAAGGTGGAAGGAGTACATAGAGAGTCTATACAAAGGCGATGTACTTGAGGACAATATTATGGAAACGGACGAGGATGTAAATGAAGATGAAATGGGAGATATGATACTGCATGAAGAGTTTGACAGAGCACTGAAAGACCTAAGTCGAAACAAGGCCCCAGGAGTAGACAACATTCCATTAGAACTACTGACGGCCTTGGGAGAGCCAGTCATGACAAAACTCTACCATCTGGTGAGCAAAATGTATGAGACAGGTGAAGTACCCTCAGACTTCAAGAAGAATATATTAATTCCAATCCCAAAGAAAGCAGGCGTTGACAGATGTGAAATTACCGAACTATCAGTTTAATAAGTCACGGCTCCAAAATACTAACGCGAATTCTTTACAGACGAATGGAAAAACTGGTAGAAGCGGACCTCGGGGAAGATCAATTTGGATTCCGCAGAAATGTTGGAACACGTGAGGCGATACTGACCCTACGACTTATCTTGGAAGAAAGATTAAGGAAAGGCAAATCTATATTTCTAGCATTTGTAGACTTAGAGAAAGCTTTTGATAGTGTTGACTGGAATACTCTCTTTCAAATTCTGAAGGTGACTGGGGTAAAATACAGGGAGCGAAAGGCTATTTACAATTTGTACAGAAACCAGATGGCAGTTATAAGAGTCGAGGGACATGAAAGGGAAGCAGTGGTTGGGAAGGGAGTGAGACAGGGTTGTAGCCTCTCCCCGATGTTATTCAATCTGTATATTGAGCAAGCGGTAAAGGAAACAAAAGAAAAGTTCGGAGTAGGTATTAAAATCCGTGGAGAAGAAAAAAAAGCTTTGAGGTTCGCCGATGACATTGTAATTCCGTCAGAGACAGCAAAGGACTTGGAAGAGCAGTTGAACGGAATGGACAGTGTCATGAAAGGAGGATATAAGATGAACATCAACAAAAGCAAAACGAGGATAATGGAATGTAGTCGAATTAAATCAGGTGATGCTGAGGGAATTAGATTAGGAAATGAGACACTTAAAGTAGTAAAGGAGTTTTGCTATTTGGGGAGCAAAATAACTGATGATGGTCGAAGTAGAGAGGATATAAAATGTAGACTGGCAATGGCAAGGAAAGCGTTTCTGAAGAAGAGAAATTTGTTAACATCGAGTATACATTTAAGTGTCAGGAAGTCGTTTCTGAAAGTATTTCTATGGAGTGTAGCCATGTATGGAAGTGAAACGTGGACGATAAATAGTTTAGACAAGAAGAGAATAGAAGCTTTCGAAATGTGGTGCTACAGAAGAATGCTGGAGATTAGATTAGTAGATGACATAACTAATGAGGAGGTATTGAATAGAATTGCGGAGAAGAGGAGTTTGTGGCACAACTTGACTAGAAGAAGGGATCGGTTGGTAGGACATGTTCTGAGGCATCAAGGGATCACCAATTTGGTACTGGAGGGCAGCGTGGAGGGTAAAAATCGTAGAGGGAGACCAAGAGATGAATACACTAAGCAGGTTCAGAAGAATGTAGGTTGCAGTAGGTACTGGGAGATGAAGAAGCTTGCACAGGATAGAGTAGCATGGAGAGCTGCATGAAACGAGTCACAGGACTGAAGACCACAACAAAACAACATCATTATTGAAGAACAACTAAATTACTTTTAAAACTACATCTACAAACATTGGCGTTTTACTTCTCGGTTACAAATAAAAAACTATTCGTTTCATTGTTTTTGGAAATTGAATCCTAAGGGGGTGAAACAGGGAATGATACTTTTTACGAAAATATTTTATTATGAAAGCATTTTTAAAGCTAAATCTATGAAAATTTAAATTTAACTTTTCAGTTAGAAATAAAAAAAATACGTCCAGAATGAGATTTTCACTCTGCAGCGGACTGTGCGCTGATATGAAACTTCCTGGCAGATTAAAACTGTGTGCCCGACCTAGACTCGAACTCGGGACCTTTGTTCGAGTCTCGGTCGGGCACACAGTTTTAATCTGCCAGGAAGTTTCAAAAAAAATACGTGTTTCACTCTTTTTGGAAATTCGAATCCTAATGGGCGTGACATGGGGAATGAAAGTTTTTATGGGAGTATTTCATTGTGCATGCATTTTTGACGCTAAATCTCTCAAAATTTGTATTTATTGTTAGAAATAGAACATAAGCATGTCTCTGTTTTTGTAAATTTAACGTCCAAAGGGGTGAAATAGGTTGCGAAACATCTTATGAAAATACTTGATTGCGAAATTTTTTTTTAAAGCTAAATCTTTGAAAATTAGCGTCTAGCTTCTCGGTTGGAGGTGGAAAAAATTCGGCCGGCGGGAGTGGCCGAGCGGTTCTAGGTGCTACAGTCTGGAACCGCGCGACCTCTACGGTAGCAGGTTCGAATCCTGCCTCGGGCATGGATGTGTGTGATGTACTTAGGTTAGTTAGGTTTAAGTAGTTCTAAGTTCTAGGGTACTGATGACCTCACATGTTAAGTTCCATAGTGCTCAGAACCATTTGAACCATTTTTTTTTTTAAATACGTGTTCCCCTAAGGGCTGTGAAATAGAGTCGGCCTGCTTCACTGACTCGTCATCGGACAGCCAAACCGCTAATGATAAAAACTTGAAGTTTGGAGACGGTGTGGATCTTATGCTGCAGGCATTGTATGAGAAGGGATTGTACGAAATTCCACTCTTAACAGGTTGAAACAGGGTATGAAAGATTTTTTGAAAGTATGTCAGTATTAAGGGAATTTTGAAGCTAAAACTAAGGAAAGTGGTATTCGGTTTCTCAGTCAGAAAATACGTGTTTCAGCATTTTCGGAAATTCAACCACTAAGGGGGTAAAATAGCGAGTGAAAGTCGTTTTGAAAATAAATAATTGCTGAAGAACAACTAAAGGGTTTTTAAGGATAACAACTGGTATTTGGCTTCTCGGTTGGAAATTAAAAAAAAGTACGTGTTTCAGTGTTCCTGGAAATTTAAGGGAGTGGCGTTGTTGTTGTTGTGGTCTTCAGTCCTGAGACTGGTTTGATGCAGCTCTCCATGCTACTCTATCCTGTGCAAGCTTCTTCATCTCCCAGTACCTACTGCAGTCTACATCCTTCTGAATCTGCTTAGTGTATTCATCTCTTGGGCTCCCTCTACGATTTTTACCCTCCACGCTGCCCTCCAGTACTAAATTGATGCCTCAGAATATGTCCTACCAACCGGTCCCTTGTTCTTGTCAAGTTGTGCCGCAAACTCCTCTTCTCCCCAATCCTATTCAATACCTCCTCATTAGTTATGTGATCTACCCACCTTATCTTCAGCATTCTTCTGTAGCACCACATTTCGAAAGCTTCTATTCTCTTCTTGTCCAAACTATTTATTGTCCATGTTTCACTTCCATACATGGCTACACTCCTTACAAATACTTTCAGAAATGACTTCCTGACACTTAAATCTATACTCGATGTTAACAAATGTCTCTTCTTCAGAAACGATTTCCTTGCCATTACCAGTCTACATTTTATATCCTCTCTACTTCGACCATCATCAGTTATTTTACTCCACAAATAGCAAAACTCCTTTACTACTTTAAGTGTCTCATTTCCTAATCTAATCCTCTCACCATCACCCGATTTAATTTGACTACATTCCATTATCCCCGTTTTGCTTTTGTTGATGTTCATCTTATATCCTCCTTTCAAGACACTGTCCATTCCGTTCAACTGCTCTTCCAAGTCCTTTGCTGTCTCTGACAGAATTACAATGTCATCGGCGAACCTCAAAGCTTTTTTTTCTTCTCCATGGATTTTAATACCTACTCCGAATTTTTCTTTTGTTTCCTTTACTGCTTGCTCAATATACAGATTGAATAACATCGGGGAGAGGCTACAACCCTGTCTCACTCCTTTCCCAACCACTGCTTCCCTTTCATGCCCCTCGACTCTTATAACTGCCATCTGGTTTCTGTACAAATTGTAAATAGCCTTTCGCTCCCTGTATTTTACCCCTGCCACCTTCAGAATTTGAAAGAGAGTATTCCAGTTAACGTTGTCAAGAGTTTTCTCTAAGTCTACAAATGCTAGAAACGTAGGTTTGCCTTTCCTTAATCTTTCTTCTAAGATAAGTCGTAAGGTCAGTATTCCCTCACGTGTTCCAAAATTTCTACGGAATCCAAACTGATCTTCCCCGAGGTCCGCTTCTACCAGTTTTTCCATTCGTCTGTAAAGAATTCGCGTTAGTATTTTGCAGCTGTGACTTATTAAACTGATAGTTCGGTAATTTTCACATCTGTCAACACCTACTTTCTTTGGGATTGGAATTATTATATTCTTCTTGAGGTCTGGGGGTATTTCGCCTGTCTCATACATCTTGCTCACCAGATGGTAGAGTTTTGTCATGACTGGTTCTCCCAAGGCCATCAGTAGTTCTAATGGAATGTTGTCTACACCCGGGGCCTTGTTTCGACTCAGGTCTTTCAGTGCTCTGTCAAACTCTTCACGCAGTATCTTATCTCCCATTTCATCTTGATATACATCCTCTTCCATTTCCATAATATTGTCCTCAAGTACATCGCCCTTGTATAAACCCTCTATATACTCCTTCCACCTTTCTGCCTTCCCTTCTTTGCTTAGAACTGGGTTGCCATCTGAGCTCTTGATAGGGAGTGGCGTAGGGCATGAACATTTTTAAGAACATATTACTTTAGATTAGAAAAAAGTTTAAAGCCAAATTTATGAAAAGTGGTGCATAAAGAAATATTTGTTAGGGGACGAAAGTTGCTATGGAAATATCTCCACAAGAAAGCGAAAGGCATTATTAACAAAACTTTGGTCTCCAGCTACTAGAATAGCTTTTTGGTCAGAAGAACGGTCGGGAAAGACCATGCTTATATGGCCTTAATTAGCGTGAAAACCTTAGAGCACGTTGCAATTTGTCCTTAATGACATCCACACTTAGGGGATCACTGGCCGTCCTCGTCTTAATTGTCTTCAGTGCAGATGCACAAGTTCGAGCTCTTTTGGGAATCGGCGAAATGCCGTACGTAATGAGGGTAATGGGCAGGGGGCACTATATCTGTAAGTGTGTGACTAAGTTGAGAATCTGGGTGTGGCGGGAGGTGCGCCGAGGTGGTCCGTGTAATTGTGATGACAGCCGTATCCAGATGGCTCAGCGGATCTGCCTTGTAAGCAGAAGAACTGGGTTCGAATCGCAGGCCAGCACAAATTTCCAACCTTCTTCATTGATTTAAGGGGCTCCAGAACGACCTATACTTGCAATGTTAATATAACGCTTATAAATTACATCTTTCCTCACAAAGTATTTGAGGTAGGAAGTTGAACTTTTTACAGACTATTTATTGGAATATGGGCTACAACTTAACACAGGGATTTTACAAAATTTTAGTTCAGTTATTAAAGATGATTTTTTTTCAATTGTAATGAAAATTCACAACATTTTTTTGCAAATTTTTATTTATATATTCAAAAATATACAGTTTTATGGAAAAAGGCTGTGTTAAATTATGCAGAAGGTACTGTGTAACATTTACTGAAGGTTTGAAACAAATATGTTTGGAAGATCCTTAGAAAACATGTAATTAGTATGAGAAAATAAAAGTTTTGGGAATCGAGCGACAAAGATTGGATTAACTTTTTGGTGCATTCCAGGTCCATAGGATGGATTATCTTCATCCTCTGCAAACTCCTCCTCCAGCTTCCTCTTGTTCCTCCTCCTGTTTATTCTTGCTTGTATTTCTAGACTCTTTACAGCCCTGTCTGCAGCCCGAAGGCGTTCCTTGTCTAAAGCGAGCATCGCTCGTTGTGTTCGTAGATTTTGCTACCATTTTCTTCAGTTGCAGTTACTGCAACACTGTTCCAAAAGGTGGTCATGTATGAACACTTATCACATTTCAGTTGTATTTCACTAGCAAGTCCTACGTGCTTTATTATGGAGAGTTCCAGACCAACTTCACTACAATGAATACATCTTACACAGTTTGAAAAAATTCCTTTGAGAACCGACATATCAAATATTTCATTCACATCCGATTCGCCCATAAAACATTCATAGTTCTCACTCATTGGACCAAGCTTCTTCTGTGAAGTATTTTCTTTCCCACTTTGACTGCTATGGGCAGGTGTACTTGAGAGGTTAGGTTCACTCACTTGGTTATCGTCTTTATTGTTTACAGTAATAACACATACCTTTGGCTTTCCAACATTTCTCCTTTTCTTAAAAGCCTTCAGAGGATTTCTAATAACTTTACTTTTACTCATTATTATACTTCAACAAAACAGAGACTCAAGAAACAGAGTTAATTACGAATATTTTCGAGATAACGACAGAGTAAATAAACATGAAACAATCGACAATCACACCAGCGATATACATTGAACCATCACAGGTTAGCCACAACACACACTTTATCTCACATCACTAAAATGTACCTGATGAACACGGACGTTAATAGTAACACCATTTGACAGCAGTTTAACAGCGCCACAGTGGGTCACGCCCATGTAGAACACATTTCAAAAAAAATTTAAAAATAGTTGTAGTCTTCGGAATTGAATAAATTATGTATCTATTAAAAGGTAATAGTCTGCAGATTCAGAAAACGCAAAAAAGTAAAAATTGAACTTTTCATGATTTTGAGCCTTTCCGGAGCCCCTTAAATCAATGCCCACTTACAGACAATATCTGTAATTCGTTTGTGTCTTAATTAACTTACAACTCTGTCTCCACGCAAAGTCCGCACCATAGCACGTGATAGACTATCATTTGTCGCGTGTGACAAAAGATATATCACAGCATTGAGTTCTAGACTGTCCTGTAACTGGCAATAGCTCAAATTACCTTTTGCACATAGCTTTTTGCATATGCCAGTGAGCAGATACAAAGAAAACATCTTTTTTGAAGGTAGTAAAATTTATAAAAATAATGACATACTATTCTAATAGTTTTCAAATAGAGTTCTGTAAGATTACGGAGTGTTCCACATTGCCAAAATAATAAACATTTTATATTTCCTTTCGTATAACTGAATTTTTTTAATATAAAATTGAGTTTGCTTTCGAATATTACAACAGTTCTTGATTTAATGCACAATAAAATGTCTTGAGAAAATCATAACGAAAACACTGTAAAGTACGAAATATGTGGCATTTATGGTCAGATAAAACAAATGGAATTTGTAGGATAATTTTAAAACCATAAATAAAAATTACGTACAAAAGTATTGCAGAGAAAAGGTGGAGAAGGGTGGAATTTAAATAAATATTTCCATACAATACACCAATCCCAAAGGCTCGGCTCTTGTAGTTCAGACTTGCAATTTTAGGTAAACCAGAGCTGAAAAATTAATGATATCACAAATTTCGTCATACAAAGCTCCCCGTAATTCTGGTTCGTTGTACTACGTGCGTAGCGAGTCTAGCGAGTCCCAAGCCTGGATAAAATGTGGAGGGGTGTTATTAATAAAACTGTTGGAAAATCCGCTGCTAAAACATTTCTGGTGGGAAAAACGACATTGACGTCAAGGCTGCCGAGCCGCGCGGTCTTGGGCGTCTTGCCACGGTTCGCGCGGCTTCCCCTGTCGGAGGTTGGAGTCCTCCCCCGGGCATGGGTCTGTCTGTTGTCCTTGGAATAGGTTAGTTTAAGTTAGATTAGGTGGTGTGTTAGCCTAGGGACCGATGACCTCAACACTTTGGTCCCATAGGAACTGAACACCAAACCAGACGGGTCGCGAAGTCCAGGGACGGAAAGCTAGTCCTCTTCCCCCGGAAAGGTGACACCCCGAACAGAGGGAGAAAACTGTTTATTTCCGGTTAGGCCCAGATCTCTCAGCCCAGAATACTATACGACTTTTTTTTGTCACTGGTATGCTATGTATCCTCCGCTATATACATTAGTGTGAATGACATCTTCTTCGCTTTCCACTCACGTCAAGCGGTTGCACAAAGTGGTCCTGAAGTGTGGAATCGTACTTATAACACAATAAAAGAGATGCATAACAAATAGTTAAAGTAATAAGACATGGGAGAAAGAGGTAGGGATGGCGGGTATTGCTGAAAAACACGGTTTCCTGGTACACCGTTTGACGTGACTGTTAAAACAGCTCAAATGGTTCAAATGGCTCTAAGCACTATGGGACTCAACTGCTGTGGTCATTAGTCCCCTGGAACTTAGAACTACTTAAACCTAACTAACCTAAAGACATCGCACACATCCATGCCCGAGGCAGGGTTCGAACCTGCAACCGTAGCGGTCGTGCGGTTCCAGACTGTAGCGCCTTTAACCGCTCGGCCACTCCGGCCGGCAAAACAGCTCAAAATAACCGGTTCTTGAAATAATCGATTTTCGGGTTTTTATTTCTATTATTTCCTGTAATACACGTAGAAATCGAACAAAAAATTTCTACTCCCTCAGTTTCAAGACACATTGAAACAAAATATTAAATAAAACTGGCAAAAAAGAAAATTTTTCGAACTCTGCTCGAAAATCCTGTTGCAATCGTGGATGATATTAGGACATTAGTCCACGCTGAAGACTGAAAACTGAGGTTGAAAAAACTCCATATGTCGTGTTAATTTGTCCGTTTTCAAACGCTAAAAGCAAATAAAGGCGCATTATACAGATACCGACAGTAGATCAGCAGCTTTCTATTTTTATTGTGCACTAAACTACTAAGTTTTAAGTTTTCTCCTTATATTATGTCACCAGTTTGTTATGGATCTTCTTGTTGCCAACCTTTTAAACCAAATCTAGCATTCTATTCCTTTATACTACCCTTCGTAAAATACCTGCAGAGTAGGGATGGTGCCATTCTGTAATACACTGAAGCACCAAAAGAAACAAGTATAGGCATGCGTATTCAAATACAGAGATACGTAAACAGGCAGAATACGGTGCTGCGGTCGGCAACGCCTGTATAAGGCAACAAGTGTCTGGCGCAGTTGTTAGATCGGTTACTGCTGTTACAATGGCAGGTTACCAAGGTATACGTGTTTCAACGTATAGTCGGCGCACGAGCGATGGAACACACCGTCTCCAAGGTAGCGATGGAAAGCGGATATTCCCGTACGAGCATTTCACGGGTGTACCGCGAATAACAGGAATCCGGTAAAATATCAAACCTCCGACGTTGCTGCGGTCGGAGAAAGATCCTGCGAGAAGGGGACCAACGACGACTGAAGAGAATCGTTCAACCTGACAGAAGTGCAACTCTTCCGCAAACTGGTGCAGATTTCAGCGTTGGGTCATCGACAAGTGTCAGCGTGCGAACCATCCAACGAAACATCATCGATATGGGCTTTCTGAGCCGAATGTTCAGTCGTGTGCCCTTGATGACTGCACGACACAAAGCTTTACGCCTTGCCTGGGCCCGTCAACACAGACATTGCACTGTTCATGATTGGAAACATGTCGCCTGGTCGAACGATCTCGTTTCAAACTGTTTTGAGCAGATGGACGTGTACGGGTATGGAGACAACCTCACGAATCCATGGACCCTGCATCTCAGCAGGGGACTGTTCAAGCTCGTGGAGTCTCTGTAACGGTGTGGGGCGTGTGTAGTTGGAGCGATGTGGGACCCCTGATACGTCCCTGACAGGTGACACGTACGTAAGCATCCTGTCTGATCACCTGCATCCATTCGTGTCCATTGTGCATTCCGACGGACTTGGGCAATTCCAGCAGGACAATGCGACACCCCACAGATCCAGAATTGCTGCAGAGTGGCTCCAGCAACACTCTTCCGAGTTTAAACACTTCCGCTGGCCACCAAGCTCCCCAGACACGAACATTATTGAGCGTATCTGGGATGCCTTGCAACGTCGTGTTTAGAGGAGATCTCCACCCCCTCGTAATGTTACGGATTTATGGACAGCCCTGCAGGATTCATGGTGTCAGTTCCCTCCAGCACTACTTCAGACATTAGTCGAGTCCCGGCCACGAGGTGCTGCGGCATTTCTGCGTTCTGGCGGGGGCCTACACGACACTAGACAGGTGTACCAGTTTCTTTGGCTCTCCAGTGTATATTTTATTAATGTCGCACTGGCCGCTTTTTCTATTTTCTATAAAAACGCAATATTTCAAAGCAATGCAAATTGTACGATAAAACTTACGTGTTCTTTAAAAAAAGGTTTATTTTAGAATGAAAAATTTTAGCTCTGCTGCTGTGGCTAAGTGATATTTCGGTTTTTGACTCGATTATTAGTAAAAAATAAATAAAAAACTTGTTATAACAGAGACCAAACAAATACCGAAAAACAACGGTTACTCAGAATTAAAATACCGATATCGGTTTTAACGCCGCGTTGCATTAGCCGAGCGGTCTAAGGCGCTGCAGTCATGGACTGTGCGGCTGGTCCCGGCGGAGGTTCGAGTCCACCCCGGGCATGGGTGTGTGTGTTTGTCCTTAGGATAATTTAGGTTAAGTAGTGTGTAAGCTTAGGGACTCGTGACCTTAGCAGTTAAGTCCCATAAGGTTTCACACACATTTGAACATGCGGTTTTAACTGGTCGGTTTTTCCCATTCGTGATTGGAGGTAACCCTGAACCGTTGTGTTACGAACATAGCGGCCGCCTTCCGTGGTGTTGGAACTGTAATGTACAGCTGTGCAGGTTAGTCAGCCAGGGAGCTGCTGCCTTGAATAAGCATTTCAGGTATCAGAGCACAGTAAGAAACGCTCCTTTCCGCTGTCCTTGGTACTGACGGCTCTCACGCTTTCGGGAGTCACGTTAAACAGTCGCGGATAGAGGCAGTAGCTAGACCCCCGGTGACACGGATTAAGTCGCGCCGACCCAAATCTGCAGCAGAGGGACCTCGCCGCTCGCCACAGCGTATCGCGTATACCGGGCGACAGTGGGATAGGATACGGCTGGCAAGCTCACCGCAGTACGAGCCTTGGATCACGCCACGCAGCTTCGGTGTTGTACTGCGTCCAGCTGCCGGCCTTGCAACAGGTGTGACCTGTACCACGGTTGCGTCAAACTGCTCCTCCGCGCGCGGGGCTGCGGTAACAGCGGAAACTTACCACCGCCGCTGCTACAGAACTTCGTGCGGAGCCTTGTATCTACATCTACACTACCGGCCAAATTGCTACACCAAGAAGAAATGCAGATGATAAACGGGTAATCAGTGGACAAATATATTTTGCTACAACTGACATGTGATTACATTTTCACGCAATTTGGGTGCATAGATCCTGAGAAATCAGTACCCAGAACAACCACCTCTGGCCGTAATAACGGCCTTGATACGCCTGGGCATTGAGTCAAACAGAGCTTGCCTGGTGTGTACAGGTACAGCTGCCCATGCAGCTTCAACACGATACCACAGTTCATCAAGAGTAGTGACCACACCATTCAGAACCACCACCGCCTTGCACAGTGCCTTGTTGACAACTTGTGTCCATGGTTTCCTGCGGTCTGGACCACACTCGAACCCTACCGTCAGCTCTTACCAACTGCAGTCGGGGTTTATCTGACCATGCCACGGTTTTCCAATCTCCTAGGGTTCAATCGATATGGTGACGCGCCCACGAGAAGCGCTGCAGGCGACGTCGCGTCGGTCGTCTGCCGCCTGGCCGGCCAATGGGGCCGAACGGTTCTAGGCGCTTCGGTCTGGAACCACGTGACTGCTACGATCGCAGGTTCGAATCCTGCCTCGGGCATGGATGTGTGCGTGCTGTCCTTAGGTTAGTTAGGTTTACGTAGTTCCAAGTCTAGGGGACTGATGACCTCGGATGTTAAGTCCCATAGTGCTCAGAGCCATTTGAACCATTTGTCTGCTGCCAAAGCCCATTAACGCCAAATATTATCGCATTCCCCTCACGGATACGTTCGTTGTACGTCCCACATTGACTTCCGCGGTTATCTCACGCAGTGTTGCTTGTCTGTTATCACTGACAAGTCTACGCAAGCGTCACTGCTCTCGGTCGTTAAGTGAAAGCCGTCAGCCTCTGTCTTGCCCAGTCTTCACATCTGAGAAAATTTCCCTAACGATTTTCGAAATGAAATGTCCCATGTGTCTAGCTGTAAGTACCATTCCGCATTCAAGGTCTGTTAACTCCGTCGTGCGGCCATAATCACGTCGGAAAGGTTCTCACACGAGTCACCTAAGCACAAATGACAGCTTCGCTAATGCACTGCCCTATTCTACCTTGTGCACGCGATACTAGAACCATCTGTATATGTGCATATCGCAGTCTCATGACTTGTGTTTCCTCAGTGTATTTTGTTCCCCACATAGATACTCCGGCGGCTAACACATTCCCCGCGGCGAGAAACTAGTTTGCTGGTACCGTCACTGTAGAATACTGCCGGGCACGGTGGCCATGCGGTTCTAGGCGCTTCAGTCCGGAACCACGTCACCGCTACGGTCGCAGGTTCGAATCCTGCCTCGGGCATGGATGTGTGTGATGTCCTTAGATTAGTTAGGTTAACGTAGTCTAGGGGACCGATGACCTCAGACGTTAAGTCTCATAGTGCTCAGAGCCATTTGAACCATTTTATTGTAGAATACTCGACATTGTTAACGCAGCCACAACCTCATCTCTGCCGCATCGCTTCGTTACTATCAGAGTGAAGTTCTCAAAGGTGTCCTTTAAGTTCTGGAAACAGAGGACAGTCTGACGGGGCCAAATCGTTCAAATGCCTTTAAGCACTATGGGACTTAACATCTGAGGTCATCAGTCCCCTAGACTTAGAACTACTGAAACCTAACTAACCTAAGGACATCGCACACATCCATGCCCGAGGCAGGATTCGAACCTGCGACCGTAGCAGCAGCGCGGTTCCGGACTGAAGCGCCTAGAACCGCTCGGCCACACCGGCCGGCGATGGGGCCAAGTCGGGACAATATGGAGGATGCTCGACGACAGCGAAATCAAGGCGTCGGGTTGTTATAACATCGCAATGGTCGTGCGCGGTGTGGCATTGTCATGCTGAAAAAGAGGGCGCTCTTCGAGTTGGAGGCACGTTTTCTGTTGTTAGCAACTCGATTACAGCACCTGTGCAAGTGTCTGTGATGGTCAGTACAGTGTTCTGTGTGATTATCAGTGCATCATGTCGGAGCTAAGGCACCTATAGCGTGGGCAAATTGTTGGTACCTGTATGTTGGGTGTTGTGACTTGGCAAGACAGCCAAGCCACTATGACCGGTAGCCGAAAGGCACGCGTTTAAGCTCACGCAGGATGGCGTGAGGTCTGGAAACAGTTAAAGGAGTTTAGTCTAGTAGAAAAAGTACGGAGCTTCTGGAATACTTATCTTTAATTCATAATTGGTGAACATCGGTCTGACGGTACATGCATCACAAGGTAAATAGCAAATGATAACGGCGCCTTGCTAGGTCGTAGCAAATGACGTAGCTGAAGGCTATGCTAACTATCGTTTCGGCAAATGAGATCGTATCGGTCAGTGAACCATCTCTAGCAAAGTCGGTTGTACAACTGGGGCGAGTGCTAGTGAAGTGTCTCTAGGCCTGCCGTGTGGCGGCGCTCGGTCTGCAATCACTGACAGTGGCGACACGCGGGTCCGGCGTATACTAGCGGACCGCGGCCGATTTAAAGGCTACCACCTACCAAGTGTGGTGTCTGGCGGTGACACCACAGTGGGTGCTTCCGCAACGAAGGTAACCGAAGTGTTTGGTGTTCCAGGAGGCCGGAAGGTTTATACCGCACACAGCAAAGGCGGAAAAAGATCGTCCGCTAAATCACAATCGAGACTAAAGTGTGATGGGCGGTGATTGAAAAGGATTGGGTCGAAAATAAGAGGACGACAGCTGCAAAAGTCACCGCAGAACTGAATGTCACTATCAGGAACCCTGTCGGCACCAAAACAATACAAACAGAGGTCCGTAAGCTAACAGTTGCAGGGCGAGATGGAATTCTAAACGAACATCAACGAACAAAATGCAAAAAAAAAAGCGCCTTCAGTCAGAGGGTTAGCAAAAAAAAAAAAAAAAAGCTGAGTGAATGGAACGACGATGAACTTTAGCGGACGCCCGCCCCGAAGAAATGCTGAGAATAAAATGAAATCAACGAAACAAAAAGAAGAAAAAAGTGGTAACAAGTTTTCCTACTATGCATTGGGCCCGGGTTCGATTCCCGGTCGGGTTGGAGATTTTCTCCGCTCGTGGTCTGGGTGTTGTGTCACCATCATTTCACCGTCAAGGACGAGCAGCAGTCGCCCAATGTGGCGTTAACTGAAATAACATTTGCAGCCGGCGGCCGAACTTCCCCGGACGGAACCTCCCGGCCAACAATGTCACACTTTTTTTTTTTTCAGTAGAGCATTTCTTTACGTCCCAAGGGTGAATGTTGAGAGGGTACGGTAATGGTTAGCGCAGCCATATCGTGGTATTCCATGAGTCTCACGGTTACTCTCCAACATTGCATTACTGCCAAGAATTACTTCACCATTTAGGTCCATGCCACAGTACAATGTTTGTTCAGTAATGGTGATGTTTGCCCGCATCTCTACATCTACATCTACATCTACATTTACACTCCGCAAGCCACCCAACGGTGTGTGGCGGAGGGCACTTTACGTGCCACTGTCATTACCTCCCTTTCCTGTTCCAGTCGCGTATGGTTCGCGGGAAGAACGACTGTCTGAAAGCCTCCGTGCGCGCTCTAATCTCTCTAATTTTACATTCGTGATCTCCTCGGGAGGTATAAGTAGGGGGAAGCAATATATTCGATACCTCATCCAGAAACGCACCCTCTCGAAACCTGGCGAGCAAGCTACACCGCGATGCAGAGCGCCTCTCTTGCAGAGTCTGCCACTCGAGTTTGCTAAACATCTCCGTAACGCTATCACGGTTACCAAATAACCCTGTGACGAAACGCGCCGCTCTTCTTTGGATCTTCTCTATCTCCTCCGTCAGACCGATCTGGTACGGATCCCACACTAATGAGCAATACTCGAGTATAGGTCGAACGAGTGTTTTGTAAGCCACCTCCTTTGTTGATGGACTACATTTTCTAAGCACTCTCCCAATGAATCTCAACCTGGTACCCGCCTTACCGACAATTAATTTTATATGATCATTCCACTTCAAATCGTTCCGCACGCATACTCCCAGATATTTTACAGAAGTAACTGCTACCAGTGTTTGTTCCGCTATCATATAATCATACAATAAAGGATCCTTCTTTCTATGTATTCGCAATACATTACATTTGTCTATGTTAAGGGTCAGCGTTCTCGCTTCCCACGCCCGGGTTCCCGGGTTCGATTCCCGGCGGGGTCAGGAATTTTCACTGCCTCGTGATGGCTGGGTGTTGTGTGCTGTCCTTAGGTTAGTTAGGTTTAAGTAGTTCCAAGTTCTAGGGGACTTATAACCACAGCAGTTGAGTCCCATAGTGCTCAGAGCCATTTTGAACCATTTTTTTGGTGATGTTTTGTTCCAAGAGGACACGGCCCCTGTTCACACATCTCGCATCGTTCGAGACTGGTTTTGTGAGCACGAGGACGAACTGTCGCATCTGTCCTAACCACCACACTTACCAGACCTCAGTACTAATACGCCTTTGTGTGCTACTGTGCAGCGAAGAGGACGCGATCGATACCCACGTCCGTCATCGTTAACTGGACTTGCAATATTTCTCAAAGGAGGAGGAGATTAGTGTTCAACGTCCCGTCGACAACGAGGTCATTAGAGACGGAGCGCAAGCTCGGGTTAGGGAAGGATGGGGAAGGAAATCGGCCGTGCCCTTTCAAAGGAACCATCCCGGCATTTGCCTGAAGTGATATAGGGAAATCACGGAAAACCTAAATCAGGATGGCCAGACGTGGGATTGAACCGTCGTCCTTCCGAATGCGAGTCCAGTGTGCTAACCACTGCGAATATTTCTCAAAGAAAATGGTATAATATTCCCTTAAAAACCTTACTGGACTTGTACAGGCAGATTGGAGATGGCCTTGACAGCTGGAATGTGAGTGGTGGGGGTAATGGTGGCCGGCTCTGTTCTACCT
This sequence comes from Schistocerca serialis cubense, assembly GCF_023864345.2. Lineage (NCBI taxonomy): Eukaryota > Metazoa > Arthropoda > Insecta > Orthoptera > Acrididae > Schistocerca > Schistocerca serialis. The sequence goes on from NC_064648.1 coordinate 117,681,884, forward strand.
GCATGTCCCGCCATTTAGTTGCGATGCATCGTTGGACTGGCGAACATGGCGGCTACGCGGTTAAAGCGTATTGTACGAATGGTGAGAGTTTGGTGAGAACGCGACGTGCTTTTCGACGCCATTTCAACATACCGCGCAACAGGCCTGTTCCCTCGGACAACGCAATTCGTCCGTGCATAAACAACCTTGAACAAACTGGATCAACGTCTAAAATACGAGGTGGGAGTGCAAAAACCGTTCGAACCCCTCAAAACATCGCTGCTGTTCAACAGGCAATGCTCAGAAGTCCACGGCGATCTGCCAAGCAACGTGCTCTACATCTCAGAATAAGAAACACTTCGATGAGAAGGATTCTTCGTCAAGATTTTCATTTTCACCCATACAAAATACACTCCTGGAAATTGAAATAAGAACACCGTGAATTCATTGTCCCAGGAAGGGGAAACTTTATTGACACATTCCTGGGGTCAGATACATCACATGATCACACTGACAGAACCACAGGCAAATAGACACAGGCAACAGAGCATGCACAATGTCGGCACTAGTACAGTGTATATCCACCTTTCGCAGCAATGCAGGCTGCTATTCTCCCATGGAGACGATCGTAGAGATGCTGGATGTAGTCCTGTGGAACGGCTTGCCATGCCATTTCCACCTGGCGCCTCAGTTGGACCAGCGTTCGTGCTGGACGTGCAGACCGCGTGAGACGACGCTTCATCCAGTCCCAAACATGCTCAATGGGGGACAGATCCGGAGATCTTGCTGGCCAGGGTAGTTGACTTACACCTTCTAGAGCACGTTGGGTGGCACGGGATACATGCGGACGTGCATTGTCCTGTTGGAACAGCAAGTTCCCTTGCCGGTCTAGGAATGGTAGAACGATGGGTTCGATGACGGTTTGGATGTACCGTGCACAATTCAGTGTCCCCTCGACGATCACCAGTGGTGTACGGCCAGTGTAGGAGATCGCTCCCCACACCATGATGCCGGGTGTTGGCCCTGTGTGCCTCGGTCGTATGCAGTCCTGATTGTGGCGCTCACCTGCACGGCGCCAAACACGCATACGACCATCATTGGCACCAAGGCAGAAGCGACTCTCATCGCTGAAGACGACACGTCTCCATTCGTCCCTCCATTCACGCCTGTCGCGACACCACTGGAGGCGGGCTGCACGATGTTGGGGCGTGAGCGGAAGACGGCCTAACGGTGTGCGGGACCGTAGCCCAGCTTCATGGAGACGGTTGCGAATGGTCCTCGCCGATACCCCAGGAGCAACAGTGTCCCTAATTTGCTGGGAAGTGGCGGTGCGTTCCCCTACGGCACTGCGTAGGATCCTACGGTCTTGGCGTGCATCCGTGCGTCGCTGCGGTCCGGTCCCAGGTCGACGGGCACGTGCACCTTCCGCCGACCACTGGCGACAACATCGATGTACTGTGGAGACCTCACGCCCCACGTGTTGAGCAATTCGGCGGTACGTCCAACCGGCCTCCCGCATGCCCACTATACGCCCTCGCTCAAAGTCCGTCAACTGCACATACGGTTCACGTCCACGCTGTCGCGGCATGCTACCAGTGTTAAAGACTGCGATGGAGCTCCGTATGCTACGGCAAACTGGCTGACACTGACGGCGGCGGTGCACAAATGCTGCGCAGCTAGCGCCATTCGACGGCCAACACCGCGGTTCCTGGTGTGTCCGCTGTGCCGTGCGTGTGATCATTGCTTGTACAGCCCTCTCGCAGTGTCCGGAGCAAGTATGGTGGGTCTGACACACCGGTGTCAATGTGTTCTTTTTTCCATTTCCAGGAGTGTACAAAAAAATGGTTCAAATGGCTTCGAGCACTATGGGACTCAACTGCTGTGGTCATAAGTCCCCTAGAACGTAGAACTACTTAAACCTAACTAACCTAAGGACAGCACACAACACCCAGCCATCACGAGGCAGAGAAAATCTCTGGCCCTGCCGGGAATCGAACCCGGGAACCCGGGCGTGGGAAGCGAGAACGCTACCGCACGACCACGAGATGCGGGCTACAAAATACAGATTGTGCAATCTCTCAAACCAAGTGTCTATCAGAAACGATTATAATTTCCTGAGGAAACGACCAGAAGACCAAATGACGACCAAGTAAACTACTTGTGGATGAGCGATAAGGCGCATTTCCACCTCTCTGATTTTGTTAATAAACAAAACTTCAGATACTGATCGGAGGAAAACCCTGGCGCACTTCATGAAACGCCTCTTCATGCTAAAAAAGTCACGGTTTGGTGCGCAATGTCGGCAAGAGGAATCGTAGGCCCATTCAAACAGCTGAGCAGAACTGAACGTACTCAGACATTTCGCTCTTCGCCTGTTCTGATCAACAGTAAACTGACACACAATATCTTTAGCGCAACGCTACGCGCTGTTAACAGCCAACTGCCCAACACTAAAATGGCAAATTCCAACAATGAAAACCAGCCACAGACTTCACACAGCACGGTCAGTGATTTTCATATAGAGCGCTACATGGCGTTACCAACATAAAAACCTAAACAGCCTACTTGCACCATTTTTCTTCGAGGATGTCAATGGAAGTGCTGTGACTGTTAACTCTGTGCGATACATTGCAATGATCCAGAACTTTATTACGCCAGAACTCGCCCGTTTTCCAGTGAATGAACACAGAATGTTCCAACAAGGTGGGGCAACAAGCCACACTGCAAGAGTTGGCATGAATGCTGTGGATGCTTTGATTTCAGGCGGCGTCATTCCCCGAAACGGGGATATCCCTTGGCCCCCTCGCTCTGCAGATTTGACAACCTGCGACTTTTTTCTGTGGGGTTACTGAAAAACAAGAGTTTTTCAGAAAGATCCACCCAGAAATATCCCAGCGCTAAAACAACGAATTCGGGACGAAATTGAAGCAATACCAGTCAATATGCTGCAAAATGCCATGGGAAACTTCCAGGCTCGGTTGCAGAAGTGCATAGATTCCAATGGAGGATATTTGGCAGAAGTTAAATTCAAAAAATAATTTTTCTCTTATTGTACAGTAAATGGCTACCTTTGTACTTTACATTTACAACCATTAAATTAAAAAAAATAAATTTTCTTAAAGAATTAGTTACTTATTTATATCTTTCCGTTTCACTGGCTAACCCTGTATTATTCTATTCCAACTTGCCCCCCTTCTTGCAGCGGTGTACCGTAGGTCTCTAGAAGAGCGTTGCGTTCCAAAGGATTGGAAAAGGGCACAGGTCATCCCCATTTTCAAGACGGGACGTCGAGCAGATGTGCAGAACTATAGACCTATATCTCTAACGTCGATCAGTTGTAGAATTTTGGAACACGTATTTCTGGCGACTAGAAATCTACTCTGTAGGAATCAGCATGGGTTTCGAAAAAGACGGTCGTGTGAAACCCAGCTCGCGCTATTCGTCCACGAGACTCAGAGGGCCATAGATACGGGTTCCCAGGTAGATGCCGTGTTTCTTGACTTCCGCAAGGCGCTAGATACAGTTCCCCAAAGTCGTTTAATGAACAAAGTAAGAGCATATGGACTATCAGACCAATTGTGTGATTGGATTGAGGAGTTCCTACATAACAGGACGCAGCATGTCATTCTCAATGGAGAGAAGTCTTCCCAAGTAAGAGTGATTTCAGGTGTGCCGCAGGGGAGTGTCATAGTACCGTTACTATTCACAATATACATAAATGACCTTGTGGATGACATCGGAAGTTCACTGAGGCTTTTTGCGGATGATGCTGTGGTGTATCGAGAGGTTGTAACAATGTAAAATTGTACTGAAATGCAGGAGGATCTGCAGCGAATTGACGCATGGTGCAGGGAATGGCAATTGAATCTCAATGTAGACAAGTGTAATGTGCTGCGAATACACAGAAAGATAGATCCTTTATCATTTAGCTACAAAATAGCAGGTCAGCAGTTAATTCCATAAATTATCTGGGAGTACGCATTAGGAGTGATTTAAAATGGAATGATCATATAATGTTGATCGTCGGTAAAGCAGATGCCAGACTGAGATTCATTGGAAGAATCCTAAGGAAATGCAATCCGAAAACAAAGGAAGTAGGTTACAGTACGCTTGTTCGCCCACTGCTCGAATACTGCTCAGCAGTGTGGGATCCGTACCAGATAGGGTTGATAGAAGATATAGAGAAGATCCAACGGAGAGCAGCGCGCTTCGTTACAGGATCATCTAGTAATCGCGAAAGCGTTACGGAGATGATAGATAAACTGCAGTGGAAGACTCTGCAGGAGAGACGCTCAGTAGCTCGGTACGGGCTTTTGTCAAAGTTTCGAGAACATACCTTCACCAAGGAGTCAAGCAGTATATTGCTCCCTCCTACGTATATCTCGCGAAGAGACCATGAGGATAAAATCAGAGAGATTAGAGCCCACACAGAGGCATACCGACAATCCTTCTTTCCACGAACAATACGAGACTGGAATAGAAGGGAGAACCGATAGAGGTACTCAAGGTACCCTCCGCCACACACCGTCGGGTGGCTTGCGGAGTATGGATGTAGATGTAGATGTAGATGTAGAACTTGATATGAAGCTGTCCGAGACTAGTTTTCTGTGGGATCCGAAGGCTAAGATTCCGTCTCCGCAGGAAAGGACTTCGTAGGCATGGTAATGTGTTGCGGTTTCTGGTGCTCGCGTATGTCTGTGCGCCACCTCTGCCTGTTGACCTGGGTGTACCGTTTGGAAGAAACTTCTAGCTTGTCCGCTGCTGGCTCGGACACTGCTGGACATCGTGTGGTCTGGCACGCCTGCGTCTGCAAAACCACTTCCTCCAGTTCGTTCATCGTTCTGGTAACCCGGATACTGGAGCGTTTTTTGTGGGGTCTACAGAGGCACGCAGGAGTTTCCTGCGAGGCACACTTCTGCCCTGTGGTCAGTTCCGCACCAGCGACAGCGCAGCAGCCGGTACGTAGCGAAAGGCCAGCAATTTTGGAGCTTAATGCCCCGTCGACATTGGGGTTTTTACGTCTAATAAAACGAGCTGGACGAACTACTTCTAAAAGACAGAGCTGACCATGCACGTGTCGGCCTGAATTCGACTTGAACGTAGCGTTATAGGTTTTTTAAAAATTTTTAATTACTAAATGACCAACTACTGTCAAAAGCTTTCTCTAAATCTGGAAATGCTATAACCGTAAAGTCTGCCTTTCTTCAGTTTGTCTCCTAAGGTCAAAGGACCAGATTTGCCTCGCGTCACCATATAGTACTCCGGAACACAAACTGATCTACACCAGAGTCGATTTCTACCAGTTTCATCATTCTATCCATACACGGTGTCCCTGCAGGCATGGTCAGTACTCAGGATAAGACATGAAGAATCCTTGAAAGCAAAAAAGCCTGGTAAACATGAGCTCTAAAAAGCATACATGAAGATGACTTATCTTGGATACTGCGAAACGTATATCTCCTACTCAACAAGTGCCCGTAGCTCTTAAGGTTTGCATCTTAGAGTTCATGTTTACTAAACTTTTCTGCTCGCAATCTACATCAACACCTACAAATGGTTCAAATGGCTCTGAGCACTATGGGACTTAACATCTTTGGTCATCAGTCTACTAGAACGGAACTACTTAAACCTAACTAACCTAAGGACACCACACACATCCATGCCCGAGGCAGGATTCGAACCTGCGACCGTAGCGGTCACGCGGTTGCAGACTGAAGCGCCTAGAACCGCACTGCCACACCGGCCGGCTACATCTACACAGATGCTCCGCAAGACACCGTACTGTACGTGTATCACTACTTGCCATTTCCTTTCCTGCTCTACTCGCAAACAGAACGAGGGAAAAACGACTGTCTGTACGGCTCAGTATGAGCCCTAATTTCTCGTATCTTATCTTCGTGGTCGTTACGCGCAATGTATGTTGGCGGAAATGGAATCGTTCGGCAGTCAGCTTCAAATGCCGGTTCTCTAAATTTTCTCAACAGTGTTTCTCGAAAAGAACGTCGCCTTACCTCCAGCGATTACCATTTGAGTTCCCGAAGCATCTCCATAACACTTACGTCTTGTTCAGATCTACCGGTAACAAATATAGCAGTTCGCCTCTGAATTCTTTCGGCGTCTTCCTTCAATCCGACCTGGTGCGGATCCCAAACACTCGACCAGAACTCAAGAATAGGTCGTACCACCGTCCTATATGCTGTCTCCTATACGGGTGAACCACCCTTTCCTAAAATTCTCCCAATCAACCGAAGTCGACCATTCGCGTTCACTAGCACAGTTCTCGCATGCTCCTTCCATTTCATATCGCTTTGCGGCGTTACGCCCACAAATTTAAACGACTTGACTGTGTCAATCATGACATTAATGATAATAGCGTATCCGAACATTACAGGTTTCATCTCCCTACTCATAACTTACATTTTTCGACATTTACAGCAAGCTGCCATTCATGACACCAACTACGAGGGCAGTTCAATAAGTAATGCAACACATTTTTTCTCTGAAACAGTGGTGTATTCAATACAAATATTTATGATCTCGTTTTCACAGCAACTTGCTCATGTTCAAATTAGTTGTCATTATATTATGTTGTTTTAGTGCACAAAGGGTTTCAAATGTCTGTGGGGATGCAGCCCCCTCGGCTTGTGAGATAACGGGTATTCTAGGGAGTAACAACCTCGGTGAGGTATGCTTGCTATTCTGAAAGGACCTGAATATAATAGCTGTCATTTTGTCGTCGTACCTGAGGAAACAAACCGTCTCAGCCGTTGCGCTCTTACAACACCTCACGACCGAAGCACGAGCGCCTAGCTCGGTCGTCGACTGTTTCCGTCGTCTGCTGTGTTTGGCCGGGTTCATTGGCCAGCTCCACTATGTTTACATTGCGGCCGGTTGGCGCCCACGCGTCAGCTGATGGCGCACCGCAATTGTTATTGCTACTTCGTGGTGGGGAGTGCAAAACTGTACTGGGGAACGGGGGCGGATTCCGTGGAGGGTTATGATTTGTCATGCGTGAATTTTGTGTGTTCCACATATTCTGTCGGTGATTGTTGGGATTGTTATTGTTTTGATGGTAATTATGTCTGTTATATGGCATGTTCCTGTCAAAGTAGCCCGGGTTGTACCGGTTATTCTCACGTCTCCTATTGTTGTTGTTGTTGTACTGTCTGTAATTTTCATTTTGCTTGTAGTTACCATTCTGATATGGGTGATAATTATTGTTATTATTATTCCACGAATTTCTGCGGTTGTTCCTACTGTCATACACGTTTCCATTTGAATATGTTTCGCGCGCAGGCATCGTATTGTGTCGCGGCGCGGGCGGATGGTTCCACCAACCACCGTCACTACGGTTCCTTTGGGGTGGGTGCTGATTTTGGTTACTAATATGAGTAAAATTTGAATGGCGTGAATCGCCTCTGTAAACTACGTCCATTTGATCTAAGAAGTTTAAGATAGTCTTAACGTCATTCTCCGGTACTCCTATTAATCTGTCTCGGTATGGAAAGGGTAAGTGGCTCTTTAAAGTGTCAATTATCGCTGGCAAGTCGGCTGGTTTGGACCAGTACAGTGTCTTGTCTAGGTACCTCTCAAAGTATTGTCTTAATGTCTCTTTTTTAGGGTCATAGGTCTCGGGGTTGCACACTTCTCTCCTTAGACTCTGTTGCTCATTCTCGGACCAGAATTCGTCCAAGAAGGCTTGTTCGAACTGTTCAAACGTAAGGCACCGCCGCTTCATAGCGGCACCCCACTTAGCTGCTCGTCCTCTCATGAGATTGGTGACGTATCTGATTTTATCGACTTCTGACCAACTACGTGGAAAAACACCGTCAAATGATCTAATAAACACAATAGGGTGGACTTTGTGCTTGTCCTCACTGGAAAATGTCTGGAAATACCCATGTCTTACAAACGTGTCATCGGCCATGCCGGTTGGCATAACTGTATTGATGTGATTTAGGTCACTTGCTACTCTAGGTGTGGTAACGTAATATTGCTCGTTTGGTGGAAAAGAAAGAGGCACATTGTAATTTTGATTTGAAATAGGTGATTCCACAATAGGTGGTGTTCTGTCTGTGTCATTAGCCATGGTTTTAGCTGTTTTGTCGTTTCCTGACGATGCGTTTGCACCTATCGCCAAACACGGTACAACATTGTCTCGTAATTTTGTCACTTCGTCTTGTATGTGTTTTGTCTCGTCTTTAACATGTGTCTTTGTTTTTGAAAGTATGTCTTCTGTAATTGTTTCAAGTTTTTTGTCCAGATAGTCGTCACACAATTTACATTCATGTACAATTCTTTCGGCCATGTTGGTGTCGCTGTTTAGTGACGCGAGGTCCGCTCGGTCTTCTAATTTTTCTATCTTTTCTTTGAGGTGGGTTTGTTCAAGAACTACCATAGTAAGTTGTTGGGTAATACACTCCTGGAAATTGAAATAAGAACACCGTGAATTCATTGTCCCAGGAAGGGGAAACTTTATTGACACATTCCTGGGGTCAGATACATCACATGATCACACTGACAGAACCACAGGCACATAGACACAGGCAACAGAGCATGCACAATGTCGGCAATAGTACAGTGTATATCCACCTTTCGCAGCAATGCAGGCTACTATTCTCCCATGGAGACGATTGTAGAGATGCTGGATGTAGTCCTGTGGAACGGCTTGCCATGCCATTTCCACCTGGCGCCTCAGTTGGACCAGCGTTCGTACTGGACGTGCAGACCGCGTGAGACGATGCTTCATCCAGTCCCAAACATGCTCAATGGGGGACGGATCCGGAGATCTTGCTGGCCAGGGTAGTTGACTTACACCTTCTAGAGCACGTTGGGTGGCACGGGATACATGCGGACGTGCATTGTCCTGTTGGAACAGCAAGTTCCTTTGCCGGTCTAAGAATGGTGGAACGATGGGTTCGATGACGGCTTGGATGTACCGTGCACTATTCAGTGCCTCCTCGACGATCACCAGTGGTGTACGGCCAGTGTAGGAGATCGCTCCCTACACCATGATGCCGGGTGTTGGCCCTGTGTGCCTTGGTCGTATGCAGTCCTGATTGTGGCGCTCACCTGCACGGCGCCAAACACGCATACGACCATCATTGGCACCAAGGCAGAAGCGACTCTCATCGCTGAAGACGACACGTCTCCATTCGTCCCTCCATTCACGCCTGTCGCGACACCACTGGAGGCGGGCTGCACGATGTTGGGGCGTGAGCGGAAGACGGCCTAACGGTGTGCGGGACCATAGCCCATCTTCATGGAGACGGTTGCGAATGGTCCTCGCCGATACCCCAGGAGCAACAGTGTCCCTAATTTGCTGGGAAGTGGCGGTGCGGTCCCCTACGGCACTGCGTAGGATCCTACGGTCTTGGCGTGCATCCGTGCGTCGCTGCGGTCCGGTCCCAGGTCGACGGGCACGTGCACCTTCCGCCGACCACTGGCGACAACATCGATGTACTGTGGAGACCTCACGCCCCACGTGTTGAGCAATTCGGCGGTACGTCCACCCGGCCTCCCGCATGCCCACTATACGCCCTCGCTCAAAGTCCGTCAACTGCACATACGGATCACGTCCACGCTGTCGGGGCATGCTACCAGTGTTAAAGACTGCGATGGAGCTCCGTATGCCACGGCAAACTGGCTGACACTGACGGCGGCGGTGCACAAATGCTGCGCAGCTAGCGCCATTCGACGGCCAACACCGCGGTTCCTGGTGTGTCCGCTGTGCCGTGCGTGTGATCATTGCTTGTACAGCCCTCTCGCAGTGTCCGGAGGAAGTATGGTGGGTCTGACACACCGGTGTCAATGTGTTCTTTTTTCCATTTCCAGGAGTGTATTTCCCACTTCTTCAGTCAGCTTTTCTTGGGTGGAGCTAGCTGAAGTGTGGGCCTGAGCTAACTCTTCCACACGAGTGTTCACTTCCTGCTGCACATTAACTATTTGAGTTAACTGATTCTCACATCGGGTGATATTGTTTTTTGTTTCATGTGTGAATGTAACCAAAGTTTCTTCCTGTTTAGTGACTCGGTTGGACAAAGTTTCAAATCTCTGGCTGAGCTTTTGAGTGGTGTTATTTAATTCTGTCATCTGTTTTGTCGTTCGTTCAAAATTTTCGGTCATAGTACGGTTTAATACGTCAAATTTTTCGTCGCTTTTATCTAGCCTTTGTTTAAAGTCCTGACCAAGTGCGTCTAGTTTTGCGTCAATTTTCTGACTAACGTCTCGTTTCATGTCTGCAAATAACTCTAATAGTCGGTCCAGTTTGTCAGTTTCCTGTGTCCGATTTGTGTCACATTGCTGAATTTGTCTCATATTCGGTTCTGACATTGATGTTAACAATGGCGCTGACGGTCTAGTCTCGCGTCCATTCCACATTTCGTCATTTAAAGTCGCCATCTGTGTATTATCGCAAATGTTGCGAGTTTGAGGCAAAATCATTGCATTGATCTGTGAACTGGTCCATGGAGGGAAACGCGGACTTTCTTGTTGGTTGAAAGATGAATCTACTTCACTTAACTCATCTGCCGAAACTATCTCTACCTTACCGCGTTCCATTGTAATAGAATGTATAATCGTAAGTCACAAAGGGAATAATATAAGTCTGATTAATAAAAATTTGACTCGAATTTAGGTTGAAATATTTTCTCGTCAATGTAAATGATTGCTCTATTGCAAACAATGACTGAGAAAGCTGCAGCAGGGCGGACAAAATTTTTCGTAACAAATGACTGGCGGTCAAATTCACGATCTCCATATGCTACAACAATACTATAATTACCACAAACTACAATAGAGATAGATAATTTTAGAAAAATCTAGAAGAAGACTACAGGATGTGTGGAAAGGGAAAAATGGATTCTGCAGTTGGCTATTGAATGCTTGAATGAAACATAATTGTGTGACTCACCATTAAATTTTCTGTCCTGCAGCGGCTGGTCAAACACTTCTGCGTAAATCGTATTCGTCAAAATATGGATTTTCTTAATACATCTCCATCGGATAATCACCAAAAGTCCTCAAAATAACAGTTTTGCATCAACATATGCCATGCAAAGAAAAACAGATTGAATTAGTTACAAAAATTCTTTACAATATTGTTGTATAATCATTTGCTTAGGTACAATAAAGTTAGTGTTTTCGTTACCCTTTAAACTTCTGGATTTTTTGATATTCTCTGTTGGGAAAAAATACAAATTAAAGTTTCAAATTTGCTCAAAAACGACACATCCGAAAACTGCGTCCTGTCGCGGGAGCCAGTTGTAGTGTTTCAAAATCGTTAATGACCGTGAAAAAAGGGGAAGAAAGAAAGAAATGCAGATCGGACTTTGTATTACGGAAAAGCTATCGGACTTCGTTATTCGGAAAAGCTATTGTTGGGGTGGTCCTTGTGGCGTTTTTGAGCAAAAGTTAAACCAATTTTCACTACAAAAATTATTGAAAAGAAACAGAGAATAACAGAATGTAACTGACAGGGGGAAGTGGCGTAAACGAGAGATCATCCTTTACCAGATTAACTTATCTTCTTTCGGGCGGCGTCCACGTCTTCAAAAATCTCCTTCATTTCAGCGTGAAAAAATCTGCTCCGAAATCTTGTAATAGTCCAGGGATCACTAATTTATACCAATTAAAATCATCTTGATACTGTATGCAATTTAATTCACTTTGCTACTTCCATCCACCGAATTTCTTAATAACTTCCACAATGTCTACACATTACAATCAGATCAAGATTAGCCATTAAGTTTTTACGTCAGCATCCGATCACGCCTGCCTTAAGCTACGGCTATCAAGAGACAATTGAAACGGAACAAAAAAAGTTAACAATTTTAGTATTTTCTCTGCCGTCGAGCGCTCATACCGCTGCGACGGGATATTTTTTATCTGAGGGAACGAGTGTAGCGCGGCGAAATTTAAAGCCCCGCTACAGCGTCCTTCATTGGGCCAAACATATGGAAATCCGACGGTGCGAGATCGGGGCTGAAGGGTGCATGAGGAAGAACAGTCCACTGAAGTTTTGTGAGCTCGTCTCGGGTGCGAAGACTTGTGTGAGGTCTTGCGTTGTCATGAAGAAGGAGAAGTTCCTTCAGATTTTTGTGCCTACGAACACGCTGAAGTCGTTTCTTCAATTTCTGAAGAGTAGCACAATACACTTCAGAGTTGATCGTTTGACCACGAGGAAGGACATCGAACAGAATAACCCCTTCAGCGTCCCAGAAGACTGTAACCATGACTTTACCGACTGAGGGTATGGCTTTAAACTTTTTCTTGGTAGGGGAGTGGGTGTGGCGCCACTCCATTGATTGCCGTTTTGTGTCAGGTTCGAAGTGATGAACCCATGTTTCATCGCCTGTAACAATCTTTGACAAGAAATTGCCACCCTCAACCACATGACGAGCAAGCAATTCCGCACAGATGGTTCTCCTTTGCTCTTTATGGTGTTCGGTTAGACAACGAGGGACCCAGCGGGAACAAACCTTTGAATATCCCGACTGGTGAACAATTGTGACAGCACTACCAACAGAGATGTCAAGTTGAGCACTGAGTTGTTTGATGGTGATCCGTCGATCATCTCGAACGAGTGTGTTCGCACGCTCCGCCATTGCAGGAGTCACAGCTGTGCACGGCCGGCCCGCACGCGGGAGATCAGACAGTCTCGCTTGACCTTGCGGCGATGATGACACACGCTTTGCCCAACGACTCACCGTGCTTTTGTCCACTGCCAGATCACCGTAGACATTCTGCAAGCGCCTATGAATATCTGAGATGCCCTGGTTTTCCGCCAAAAGAAACTCGATCACTGCCCGTTGTTTGCAACGCACATTCGTTATAGACGCCATTTTAACAGCTCCGTACAGCGCTGCCACCTGTCGGAAGTCAATGAAACTATACGAGACGAAGCGGGTATGTTTGAAAATATTCCACAAGAAATTTCCGGATTTTTCAACCAAAATTGGCCGAGAAAAAAAATGTGTTGCATTACTTATTGAACTGCCCTCGTAGAAATTTTGTCTAAGTCGTCTTGTACCTTCCTACAGTCACTCAACTTCGACACCTTACCGTACACCACGGCATCTTCAGCAAACAACCGCAGATTTCTGGCCACCCTGTCCGCCAAATCATTTCTGTATACAGAGAACAACAGAGGTCCTACCACACTTCCCTGGGGCACTCTTGACGTTATCCTTGTCTCTGATGAATACTCGCCATCGAGGACAACATATTCTGTTCTACGACTTAAGAAGTCTTCGAGACACTCACAAAAAAATGGCTCTGAGCACTATGGGACCTAACATCTGAGGTCATCAGTCCCATAGAACTTCGAACTACTTAAACCTAACTAACCTAAGGACACCACACACATCCATGCCCGACGCAGCATTCGAACCTGCGACTGAAGCACCTAGGACCGCTCGGCCACAGCGGCCGGCGACACACTCACATATCAGTGAACGTATTCCATATACGTTCAACAGCCTGCAATGGGACACCGTGTCAAACGCCTTACGGAGACCTAGAAATATGGAATTTACCTGTTGTCCTCCATCCAAAGGTCGCAGTATATGATGTGAGAAAAGGGCAAGCTGAGTTTCACACCAGGGATGCTTTCCAAAACCATGCTAATTCGGGAAGATACGCTTCTCAGTCTCAAGGAAGTTTACTATATTTGAACTGAGAATATGTTCAAGTATTCTGCACCAAACCGAAGTTCGGGATATTGGTCTGCAATTTTGTGGCTCTGTTGTTTCACCTTTCTTATATAGTGGAGCCACGTGCGCTTTTTTCCAGTCGCTTGGCGCTTTGACTGGGCGAGAGATTTCACGATAAATGAAAACTAGATAAGGGGGCAATGGCGTGGAGTACTATTTGTAAAACTGAACTAGGGTTCCATCCGGACCCAGCCGCGCGGAATGGCCGCACGGTCTCAGGCGCCATGTCACGGATTGCGCGGCCCCTCCCTCGGCATGGATGTGTGTTGTTCTTACAAGGGAACCTCCCCATCGCACCCCCCTCAGATTTAGTTATAAGCTGGCACAGTGGATAGGCCTTGAAAAACTGAACACAGATCGATAGATAAAACAGGAAGAAGTTGTGTGGAACTATGAAAAAATAAGCAAAATATACAAACTGGGTCGTCCATGTGTAATATAGGCAATATTAAGGGCAAAGTGTGGCGAGGAGCGCCGTGGTCCCGTGGTTAATGTCAACACCTGCGGAACCAGAGGTCTTTAGTTCAAATCTTCCCTCGACCGAAAATTTTAACTTTTTATTTTCAGTTTATGTGACAAACTCTTGTTTTCATCACTTTTTTTGGAGTGATTATTACATCCACAAGAAAACTTAAATCGGGCAAGGTAGAAGAATCTTTTTACCCATTCGCCAAGTGTATAAGTTAGGTGGGTCGACAACATATTCCTGTCATGTGACGCACATGCCGTCCCCAGTGTCGTATAGAATATATCAGACGTGTTTTCCTGTGGAGGATTCGGTTGACCTATGACCTTGCGATCAAATGTTTTCGGTTCCCATTGGAGAGGCACGTCCTTTCGTCAACTAATCGCACGGTTTTGCGGTGCGGTCGCAAAACACAGACACTAAACTTATTACAGTGAACAGAGACGTCAATGAACGAACGGACAGATAATAACTTTGCGAAAATAAAGAAAGCAAAATTTTTAGTCGAGGGCAGATTCGAACTAAAGATCTCTCGTGCCGCAGCTGTTCACGCTAACCACGGGACCACGGCGCTCCTCACCACACTTTGCTCTTAATATTGCCTATCTTACGCATGGACGACCCAGTTTGTATATTTTGCTTATTTTTTCATAGTTCCACATAACTTCTTCCTGTTTTCTCGATTGATCTGTGTTCAGTTTTTCAAGGCCTATCCACTGTGCCAACTTATAACTAAATCTGAGGGGGGTGCGATGGGGATGTTCCCTTGTTAGCATAAGTTAGTTTAAGTAGTGTTTAGGGACCGATGACCTCAGCAGTTTGGTCCCTTAGAAATTCACACACATTTGAACATTTGATTTTCCATCCGAACTTGGCGATTTATTGACTTTCAAATGTTTCAGTTGTTTCTCTACGGCAGCGATGCTTATTACTATGTGTGTCTGATGGTCAAATGACGGTATGTTCGTACGATTCTCCGGCGTGAATGATTTCTTGAAATTGAAATGGGTTCGATTCCCGGCAGGGTAGGGGATTTTCTCTTCCCGGGGACTGAGTGTTTCTGTTGTACTCATAATTTCATCGTCATCATCAGCATTTGTGTGAGTGACTAGATTGGATTGTGAAAAGAAAGTGGACTGTGTAAAAATTGGGACTTTGTACGGGTGCTGATGACTGCGCATTTGAGTGACCCACAAACCAAACAACATCATCACTGTACGTAAAACAGTAAACTTCGGCTGCCGTTTTGCTATCTTCAACTGCCACACCAGACAGGTCAACAAGGCTTTAAATATATAGGTCATGTGGCTAGGGCCTCCCGTCGGGTAGACCGTTCGCCGGGTGCAGGTCTTTCGATTTGACGCCACTTCGGCGACTTGCGCGGAGATGGGGATGAAATAATGATGATTAGGACAACACAACACCAGTCCCTGAGCGGAGTAAATCTCCGACCCAGCCGGGAATCGAACCCGGGCCCATAGCATTGACATCCTGTCGCGCTGACCACTTTTTTTTTTATTTTCAATAAGGATCACTCTGTTAAAAGGAACATATAGACCATTTCATCGTATAGTATGTGCATTACATAGTGAGTGGTGAGAGAAGCATGAGGTTCATCATCAGCTGTCAAATGTGCACACCGACTGCACCCGGCACATTCCAACTGCGTGGGGGGTCAAGGAAGACTGCCTGAAGATAATTGGCAAAGGTTTTCCGATAGTGTGACCATCTATGAACCTCACTGTGGGCTTGCTGCAAGAAATACCAAAAGTCAAGTCGCGACGTGGCAGTATCCCCATAGAGGTACGCGATCGTCCAACCTTTGATCCAGATGATCGACTGTGATTTAGTCGCCGGAAAGTAGTCACTCTCCGGATGTAAGAAGGAAGCAGGTGTAATATGTTCCGGGGTCACACGGAGGTAGCAAGCCACCATCTGTCTTCCTAGGAGCCAGACGTCCTCCACCGCGATACAAGTTAAGCGGTGATGGTCGTCATCCACTTGGCGACATTTAGGGCATAGTTGAGTGTCCACTAGTCCAATTGCATGGTGTTGTTGGTTGGTGTTGAACTTGCCACAGGCGACAGAGAACCACAGTGCCCGAACGAAGGTAGGAAAGAATTTTTGGTGCACATGTCTCCAAATCTTCGGCCAATGCAACCTGGGGTGTTTCAGTTCAATTACATTACAACTTATCCGTCGTAGCAGCCAAACATAAAAATCCTTCGCGCATGGCGGTCTCGTGCGCGGAAGCTCGTCTCTGATATAACTAAGTTCCACGATAAATGTTGTGACATGCGCAAAATGTGGCGTAATGTTGCCCACCGCCACCGGAGGTGTGAGGGACGCTGGAACCAGGAGATCCAGTAGGCAGGATGTAAGGGAATCACGCCCGCTACGCCATTGCTGCCACTCGGCTACCGGGGACGGACAAGGCATTAAATGGAACCCTCAGACCCGCTTAGCGATTTCAGATAGGACCACTTTTGTCTAGGGTTCTCTGCCAATGATTCTTCCTGTCATCTTCCTGGATACTGACCATTCCTCCTGAGAAAGTCTTGTATAATTCGTGTCATTATTTTGGAGCCATGACTTTTCAAAATGATGGTTTGGTAATATTCACACCTGTCAGCCCTTCCTTGTTTGTAATTGGAAGTATTACGTTCTTCTGAGAGTATTTCGGCGGACATCTTGCGCACCAGATGGGACAGTTTCTTTCATGGCTGGCTCTCCCAAGTTTCTAGATAATCACGAAGGAACGTTATCTGCTTAGTAATCTGCTGGCGCGGAATCGTAATGGTTTCGAGTCGCGATTAAATGGAAACTTACATATGTTGTTGTTGTGGTCTTCAGTCCAGAGACTGGTTTGATGCAGCTCTCCATCCCACTCTATCCTGTACAAGCTTCTACATCTCCCAGTACCTACTGCAACCTACATGCTTCTGAATCTGCTTAGGGTATTCATCTCTTGGTCTCCCTCTACGATTTTTACCCTCCACGCTGCCCACCAATACTAAATTGGTGATCCCTTGATGCCTCAGAATATGCCCTACCAATTGATCCCTTCTTATAGTCAAGTTGTGTCACAAATTTCTCTTCTCCCCAATTCTATTCAATACCTCCTCATTAGTTACGTGATCTACCCACCTTACCTTCAGCATTCTTCTGTAGCACCACATTTCGAAAGCTTCTATTCTCTTCTTGTCCAAACTAGTTATCGTCCATGTTTCACTTCCATACATGGCTACACTCCATACAAATACTTTCAGAAACGACTTCCTGACACTTAAATCAATACTGGATGTTAACAAATTTCTCTTCTTCAGAAACGCTTTCCTTGCCATTGCCAGTCTACATTTTATATCCTCTCTACTTCGACCATCATCAGTTATTTTGCTTCCCAGATAGCAAAACTCCTTTACTACTTTAAGTGTCTCATTTCCTAATCTAATTCCCTCAGCATCACCCGATTTAATTTGACTGCGTTCCATTATCCTCGTTTTGCTTTTGCTGATGTTCATCTTATATCCTCCTTTCAAGACACTGTTCATTCCGTTCAGCTGCTGTACCAAGTCCTTTGCTGTCTCTGACAGAATTACAATGTCATCGGCGAAGCTCGACATATAGCGGATGGCTTTGCTGGAGAGGAACCGCACTAGGATTACGGTCACTACGGTGACGGTGACTCGGCTGACGAGTGGTATCCGAGAGGGGCCGCGATGCACAGGCTGGCGGCCGCAATCAGGAAGGGCCTCGTTACGCAGGAACACACGCAGGCGGCGCAATATACGGACCGCGCCCGTGGCTGGCGGGGCTGGCTTCACACACACACACGCGCTGCCAGCCGCCATAAAAAACCTAGCGCCCGTCTTTCTCACACTGCGCAGAGAGAGAAATGAACCCCAGCACTGCATCCGGCGTAACAATCCGGCGTAACATCAAAAAGACGACTGGTGCGCTAGCGCAAGAAATGGACGGCCGACTCTGCGTCCGGTCATGACGAAATTTTGTCTCGGAGAACCTCTGGTTAATCACATTCTACTAAAAAAATGCCTCAGATTTATGACAATATCGATACATTGATGGCGTTGAGCCGTGTTCTACACTACTGGCCATTAAAATTGCTGCACCAAGAAGAAATGCAGATGATAAACGGGTACTCATTGGACAAATATACTAGAACTGACATGTGATTACATTTTCACGCAATTTGCGTGCACAGATCCCGAGAAAGCAGTACCCAGAACAACCTCCTCTCGCCGTAATAACGGCCTTGATACGCCTGGGCATTGAGTCGGATGGCGTGTTCAGGTACAGTTGCCCATTCGGCGTCAACTCGATACCACAGTTCATCAAGAGAAGTGACTGGCGTATTGTGATGAGCCAGTTGCTCGGCCACCATTGACCAGACGTTTTCAATTGGTGAGAGATCTGGAGAATGTGCTGGCCAGGGCAGCAGTCGAACATTTTCTGTATCCAGAAAAGCCCGTGCAGGACCTGCAACATGCGGCCGTGCATTATCCTGCTGAAATGTAGAGTTTCGCAGGGATCGAATGATGGGTAGAGCCACGGGTCGTAACACATCTGAAATGTAACGTCCACTATTCAAAGTGCCGTCGATGGGAACAAGAGGTGACCGAGACGTGTAACCGATGGCACCCCATACCATCACGCCGGGTGATACGCCAGTATGGCGATGACGAATACACGCTTCCATTGTGCGTTCACCGCGGTGTCCCGAAACACGGATGCGACCATCACGATGCTGTAAACAGAGCCTGGATTCATCCGAAAAATTAGGTTTGCCATTCGTGCACCCAGGTTCGTCGTCGAGTACACTATCCCAGGCGCTCCTGTCTGTGTTGCAGCGTCAAGGGTAACCGCAGCCACGGTCTCCGAGCTGATAGTCCGTGCTGCTCCAAATGTCTTCGAACTCTTCGTGCAGATGGTTGTTGTCTTGCAAACGTCCCCATCTGTTGACTCGGGGATCGAGACGTGGCTGCACGATCCGTTACAGCCGTGCGGAAAAGATGCCTGTCATCTCGACTGCTAGTGATACGAGGCCGTTGGGATCCAACACGGCGTTCCGTATTACCCTCCTGAACCCACCGATTCCATATTCTGCCGACAGTCATTGGATCTCGACCGACGCGAGCAGCAATGTCGCGATACGATAAACCGCAATCGCGGTAGGCTACAATCCGACCTTTATCAAAGTCGGAAACGTGATGGTACGCATTTCTCCTTCTTACACGAGGCATCACAACAACGTGTCACCAGGCAACGCCGGTCAACTGCTGTTTGTGTATGAGAAATCGGTTGGAAACTTTCCTCATGTCAGCACGTTGTAGGTGTCGCCACCGGCGCCAACCTTGTGTGAATGCTCTGAAAAGCTAATCATTTGCATATCACAGCATCCTCTTCCTGTCGGTTAAATTTCCCGTCTGTAGCGCGTCATCTTCGTTGGTGTGGCAATTTTAATAGTTAGTAGTTTATGTTCTTACATCTGTGCGTGCCGACGTGATCCGTCTCCGTGTGGTCGCCCGTTAGCTGAGTCTTTGGTTGCAGTTCCTTGGAGTGGCTTGTTGACCACATCGGCAGTCAGTCGGTCGCTGTCAGAGTGAGAGAGAGGCAAGAGGCACGCGTGACGTACGGCGGGCTGTGCAAGGGCCTTACGGACGCCCCAGTTGACTAAGCGGGCGGTGGTCCCTTGAATTGTATTGGTCGGCAGTACTTGGGCCTAATGTCGGCACGCCGGCCACAGTGGCCGAGCGGTTCTAGGCGCTTCAGTCTGGAACCGCGCGACCGCTAGGGTCGCAGGTTCGAATCCTGCCTCCGGCATGGATGTGTGTTATGTCCTTAGGTTAGTTAGGTTTAAGTAGTTCTAAGTTCTAGGGGACTGATGACCTCAGATGTTTAGTCCCATAGTGCTCAGAGCCATTTGAACCATTTGAACCTAATGTCGCCACACCCGGTTCAAGTGGCTCTGACAAGGGAACCTCCCCATCGCACCCCCCTCAGATTTACTTATAAGTTGGCACAGTGGACAGGCCTTGAAAAACTGAACACAGGTCAATCGAGAAAACAGGAAGAAGTTGTGTGGAACTATGAAAAAATAAGCAAAATATTCAAACTGAGTGGTCCATGTGTAAGATATGCAACATCAAGGAGAATTTGAGATCGGGAGTGCCGTGGTCCCGTGGTTAGCGTGAGCAGCTGCGGAACGAGAAGTGCTTAGTTCACGTCCAGCCTGGAGTGAAAAGTTTACTTTCTTTATTTTCGCAAAGTTATGATCTGTCCATTTGTGCAGTGACGTCTCTGTTCACTATAATAAGTTTAGTGTCTGTGTTTTGAGACCGCACCGCAAAACCGTGCGATTAGTAGACGAAAGGACGTGCCCCTCCAATGGGAACCGAAAACATTTGATCACAAGGTCATAGGTCAACCGATACCTCCACAAAAAAAAACACGTTTGATATATTCTATACGACACTGGTGACGGCATGTGCATCACATGACAGGAATATGATGTCGACCCACCTAACTTGTACACTTGGCAAATGGGTAAAAACATTCTTCTACCTTGCCCGAATTAGGTTTTCTTGTGGATGTGATAATCACTCCCATAAAAGTGATGAAAACATAAGAGTTTGTCACATAAACTGAAAATAAAAATTAAACTTTTCACTCGATGGAAGACTAGAACCAAGGACCTCTCGTTCCACAACTGCTCACGCTAACAACGGGCCCACGGCGCTCCAGAGCTCAACGTATCCTTTATGTTGCCTATCTGGCGCATGGACTACTCAGTTTGTGTATTTTGCTTATTTTTTCATAGTTCCACACAACTTCTTCCTGTTTTCTCGATTGATCTGTGTTCAGTTTTTGAAGGCCTATTCACTGCGCCAACTTATAACTAAATCTGAGGGGGGTGCGATGGGGAGGTTCCCTTGTGAGCACTATGGGACTTAACATCTAAGGTCATCAGTTCCATGTAACTTAGAACTACTTAAACCTACCTAACCTAACGACATCACACACACACCCATGCCCGAGGCAGGATTCGAACCTGCGACCGTAGCGGTACCGCGGTCACAGACTGTAGCGCCTAGAACCGCACGGCCACCCGTCCGGCGACTACATAACGTCTCACTTGTTTTCTTTCACATATTCTGAAGCCATTCCAGTTTTTACTGCTGGGATATTCGTCCTTGAAATTAGCAGCCTCTCACTTTTGAATATTTTTTTTTCCGTCCTCACATAACATTATTTCCACGAGTCAAAATGGACCTAATACTTTCCCTTACGATGGGGAAATCTGGGAAAGGTATTTTTACATTGATATGTAAAAACATGATTGGTCCCTTAGGAATTGACACACATTTGAACATTTTCGAAAACGAAACATCTGTACTTTCTATTCTTGTATGGCAATAGTAACACATAATACGTAAATGAGTATCGAAGTCATACACACTGGCAAGATACCCACTGTCGGATTTATTTTCATTGCCCTTCACTTCCCATAACCAATAATGTGCTGTATGAATGACAAGAAACAGTAGTTTAAAAAGCGCACGAATGTGCTATCTATAAATTGGAAGTATTACTACAGACATACCTCAAAAGAGACAAAATTATTCACATTAACAAATCACTGTCAGCAGTAAAGTGAAAATTTTTTTTTAAAAAAATGGAATTGACTGAGGATCAGTCTCAGGAGTCAGGCATTACATCTCTTAATAACCACAACACATACTAAAATAAGGTATTAAATAATTATGAAACACATTTGTGTTACGCAATAAACGAATGATTTTAATGGTGTTTGCAGGGCAACTACCGAAATCACCGTGTGACACAAAGACTGTACACTGCAACACTGAATAATCTTCGAACAAGAAAAGGCACAACGCAATGTTATCGGTTAGACGTCATTAATGGCATACCAGAGAACACTTCACACAGAATGGAATAATTTTTTGGGTTGTCGCAGACCGGCTTTTCGGTTGGTTCAAATGGCTCTGAGCACTATGGGACTCAACTGCTGCGGTCATTAGTCCCCTAGAACTTGGAACTAGTTAAACCTAACTAACCTAAGGACATCACAAACATCCATGCCCGAGGCAGGATTCGAACCTGCGACCGTAGCGGTCTTGCGGTTCCAGACTGCAGCGCCTTTAACCGCACGGCCACTTCGGCCGGCGCTTTTCGGTTGCCCTCTCCGTCCTTAACTTTAACTCTACACTGTTTGCGCCTGTTTTCATTTATCGGAAATACTACAGACATGAAATACCTTCACTGTATTGAATTCCCCATCAATCAACATTTAGTCTGTAAAAATTGGTCTGAAAATCTAATTCCACAGATATTGCCGCATCAGTCTACTGACTGGTTTGATGCGGCCCGCCACGAATTCCTTTCCTGTGCTAACCTCTTCATCTCAGAGTAGCACTTGCAACCTACGTCCTCAATTATTTGCTTGACGTATTCCAATCCCTGTCTTCCTCTACAGTTTTTGCCCTCTACAGCTCCCTCTAGTACCATGGAAGTCATTCCCTCATGTCTTAGCAGATGTCCTATCATCCTGTCCCTTCTCCTTATCAGTGTTTTCCACATATTCCTTTCGTCTCCGATTCTGCGTAGAACCTCCTCATTGCTTACCTTATCAGTCCACCTAATTTTCAACATTCGTCTATAGCACCACATCTCAAATGCTTCGATTCTCTTCTGTTCCGGTTTTCCCACAGTCCATGTTTCACTACCATACAATGCTGTACTCCAGACGTACATCCTCAGAAATTTCTTCCTCAAATTAAGGCCGGTATTTGTTTGTGACCATCAATCCTGATGTTAAGTTTCTCGCTGTTCTCATTTCTACTACTTCTCATTACCTTCGTCTTTCTCCGATTTGCTCTAAAACAAATCTTCTCCCTCATAGAGGCTTTCAATGTATTCTTTCCACCTATCTGCTCTCTCCTCTGCATTTAACAGTGGAATTCCCGTTGGACTCTTAATGTTACCACCGTGGCTTTTAATGTCACCAAAGTTTGTTTTGACTTTCCTGAATGTTGAGTCTGTCCTTCCGACAATCATATCTTTTTCGATGTCTTCACATTTTTCCTGCAGCCATTTCGTCTTAGCTTCCCTGCACTTCCTATTTATTTCATTCCTCAGCGACTTGTATTTCTGTATTCCTGATTTTCCCGGAACATGTTTGTACTTCCTCCTTTCATCAATCAACTGAAGTATTTCTTCTGTTACCCATGGTTTCTTCGCAGCTATCTTCTTTGTACCTATGTTTTCCTTCCCAGCTTCTGTGATGGCCCTTTTTAGAGATGTCCATTCCTCTTCAACTGTACTGCCTACTGCGCTATTCCTTATTGCTGTATCTATAGCGTTAGAGAACTTCAAACGTATCTCGTCATTTCTTAGTAGTTCCACATCCCACTTCTTTGCGTATTGATTCTTCCTGGCTAATGTCTTGAACTTCAGCCTACTCTTCATCACTACTATATTGTGATCTGAGTCAATATCTGCTCCTGGGTACGCCTTACAATCCAGTATCTGATTTCGGAATCTCTGTCTGACTATGATGTAATCTAATTGAAATCTTCCCGTATCTCCCGGCCTTTTCCAAGTATACCTCCTCCTCTTGTGATTCTTGAACAGGGTATTCGCTATTACTAGCTGAAACTTGTTACAGAACTCAATTAGTCTTTCTCCTCTTTCATTCCTTGTCCCAAGCCCATATTCTCCTGTAACCTTTTCTTCTACTCCTTCCCCTACAACTGTCGCCCATGACTATTAGATTTTCGTCCCCCTTTACATACTGCATTACCCTTTCAATATCCTCATACACTTTCTCTATCTGTTCATCTTCAGCTAGCGACGTCGGCATGTATACCTGAACTATCGTTGTCGGTGTTGGTTTGCTGTCGATTCTGATTAGAACAACCCGGTCACTGAACTGTTCACAGTAACACACCCTCTGCCCTACCTTCATAACGAATCCTACACCTGTTATACCATTTGCTGCTGCTGTTGATATTACCCGTTACTCATCTGACCAGAAATCCTTGTCTTCCTTCCACTCCACTTCACTGCCCCTTACTATATCTAGATTGAGCCTTTGCATTTCCCTTTTCAGATTTTATAGTTTCCCTACCACGTTCAAGCTTTTAACATTCCACGCCCCGACTCGTAGAACGTTATCCTTTCAACCTGCAGGACAGAAAATCAAGTTTACACTCGTGTATAATACAGATATTACCAAATTCTTAAGCATATGCCAAAGATACAGAACATATCGTTTGAAACTTACATAACAAAGTCGAAAATGGCATTTCCGGAGACGTCAGCAAGATGTGTAGCGTACATTCACAATGCACACAGGTAACTGACAGTTTACCCCTTGCTATGTTGTAAGGAAACCTCGGGAAGGGGCGCCCTATCAGGGTATAAGAAACCTTTTTATTTATTAAAATGTTCTCCAACCACTCATACAATAAAATTAGTACTGTTTTTAGATATTTACCAAAAAGCGTCAAATACTTAAAATCACTAGCCAGTGATACAAAGCAGTGCCACATATGGCGTATATTACAAAATTGTATGTCATGTTGGCAAATAAAAATCATTAAGTGTTATACCGTGCAGAAAACAATAGGAGAACTTCACGAAAAAAGAGTTAAATACGTAAAATTACTGACCAGTAATGCACACCATCGCCACATACGGCCCGTATTACAAAACTGTATGCCATGTATGTACACAAAAACCTCTACAAATGAACAGTCTAGTATCCTGCCCACTCGTCTAAAATAGGGAGCCTAACAGTAAGTTAAATTGACGATACTTAACTTTGCGTATTCTCAAACGTGTGTCGCCAGCAAATGGTGACATGCAAATAATCAATGTCTTTCAGTACAACCACGCGGCTGCTACGGTCGCAGGTTCGAATCCTGCCTCGGGCATGGATGTGCGTGATGTCCTTAGCTTAGTTACGTTTAAATAGTTCCAAGTCTAGGGGACTGATGACCTCAGATATTAAATCCCATAGTGTTTGGAGCCATTTGATTTCTTTCGGTATATACAGTTCATAAGTCACTGCTGTAGCGTTTGTATGACGGCGCTTATATCCTCTTCGTGTAGAGGCCGCTCCTGACTTGGTGTCGTCCCATCAGCGCACTACTTATTGGCTAACGTCGTCTCACAGCCCGCTCTGCTCTTCCGTTCTTCATCGTCGTGCCGATGCTTGTTGCTCTGCCGCAATAAACAGCAGCATTAGTACACACATAAAAAAAAGTTTTGCGTCACCTCGGTTCCGGAACCTGTACAGAAAATTGGAATGGAGATCAACATAAACATCATTCCCGTCCTTTTTATTGCTCATGAAAACCACACATTGCATGTTGTACCACCATACAGCGAGACCTTCAGAGGTGGTGGTCCAGACTGCTGTACACACCGGTACCTCTAATACCCAGTAGCACATCCTCTTGCATTGATGCATGCCTGTATTCGTCGTGGCACACTATCCACAAGTTCATCAAGGCACACATTGTCCCACTCCCGAACTACGATTCGGTGTAGATCCCTCAGAGTGGTTGGTGGGTCACGTCGTCCATAAACAGCCCTTTACAATCTATTCCAGGCATGTTCGATAGAGTTCATGTCTGGAGAACATGCTGACCACTCTAGTCAGGCGATGTCGTTATCCTGAATGAAGTCATTCACAAGATGTGCACGGTGGGGGCGCGAATTGTCGTCCATGAAGACGAATCCCTCGCGAATGTGCTGCCGATACGGTTGCACTATCGGTCGGAGGATGGCATTCACGTATCATACATTCGTATGGTGCCTTCGATGGCCACCAGCGGCGTACATCGGCCTCACACAATGCCCCCCAAAACAGCAGGGAACCTCCACCTTGCTGTATTCGCTGGACAGTGTGACTAAGGCGTTCAGCTTGACCGGGTTGCCTCCAAACACGTCTCCGACGATTGTCTGGTTGAAGGCATATGCGACACTCATCGGGGAAGAAAACGTGATGCCAATCCTGAGCGGTCCATTCGGCACGTTGTTGGGCCCATCTGTAGTGTGCTGCACGGTGTCGTGGTTGCAAAGATGGACCTCGCCACGGACTTCGGGAGTGAAGTTGCGCATCATGCAGCCTATTGCGCACAGTTTGAGTCGTAACACGACGTCCTCTGGCTGCGCGAAAAGCATTGTTCAACATGGTGGCGTTGCTGTCAGGGTTCCTCCGAGCCATAATCCGTAGGTAGCGGTCATCCACTGCAGTAGTAGCCCTGGGGCGACCTGAGCGAGGCATGTCATCGACAGTTTCTGTCTCTCTGTATCTCCTGCATATCTAAACAACACCGCTTTCGTTCACTCCGAGACGCCTGGACACTTCCCTTGATGAGAGCCCTTCCTGGCACTAAGTAACAATGCGTACGCGCTCGTACCGTGGTACTGACCGTCTAGGCACGGTTGAACTACAGACAACATGAGCCGTGTACCTCCTTCCTGGTGGAAAGACTGGAACTGATCGGCTGTCGGACCCCCTCCGTCTAATTGGCGCTGCTCATGCATGGTGTTTACATCTTTGGGCGGATTTAGTGACATCTCTGAACAGTCAGAGGGACTGTGTCTGTGATCAACATCTATCTTGAGAAATATTAAAAAAAAAAAGAAAGGAGATTAAAATCCTTTTCACTTCCGACCGTTTACAAGTATACGAATTTGTTATCGGAACAAACTTTACAAATTCCATGCGGATGGAAGAGCTTTTACATAATACGTCCACGTAAAAAGCAGCAAGCTGGAAGTCCGTACTGTATTACTGCCTACAAATGGTTCAAAATGGCTCTGACCAGTATGGGACTTAACATCTGAGGTCATCAGTCACCTAGAATTAGGTTCGTTAGGTTTAAGCAGTTCTGAGGACATGACACACATCCATGCCCGAGGCAGGATTCGAACCTGCGACCGTATCGATCGCGCGGTTCCGGACTGAAGCGCCTAGAACCGCTCGCCCACCGCGGCCAGCTCTGCCTACAGGTATAATTACGCCACGGCACACTTATTGGGGAGCGTTAAAATCGATGAGGGGTTGCGCTTTACACTTGAGAAACAGTAAATACAAGACAAGCAAAAATGTGGCGTCCTGAGCTCTTCACCAATCAGCGCCGAAATTACTAGCAGCCCCCCCCCTCCCTCTCTCTCTCTCTCTCTCTCTAATGGCTCTGAGCACTATGGGACTCAACTGCCGAGGTCATTAGTCCCCTAGAACTTAGAACTAGTTAAACCTAACTAACCTAAGGAAATCACAAACATCCATGCCCGAGGCAGGATTCGAACCTGCGACCGTAGCGGTCATGCGGTTCCAGACTGCAGCGCCTTTAACCGCACGGCCACTCCGGCCGGCCTCTCTCTCTCTCTCTCTCTCCCTCCCTCCCTCCCTCTACAACAAAGATGTATGTGGCTACACTCACAGTGCTCGTAACCACTTAGAGCAAAATTGGAATTCCGGCAACTTTTGGAAGCCACGGCGCACATCAGACCGCGTGAGCGAACGGCGTTAGAGAATCCAGAGCAGTGCGTGTGGGAACGCAGCTGACGTCACAGGGTGCGTGTCGCTACATACAGTTATTCAGACGGACAGGCCACTGCGTGAGGGAACGCGCCAGTTGCGTGGGAGGGGAGCGACGCAACGCGCACGCACCGAGACGCATGGCGATGCGTGCCGATCCGCGCCCAAGCCAACACTGCTTTGCGACCGTACGTTACGTGAATGTAGACTAAACGAAGCGACTGTCACACAGCGTGTCACTCAACCCAGTAGTCACCCACCCACTTTCTACACTACTGGCCATTAAAATTGCTACACCACGAAGATGATGTGCTACAGAAATTTAACCGACAGGGAGAAGATGCTGTGATATGCAAATGATTAGCTTTTCAGAGCATTCACTTAAGGTTGGCGCCGGTGGCGACACCTACAACATGCTGACATGAGGAAAATTCCCAACCGATTTCTCATACACAAACAGAAGTTGACCGGCGTTGCCTGGTGAAACGTTGTTGTGATGCCTCGTGTAAGGAGGAGAAATGCGTACCATCACGTTTCCGATTTAGATAAAGGTCGGATTGTAGCCTATCGCTACTGCGGTTTATCGTATCGCGACATTGCTGCTCGCGTTGGTCGAGATCCAATGACTGTCTGCAGAATATGGAATCGGTGGGTTCAGGAGGGTAATACGGAACGCCGTGCTGGATTCCAACTGTCTCGTATCACAAGCAGTCGGGATGACAGGCATCTTATCCGCATGGATGTAACAGATCGTGCAGCCACGTCTCGATCCCTGAGTCAACAGATGGGGACGTTTGCAAGACAACAACCATCTGCACGAACAGTTCAAAGACGTTTGCAGCAGCATGGACTATCAGCTCGGAGACCGTGGCTGCAGTTACCCTTGACGCTGCATCACAGACAGGAACGCCTGCGATGGTGTACTCGACGAACCTGGGTGCACGAATGGCAAAACGTCATTTTTCCGGATGAATCCAGGTTCCGTTTACAGCATCACGATGGTCGCATTCGTGTTTGTCGACATCGTGGTGAACGCACACTGGAAGCGTTTATTCGTCTTCGCCATGCCGGCGTATCACCCGGCGTGATGGTATGGGGTGTCACTGGTTAAACGTCTCTGTCACCTCTTGTTCGCATTGACGGCTCTTTGAACAGTGGACGTTACATTTCAGATGTGTTACGACCTGTGGCTCTACCCCTTATTCGATCCCTGCGAAACCCTACATTTCAGCAGGATAATGCACAACTGCATGTTGCAGGTCCTGTACGGGCCTTTCTGGATACAGAGAATGTTCGACCGCTGCCCTGGCCAGCACATTCTCCAGATCTCTCGCCAATTGAAAACGTCTGGTCAATGGTGGCCGAGCAACTGGCTCGTCACAATACGCCAGTCACTACTCTGGATGAACTGTGGTATCGTGTTGAAGCTGCACGGGCAGCTGTACCTGTACACGCCATCCGAGCTGTTTGACTCAATGCCCAGGCGTATCAAGGCCGTTATTATGGTTAGAGGTGCTTGTTCTAGGTACTGATTTCTCAGGATCTATGCACCCAAATTTCGTGAAAATGTAATCACATGTCAGTTCTAGTGTAATATATTTGTCGAATGAATACCCGTTTATCATCTGCATTTCTTCTTGGTGTAGCAATTTTAATGGCTAGTAGTGTAATTACGAAAACTACATAAAAATTACGTAGTATGTAATATATACATCTTTTAGGGTAACAAAATGCTGTGTCAGCTTACGTCACTATTTCGATAAGCAGCAAAAGAAATACTTGTAAAAAGTTTTTTTGTTATTACACATGCAAAGGGCGTCTGCACGGCACACAAGAGTGGTCATTTTGCGTCCTATTTTTGGTCCAAGGTAGAAGGGCTTGTTCATTGTAATGGAAGGCAGACCGACTCACAAGCGACTGAAGCCGGCGCTTCGTAATCGAGTGTCTGGTGTCACATTTTGTAAAGAGAATATGGTAACCCCTACAATATTATTTCAGTGGTACAGGGTGGCGCGTGAAAAATGGTCCCGGAGTACCAGACTACTCATTGTCGCTTACCAATCGTCATCTATTGTTTCGATGGTGGTTACATTAGCTTATTTGTTATTTTTTCACTACCTAATTATTACATGTTTATCTATTCTGCTCGTAGCGGTCAACGAATCGTGCGTAATTGGCGAGCAGTCTTACTCGGGTTTATCGTGCGCCACCTTACATTATTTCACAGCGATCAGCCACAAAACGCTGCAGTTGGCTAAACGAGATGTTTTGCAGAACCACGAAAATTACAAGTGTGTCAGAATTCTGTTATGAAAGCAAACTCTGCACTCCAAGGGGGAGGAAAGTGTCCCCTCTTGGTGCCTTCCATCTTCAGTCACCTGTGCTATTAATTTTCGCTTTTCCATAAGAACCATACACCAAGCACAATTAACGGTGAACGAGTAAAAATGAACGGTTCCCCAAAAAGGAGGGATCACCAGTGAACTAGTTCCCAAGTAAGAACGACTTTGCCCATCTCCAGTGTACAGTGGATGATATCGCGAGTGCAAGAACAACGCTAATTCTGGTCTACCGTTATAGAGCTTCACTTGTTCTATTCTTATTTGTTGCACTTTACTTTCAATTTTGCTATATTACACTTGCTTACCTGTTTCCTTTACGTTTCTTTCCAGGCGTGTTATTCACGAACAGATAGCAATACTTTGGTCGTGACACTGCATTCGCGTGTAATCAGTTCACCTACCTGTATTGCAGCCTTTCAGTCTAGCAGCCGCGACATGGACGTAGGAGCACGTAGTGCCGCAGAAGAGTAGAAGAACTGAGGTTAAAAAAATTCCTCGTACTTACCGTGTGTAGCGGAATATCCTGCAATAAAAAGAAAACAAAGCTGTTATTATCTCAATTTCAATCAAATCAAAAATAAACGATGGTTAATATTTGCACCCGTTCTTCATCATGTGCCACTTAATTATATTGATCAAGCACTAGTAGATAAGAACCGAGTGCAAGGACATATAACGGGAAGTGATGGTTGAGAAGGGAGTGAGACAGCGCTGTAACCTATCTCCCATATTACTCGATCTGTACATTGAGCAAGCGGTAAAGGAAACAAAGGAGAAATTTGGGAAGGCATTGAATTTTAGGGAGAAGAAATAAAAACTGAAGTTTTCCGATGATTCCAGAATGAGAATCGGTCGCAGAACTGAAGCTGTGGGGACGGGCGTGAGTCGTGCCCGGGTAGCTCAGTTGGTAGAGCACTTGTCCGTGAAAGGCAAAGGTCCCGAGTTCGAGTCTCGGTCCGGCACACAGTTTTAATCTGCCAGGAAGTTTCGTTTTCCGATGATATTTTATTTCTGTCAGACACGGCAAAGACCTTGGAAAAGCAGCTGAGCTGTCTTCAAAAAAAGTTCATATGAACATCATGAAAACTAAGATTAGATTAGACTAGATCCAATTCATCCATAGTGAGGAGATCGTCCTTCAGAATGAACAACATACCAGACAAAAAAGAATACACAATAAATATTTACAACGAAAAACAAATATGCTAATGTACCCTCCACACATCCCAAGTGGAATGTTAGTCATCGATGTGAAATGAGCGAAAAAAATTTTAAGCATACTTTCATTAATGAGGTAATGAGAAATTCAACTTCCCTGGAGGTGCTAAGTGAATTTAAGAACTCTGTTCTTTTCGGTGATGAAGAATATAGCCTAGAGCTATGGTTGCTGAACGCTGTCATAACTGATTGGCGACTCTATGGAGTGCTGTGTGCACAACGACCATATATGTTAAATTAAGAGGAAGGTCAGCGTTGCTCGTAATATTGATGTTTTATTGATAGCAGAATCTGTTTCAGTTATTGTCATCGCTTCTCAGTTTTGATTATTGATAACTTGATACCAGTGTCTGAGTTTAATTTGTACAGCACTAAGGATGATCACTAAGTGATCGAAAATCGATTCTGCTATCAATAAAACATCACTATTACGGTCAACGCTGACTTTCCTTTTAATTTAAGCTATCGTAATTCATCAGAACAGAGTCACAAACCACTCAAAAGGTCATGAGAGAGCGCTGTTTTGAAGAGGTTCTTTTCTATTTTCCAGCAGGTCTGTAGAGTGGCGTTATCAAACGTTCCAGTAATTACAGCTTGCTCGTTTGCACTACAGAATGTTGCGAAAAGTCTTCAGGATGAAGATTTTGAAGATACTGTACAGGATTCCCATGAGGACCTTTCATCCGAATCGGATGAGGATACATTTAATCGTCAACTGAAGTGCGGTCACTTACAACAAATAAAACAAAAGAAGTCTTACGGCCAAACGAACACCAAAAACAGATGTTCCTGCTTACTCAACAGGGGTTACTGATAATGCACACGAAGCAGTTGGCTACAGCTTTTTCCTTTTGTGTTAAAAGTAAAAAGTGCGAGGAAAAGGTAAAGCTTATTCATACAATCTGTATGGAAGGCTTCGTTTCTTTCTTTCGCTTGCAAGTAAATATTCTAACTTGTACCTTTATCTTCCAAACTTGTGCTTCAGTTTTATTCACACGGCCCACTGCCTCTGCTGCGTGCGTAAAGAGGTAGATTTGAACGTGCCCGATCTGCAATTTTAATTAACGTCCAAATGGCTCAATTTCTTACCAAAATGTTCTCTACCGAGTCTCCTCTACAACCCCAAACTAAACTCCACTCGAACAGGCCATTAAGGCCCAACGGTACCGACCGGCCGCCGTGTCATCCTCAGTCCACAGGCGTCACTGGAAGCAGATACGGAGGGTCATGTGGTCAGCACACCGCTATCCCGGCCGTATGTCAGTTTCCGAGACCGGAGCCGCCACTTCTCAGTCAAGTAGCTCCTCAGTTTGCCTCACAGGGGCTGAGAGCACCCCGCTTGCCAACAGCGCTCGGCAGACCGGACGGTCACCCATCCAAGTGCTAGCCCAGCCCGACAGCGCTTAACTTCGTCGATCGGACGGGAACCAGTGTTACCGCTGCTGCAAGGTCACTGGTTCTACAACCCCAAGGCGTCTGTAATAGGAACTGTAAATTCCTAGAATTCAATTATTCACCACTAATGCCGGTTATCGCTGAAACAAACGATTTTCGGTTATATCGGCATTATTCCACGCCGTTTTAACCTGACTGTTAAAACTACTCAAAATAACCACTTTCTAAAATCACTGATTTTCGGTTTTTTATTCCTATAATTTCCTGTAACAAACGCAGATATCGAACAAAGACTGAAAAATTTTGACTTCTTCAGTCTCAAGATACGGAGAATAAAAATATAAAATCAAATATGCAAACAAAAGAAAACTTAGTATGTCTATCGTTCGCAGCTTTTCTCGGAAAAGCCTGCCGTGGTGGTCTAGCGGTTCTATGCGCTTCAGTCTGGAACCGCGCGACTGCTACGGTCGCAGGTTCGAATCCTGCCTCCGGCATGAATGTGTGTGATGTCCTTAGCTTCGTTACGTTTAAATAGTTCCAAGTCTAGGGGACTGATGACCTCAGATATTAAATCCCATAGTGTTTGGAGCCATTTGATTTCTTTCGGTATACACAGTGTCATCATTGCAAGCAAAACAATTCAGTTCATAAGTTACTGCCGTAGCGTTTGTATCACGGCGCTTATATCCTCCTCGTGTAGAGGCCGCTCCTGACTTGGTGTCGTCCCATCAGCGCACTACTTATTGGCTAACGTCGTCTCACAGCCCGCTCTGCTCTTCCGTTCTTCATCGTCGTGACGACAAGAAATCTACTCTGTAGGAATCAGCATGGGTTTCGAAAAAGACGGTCATGTGAAACCCAGCTCGCGCTATTCGTCCACGAGACTCAGAGGGCCATAGACATGGGTTCACAGGTAGATGCCGTGTTTCTCGACTTCCGCAAGGCGTTCGATACAGTTCCCCACAGTCGTTTAATGAACAAAGTAAGAGCATATGGACTATCAGACCAATTGTGTGATTGGATTGAAGAGTTCCTAGATAACAGGACGCAGCATGTCATTCTCAATGGAGAGAAGTCTTCCGAAGTAAGAGTGATTTCAGGTGTGCCGCAGGGGAGTGTTGTAGGACCGTTGCTATTCACAATATACGTAAATGACTTTCTGGATAACATCGGAAGTTCACTGAGGCTTTTTGCGGATGTTGCTGTGGTGTATCGAGAGGTTGTAACAATGGAAAATTGTACTGAAATGCAGGAGGATCTGCAGCGAATTGACGCATGGTGCAGGGAATGGCAATTGAATCTCAATGTAGACAAGTGTAATGTGCTGCGAATACACAGAAAGATAGATCCTTTATCATTTAGCTACAAAATAGCAGGTCAGCAACTGGAAGCAGTTAATACCAAAAATTATCTGGGAGTACGCATTAGAAGTGATTTAAAATGGAATGATCATATAATGTTGATCGTCGGTAAAGCAGATGCCAGACTGAGATTCATTGGAAGAATCCTAAGGAAATGCAATCCGAAAACAAAGGAAGTAGGTTACAGTACGCTTGTTCGCCCACTGCTTGAATACTGCTCAGCAGTGTGGGATCCGTACCAGATATTGTTGATAAAAGAGATAGAGAAGATCCAACGGAGAGCAGCGCGCTTCCTTACAGGATCATTTAATAATCGCGAAAGCGTTACGGAGATGATAGATAAACTCCAGTGGAAGACTCTGCAAGAGAGGCGCTCAGTAGCTCGGTACGGGATTTTGTTAAAGTTTCGAGAACATACCTTCACCGAAGAGTCAAGCAGTATATTGCTCCCTCCTACGTATATCTCGCGAAGAGACCATGAGGATAAAATCAGAGAGATTAGAGCCCACACAGAGGCATACCGACAATCCTTCTTTCCACGAACAATGCGAGACTGGAATAGAAGGGAGAACAGATAGAGGTACTCAAGGTACCCTCCGCCACACACCGTCAGGTGGCTTGCGGAGTATGGATGTAGATGTAGATGTAGATGTAGATGCTTGTTGCTCCGCCGCAATAAACAGCAGCATTAGTACACACATCAAAAAAAGTTTTGCAACACCTCGGTTCCAGGAGTTCTGGAAGCTGTACAGGAAATTGGAATATAGATTAACACAAACATCATTTCCGTCCTTTTTATTGCTCATGAAAACCACACATTGCATGCTGTACCACCATACAGCGAGACCTTCACAGGTGGTGGTCCAGATTGCTGTACACACCGGTACCTCTAATACCCAGTAGCACATCCTCTTGCATTGATGCATGCCTGTATTCGTCGTGGCACACTATCCACAAGTTCACCAAGGCACACATTGTCCCACTCCCGAACTACGATTCGGCGTAGATCCCTCAGAGTCGTTGGTGGTTCACGTCGTCCACAAACAGCCCCTGTCAATCTGTTGCAGGCATGTGCGATAGGGTTCATGTCTGGACGAGAACATGCTGGCCACTCTAGACAGGCGATGTCGTTATCCTGAATGAAGTCATTCACAAGACGTGCACGATGGGGGCGCGAATTGTCGTCCATGAAGATGAATGCCTCGCCAATATGCTACCGATATGATTGCACTCTCGGTCGAAGGATGACATTCACGTATTTTACAGCCGTTATGTCGCCGTTGTCAGCCGCGTACGTCGGTTCGACGTTAAGACAGGCCAAAACAGCAGGGAACCTCCACCCTGCTGCAATCGCTGGACATTGTGTCTAAGGGGTTCAGCCCGAAGGCATATGTGACACTGATGGTGAAGAGAACGTGATCCCAATCCTGAGCGGTCCATTCGGCACGTTGTTGGGTCCATCTGTAGCGCGCTGCACGCTGTCATGGTTGCAAAGATGGACCTCGCCCTGAAGGTCGGGCGTGAAGTTGCTCATCACGCAACCTATTGCGCACAGTTTGAGTCGTAACACGACGACCTGTGGTTGCACGACATGTGGCGTTGCTGTCAGGGTCCCTCCGACCCACAATCCGTAGGTAGCGGTCATCCGGAAGTTCCATGCGGCTTTTTGCGGATGATGCTGTAGTATACAGAGAAGTTGCAGCATTAGAAAATTGTAGCGAAATGCAGGAAGATCTGCAGCGGATAGGCACTTGGTGCAGGGAGTGGCAACTGACCCTTAACATAGACAAATGTAATGTATTGCAAATACATAGAAAGAAGGATCCTTTATTGCATGATTATATGATAGCGGAACAAATACTGCTAGCAGTTACTTCTGTAAAATATCTGGGAGTATGCGTGCGGAACGATTTGAAGTGGAATGATCATTTAAAATTAACTGTTGGTAAGGCGGGTACCAGGTTGAGATTCATTGGGAGAGTGCTTAGAAAAGGTAGTCCATCAATAAAGGAGGTGGCTTACAAAACACTCGTTCGACCTATACTTGAGTATTGCTCATCAGTGTGGGATCCGTACCAGATCGGGTTGACGGAGGAGATACAGAAGATCCAAAGAAGAGCTGCGCGTTTCGTCACAGGGTTATTTGGTAACCGTGATAGCGTTACGGAGATGTTTAATAAACTCAAGTGGCAGACTCTGCAAGAGAGGCGCTCTGCATCGCGGTGTAGATTGCTCGCCAGGTTTCGAGAGGGTGCGTTTCTGTATGAGGTATCGAATATATTGCTTCCCCCTACTTATACCTCCCGAGGAGATCACGAATGTAAAATTAGAGAGATTCGGGCGCGCACGGAGGCTTTCAGACAGTCGTTCTTCCCGCGAACCATACGCGACTGGAACAGGAAAGGGAGGTAATGACAGTGGCACGTAAAGTGCCCTCCGCCACACACCGTTGGGTGGCTTGCGAAGTATAAATGTAGATGTAGATCCACTGCAGTAGCAGCCCTTGGGCGGCCTGAGCGAGGCACGTGATTTGCAGTTCCTGTCTCTCCATATCTCCGAACAACATCGTTTTGGTTCACT
Organism: Schistocerca serialis cubense; assembly: GCF_023864345.2. NCBI lineage: Eukaryota > Metazoa > Arthropoda > Insecta > Orthoptera > Acrididae > Schistocerca > Schistocerca serialis. Next base: position 117,718,534 of record NC_064648.1, read on the forward strand.
CCAAGAAGGCCGGACACTTCTCCTGTTCAGAGCCCTCCCTGGTACACAGTTACAATGCGGACGCGATCGAACCGCGGTATTGACCGTCTAGACATGGTTAAACTACAGACAACACGAGCCGTGTACCTCCTTCCTGGTGGAACGACTGGAACTGATCGGCTGTTTGATCCTCTCCGTCTAATAGCAGCTGCTCATGCAAGGTTGTTTACATCTTTGGGCGGGTTTAGTGACTCTGAACTGTCAAAGGGAGTGTTTGTGTGATACAATATTCACAGTCGGCGTCTATGTTCAGGAGTTCTGGGAATCGCTGTGATGCAAATCCTTTTTTGATGTGTGTGTTTCCAAAGTAGGATTGGTGCCATTCTGCAATACATTGGACGTTCCGTGACGACAACGAGAAACTACCGCATAGGCTAGGTGAGGGCGAAGCCTTGCACACTTCAGTACGTGCACACACTAAGCCACGACACACGACAACAGCAATCCCGTACCAATTCTTGTGCTACGAGTTTGTCGCTCATTTCTGTTCAAATGGCTCTGAGCACTATCGGACTTAACATCTCAGGTCATCAATCCCCTAGAACTTAGAACTACTTAAACCTGACTAACCTAAAGACATCACACACATCCATGCCCGAGGCAGGATTCGAACCTGCGACGGTAGCAGTCGCGCGGTTCCGCACTGAAGCGCCTAGAACCGCTCGGCCACAGTGGCCGCGCTCGTTTCTGTCAGCATTCTAAAAATAGCACTGATCGCTTTTCCCATTTTCTATGATAACGCAGTATTTGAAGCCAATAAAAATTGTATGTATAAAAATCATTATTTAAAAAAAATGGTGATTTAAAAAATTCACTGCTGCTATGCCTAATTGACATTTCGGCCTTTTTTACTCGACTGGTAGCAAAAATAAAAAAAATCCTGTTATAATCGAAACCTAACAAATAGCAGAAAACAATGGTTATTCAGAAAAAATACTGGCATCGGTTTTTACCCGTCGGTTTTCTCACTCTACCGTGACTTCTAGCTGTAGCTCTAGCAACCATGGGGAGTGATTCATTACGCTCAAAACAGCACGTATACTTAACAGTTTCATAACAGCATCCTTGATGCATCTCGTTATCTGCACGCGAAGGATATGCACCGGCCTTCGGTTTGGGATAGGTGCAATCAAACTACTCCTGCAAAAGCTGCTCACATTAGCGTGGCAGGAATGCAAAACGAAGGCAGAAGCGTCGAGGCACATCGAAGGTTCGTGTCGATCCGTGAATGCCTGAAAACGATTACAGGGTCGTAGCTCATCACTCGCCACTTGAGCAGGCGGCTGCGCATCAGGTAGTTTAATCTCTCAGACCGGCCGCCCAGTAGAATGTGGCGACCCTGAAAGGAGCTCGGAGCGAGCTTATTATCTGATGATTACTTTCATCGCCGCTAGCACTCTGCAAGTTTATGAAACTATTACCTGTTCTAAGTGACTGCGTCCTACTTTATTCATTTCTCGTATACATACATCAGTTACAATGCTGGTTATTAAACCCGCGACAACTGAAAGGATAGAAAATAACGAAATTTTACTATTTATAAGTATACCGAAGATACAGAAAATTCCGGTTTCTTTTGGATATGCCTTGTAAGTCAAGTTTTAAAGCGGGAAACTGTGCGTATGTCTCGGGGCAGCGTAACTCAAGGCGTCCAAATTATCCAGACTATATTCGTCCAGTGTTTGAGAACAAGAGCACTCAGCGACTTCCAGCAAACTACACACACACACACACACACACACACACACACACACACACACACACACACACACACTTCAACCTTCGTGAAAGTTTTTCTCGTGATTCACGCCCACAAAATAACGAAAGAAAAAGTTCTTATCACTTACCAAGTTTGTGCTGTTCATGCAATAAACTTCAGCATCAGGCTTAAGGTTTACATTTACTACTTCTTTACTACTAATTCTATTCGTGACATATTTTGCCATCCGCATATAACACTGAATGTACTTGCGAAATTTTATCATTGCACGCCATACAGTTCAGCAGACATGACTTTTCTTACATGTGGGTTCGATTCTTTACAGAATTGGCGTGGGTGGTTACTGGTACATCACTAATGGTGCCTGATAAGAATAGACGCAAGGCGTTTGGTTAGAAACAAAGTAATCACTCAGTTGTAAAAGACGGCATACCTATTATCTAAAATCTAAATGATAAACGTTATTGAAGCAGCAACTGAAGAATAATGCCTGCAAATGTCATTTGTAGAGAGTTGCTGTTACTCGTTCACAGTAGCAATTCATAATTCGTATACGAAAAATGTGTTCCTCTGCTTGTGACTATCCGTGTCCGAAGCTTGTTACTGAGGTCGTTAAACGAGATGATGTTATACGAGGGGCATTGGAAAGTCCGCGCAAAGTCCGAGAGATGGCACCACCGGCGCGTATCGAGGTCATGTTTAGTTAGTAGCATCTTCGGATAGAACGCACACCAAGTTTCAGCCATAGTCGTCTATTTGTTTGTGTCTGGCATTCGTGTGAATCAAGGAAGTCAAGTGATTGTCAAAAAATGGAGGAAAAAGAATTTCGTGTGGTGATTAAACATTACTTTATGAAAGGCAAAACGCCTCACGAGACTAAAGAGAAGCTTGATAAACATTACGGTGACTCTGCATCTTCTATTAGAGCAGTTTATATGTGGTATCAAAATTTTCGGAGTGGCCATATGGGCACAAGTGATGCTGAACGTTTTGGACGCCCTGTGGAGGTTACGACTCCAGAAATCGTTGATAAAATCCATGATATGGTGGGTGATGACAGAAGAGTTAAGGTGCGTGAGATTGCTAGTCCTGTGGGCATCTCGAATGAACGGGTACATAATATTTTGCATAAACATTTGGACACGAGAAAGCTATCCACACAAGATGGGTTCCGGGATTGCTCACGCTCTGCCAAAAACGGAATCGTGTGAAGTGTGTATTTGACGACCGAAATTATCTTGCGATTTTCTCAGTAACGCCGGCCGGTGTGGCCGTGCGGTTCTAGGCGCCTCAGTCTGGAACCGCGTGACCACTGCGGTCGCAGGTTCGAATCCTGCCTCGGGCATGGATGTGTGTGATGTCCTTAGGTTAGTTAGGTTTAAGTAGTTCTAAGTTCTAGGGGACTGATGACCACAGCAGTTGAGTCCCACAGTGCTCAGAGCCATTTGAACCATTTGTGAAGTGTTGCAAGGATGGTTTGCAGCTGTTCAGGAAGAATCCGGAGGACTTTAAGCGTAGTTTCATCACTGTGGATGAAACATGGATACATTACTATACTCTTCGCACCAAACAACAATCTAAACAATGGGTTACGAAGAGAGAATCAGCACCAAAAAAGGCGAAGACCATTCCTTCGGCCGGAAAGGTTATGGCGACTGTCTTTTGGGATTCGCAAGGGATAATCCTCATCGACTATCTGGAAAAGGATAAAACCATTACAGGTGCATATTATTCATCGTTATTAGACCGTTTGAAAACCGAGATGCAAGAAAAACGTCGGCGATGGACCCCAAAAAGTGCTTTTCCATCACGACAATGCACCAGCACACACGTCAGCAGTGTTGGTCGCAAAACTATTGTAAATAGGATTCCAACTCGTTTCACATCCCGCCTGTTCTCCAGACTTGACTCCCTCGGACTACTATTTGTTTCCGAATTTGAAGAAATGGCTGGAGGGACAAAGATTTTGTTCAAACAAAGAGGTGATTGCAGCAACTGATAGCTATTTTGCAGACTTGCACAATTCCTATTATTTGGAAGGGATCAACAAATTAGAACAGAGTTGGAGGAAGTGTATAAGTTTAAAAGGATACTATGTCGAAAAATAAAAAAAGGTTTACGCCAAACACGTAAGTAGTTTTTATTTTTGCACAGACTTTTCAAACGACCCTCGTATATGTAATCGACTAGAAATAGTCCTGTCTTGCTTTGTACAGGACACGCAGGACAGAAGGGCATTGCAGCTGTTTTGGCAAGGACAGGTGCGGTAAGACGAGCACAGCTAGAGAAGCCAGACATGTACACCTGGGAACAGCTCGGGGGCGAGAGTGCCATTTCAGACAATAGAGTGGGGGTGGCGATCCTCGGGGGAGCCGTGGGGGGGGGGGGGGAGGGGGGAGGGGCAAAGGTGGACGGGGAGGAGGGGAGACTGTCGAAGCTCCATAAATGTCTGCAGGTGCTCTTCAACTGTAGGTCTATGGGTGTAGGCAATCCCTAGCTACTGCCACCATCCTGGTCTGTTGAGATGCGTGGTACGTACTAACTCGTACCTGCAACGACGACAGTAGATATTGCAGCAGTACAAATGCGGCATGCGACTACAGTCAGATTTGCGTAAACTCTATATGCTTGCATGAGGACTGTTGGTATTTTTAAAAATAGCGGTATTCTGATGGTGATATTCTAGAAAATATCACTATCGGCTCTCGATATATCGAACTAAATTATCGATACAGCGATGGAGAAAATATCGACGTACCAGTCAAAAAAACAAATATCGGCTGCACATTGTAAATATACTGTCAGTTTCAGAGCTGTATATTTAAGTACCGATTTGTTACTAGATATTCTGTACATCAGTAAGCTAGCACCCTGCTTATCCCCATCAGAGCAAGATTGAAAGGAAAAAGATGCACGTTCACGCTTGGCGATAACCACTTTGATAACAATGGTAATTCCGTCTAAGTGGCACAGTAAAAAGAGTCCGGTGGGTACGTCGTCCGGCTTCGTCATACATCGGATTTGTCCGGAACACTTCGTGTCGACTTATCTGTTTTCTTTATTTCTGCAAACGCTAGCGACCTAGCAGTCGAAGTGTCAAAACTGCATGCTGAAGCTAAACGTTGCAGTTTCTGTTGGTAGCGCCGAGCGCCGATTACGTCAGCATTTCCCCTCACACTTCTCCACCAACCACATCACACGACCCCACCCACCACAAAGACCAATGTTGTCATTTAGATTTTTGTTCATCATTTTCAGCGACTGCTTTTGAAAAATGCTGATGTGAGGAAATAGCACACTAGTTGCGTCATAAATTATTTTTTTAACGCAACGGTGTGTTATTTCTTCACATCGGAAATCTTGTCGTTCCATTCACACAGCCACCCCCTAGTTCAATCTGACTTCTTCTTTGTGCCAACTAACTTCACACAGTCGAAAAGAAAAACAGGACGTGATGAAATCTCAAAAAGTATTAAGACCCCTTCACACACTGACAGTAAAATTTTGTTCTACTACTACTTCAACAGTGGCAACGGCCTTGCCGCAGTGGATACACCGGTTCCCGTCAGATCACGAAAGTTAAGCATTGTCGGGAGTGCCCAGCACTTGGATGGGTGACCACCCGGGCTGTCACGCACTGTTGCCATTTTTCGGGGTGCACTCAGTCTCGTGATCACCGAATAGTAGCGGCTCCGATCACAAAAAAACCATTGTAACGACCGGGAGAGCGGTGTGCTGACCACACGCCCCTCCTATCCGCATCCTCAGCTGGGGATGACACGGCGGTCGGATGGTCCCGATGGGCCACTTGTGGCCTGAATACGCAGTGCTTACTACTTCAAAAGAACAATTCCAAATATTTATCGAAAACTGCGAAAAAAATATAAGAATATCGGCACTCGATATTGCCATTTCGACATCCATATGTCGGTGAAAAAATATCACCGATATGTATCGATATTTTCTGGGTAATATATATATATGTATATAATAAATATAAATATATATATAAATATCACCGATATGTATCGATATTTTCTGGGTAATATACACTCCTGGAAATGGAAAAAAGAACACATTGACACCGGTGTGTCAGACCCACCATACTTGCTCCGGACACTGCGAGAGGGCTGTACAAGCAATGATCACACGCACGGCACAGCGGACACACCAGGAACCGCGGTGTTGGCCGTCGAATGGCGCTAGCTGCGCAGCATTTGTGCACCCCCGCCGTCAGTGTCAGCGAGTTTGCCGTGGCATACGGAGCTCCATCGCAGTCTTTAACACTGGTAGCATACCGCGACAGCGTGGACGTAAACCGTATGTGCAGTTGACGGACTTTGAGCGGGGGCGTATAGTGGGCATGCGGGAGGCCGGGTGGACGTACCCCCGAATTGCTCAACACGTGGGGCGTGAGGTCTCCACAGTACATCGATGTTGTCGCCAGTGGTCGGCGGAAGGTGCACGTGCCCATCGACCTGGGATCGGACCGCAGCGACGCACGGATGCACGCCAAGACCGTAGGATCCTACGCAGTGCCGTAGGGGACCGCACCGCCACTTCCCAGCAAATTAGGGACACTGTTGCTCCTGGGGTATCGGCGAGGACCATTCGCAACCGTCTCCATGAAGCTGGGCTACGGTCCCGCACACCGTTAGGCCGTCTTCCGCTCACGCCCCAACATCGTGCAGCCCGCCTCCAGTGGTGTCGCGACAGGCGTGAATGGAGGGACGAATGGAGGCGTGTCGTCTTCAGCGATGAGAGTCGCTTCTGCCTTGGTGCCAATGATGGTCGTATGCGTGTTTGGCGCCGTGCAGGTGAGCGCCACAATCAGGACTGCATACGACCGAGGCACACAGGGCCAACACCTGGCATCATGGTGTGGGGAGCGATCTCCTACACTGGCCGTACACCACTGGTGATCGTCGAGGGGACACTGAATAGTGCACGGTACATCCAAACCGTCATCGAACCCATCGTTCTACCATTCCTAGACCGGCAAGGGGACTTGCTGTTCCAACAGGACAATGCACGTCCGCATGTATCCCGTGCCACTCAACGTGCTCTAGAAGGTGTAAGTCAACTACCCTGGCCAGCAAGATCTCCGGATCTGTCCCCCATTGAGCATGTTTGGGACTGTTTGAAGCGTCGTCTCACGCGGTCTGCACGTCCAGCACGAACGCTGGTCCAACTGAGGCGCCAGGTGGAAATGGCATGGCAAGCTGTTCCACAGGACTACATCCAGCATCTCTACGATCGTCTCCATGGGAGAATAGCAGCCTGCATTGCTGCGAAAGGTGGATATACACTGTACTAGTACCGACATTGTGCATGCTCTGTTGCCTGTGTCTATGTGCCTGTGGTTCTGTCAGTGTGATCATGTGATGTATCTGACCCCAGGAATGTGTCAATAAAGTTTCCCCCTCCTGGGACAATGAATTCATGGTGTTCTTATTTCAATTTCCAGGAGTGTATATATATATATATATATATATATATATATATATATATATATATATATCGATACATATCCATACATATCGGTGATATTTTTTCACCGATATATCGATGTCGAAATGGCAATATCGAGTGCCGATATATATATATATATATATATATATATATATATATATATATATATATATATACAGGGTGAGTCACCTAACGTTACCGCTGGATATATTTCGTAAGCCACATCAAATACTGACGAATCGATTCCACAGACCGAACGTGAGGAGAACCATACAAAAATGCACGGAAGTGTGTTTCTTAACACAAACCTACGTTTTTTTAAATGGAACCCCGTTAGTTTTGTTAGCACATCTCAACATGTAAACAAATACGTAATCAGTACCGTTTGTTGCATTGTAAAATGTTAATTACATCCGGAGATATTGTAACCTAAAGTTGACGCTTGAGTACCACTCCTCCGCTGTTCGATCGTGTGTATCGGAGAGCACCGAATTACATAGGGATCCAAAGGGAACGGTGAAGGACCTTAGGTACAGAAGAGACTGGAACAGCACATTACGTCCACATGCTAACACCTTTTTATTGGTCTTTTTCACTAACGCACATGTACATTACCATGAGGGGTGAGGTACACGTTCGACGGGCGTTTCATAGGACATGGAGGACGCATAAATTGGCCAGCCCGTTCTACTGATCTTACACCTCTGGACTTCTTTCTGTGGAGTACGTTAAAGGAGAATGTGTACCGTGATGTGCCTACAACCCTAGAAGATATGAAACAACGTATTGTGGCAGCCTGCGGCGACATTACACCAGATGTACTGCGGCGTGTACGACATTCATTACGCCAGAGATTGGAATTGTGTGCAGCAAATGATGGCCACCATATTGAACATCTATTGGCCTGACATGTCGGGACACACTCTATTCCACTCCGTAATTGAAAACGGGAACCACGTGTGTACGTGTACCTCACCCCTCATGGCAATGTACATGTGCGTCAGTGAAAAAGACCAATAAAAAGGTGTTAGCATGTGGACGTAATGTGCTGTTCCAGTCTCTTCTGTACCTAAGGTCCATCACAGTTCCCTTTGGATCCCTACGTAATTCGGTGCTCTCCGATACACACGATCGAGCAGCGGAGGAGTGGTACTCAAGCGTCAACTTTAGGTTACAATATCTCCGGATGTAATTAACATTTTACAATGCAACAAACGGCACTGATTACGTATTTGTTTATATGTTCAGATGTGCTAACAAAACTAACGGGGTTCCATTTAAAATAACGTAGGTTTGTGTTAAAAGAACATACTTCCGTGCATTTTTGTATGGTTTGTATTAACCAATTACACTAGCCCCTCTCCTCACGTTCGGTCTGTGGAATCGGTTCGTCAGTATTTGATGTGGTTTACGAAATATATCCAGCGGTAACGTTAGGTGACTCACCCTGTATATAGCGATATTTTCTCAACAGCTCGAGTTTGCATATGCAAATTCATACGCATTTCATCGAAGCCACACTAATGAGGCAGTATATGAGGCAAGATTGAGCAACGGATTTCTCATTCATAAATCGCATTTGAACATTGTTCTTTTTGTCTGTGAGAAAACAACGATATGGGTCGTATAAGGAGAAACTTCTACAAGCGCATGGCAATTCGACAGCGGTAGGACTGTGGTCTATCGTTTGCGATACTGCTTCTCGCCTTCGTCGGAATCCGACGACTGTCGTGAGAATATAGAATCAACGGTTTTAGGAGAACCATACTACAAGCTGTGCAAAATTTCAACAGCCTACCCGACTAGCGCCCGAGAGGCTCAAATGGCTCTGAGCACTATGGGACTCAACTGCTGAGATCATTAGTCCCCTAGAACTGAGAATTAGTTAAACCTAACTAACCTAAGGACATCACAAACATCCATGCCCGAGGCAGGATTCGAACCTGCGACCGTAGCGGTCTTGCGGTTCCAGACTGCAGCGCCTTTAACCGCACGGCCACTTCGGCCGGCGCCCGCGAGGACAAACATATCGTTAGGTCGGCCGTGCAGGGTGGTACAGCCAAGCCACGTACTCTTGAGTGAGGAAATGGTTTTTGTTGTTCAGTAGCACGTCTGGAGCACCACGGTCTGTCTGCACGGCGGCCATATTTGCGCCTTCCCGTGTCGCAGCAGCAGGGAGGCCATCAATGGACTCTGCAGTGCCACAACGTCCTCTTTCCAGAAGAGCCCCAATTCTGCATACAGCACCACGGCGGACATATCCATGTATGGTGCCTCCGAGAAGAACGATCTTTTCTAGACTGCATTTGTCATCGTCACATGGGTCCAGAAACTGGAGTGATAGATAGGATGCCATTCGGTACACAACAGGATCACCTCTACTTAGCTTGTGATTTGGATGCCAGCCGTTATCTTTCTGACTTGACAGGTCAATGGCTGTACCCCATCTGAGAATTCTCTGTGACGTTACCTTTCAGCAAGATAACGCCGGACCGCAATTGTCCATGCTGTCTTGTCATAACTCGACACAGAGGGTGCTCATTGCTGCGTCGCCAACACATTCTCCTGACCTCTAGTGGCGCTTAACCCACATCCCTGCCAACATGTACTACATTTTTGTTGCTGTATTTTAATGCACAGGTTGGAAGATTTATTACAGGAATCTAGTATTAGATAGGATCACTAGCCACTGATCGAAAGACGTGCCAGATGGTCACATAGCGTCAGAGCGGCCGCTCGAGCCGTACTTTACTGGAGCAGACAGAAGCAGTCGGAATCCGCTTACAACGCTCGGCGCCAACATCCGAATCCTTTATCATTTACACCCACAGTTTACACGCGACGGTTGGAACTTTAATAGTGGCAACTGCTTATTTACAGCTAGTACAAAGTAGATACGTCTTTCAAAGTTTAACCGACCTTCAAAGTATTCACCAGCATTGTGTATAACCCGTTGCCAGCGATGTGGAAGTCGTAGGATACTCTCAGCAGTGCCAGTTGTGTTGACAGTTCGAGCGGCGCGGTCTATTGGCCGACGAATTTGTAGCAGTTCTGAAGCGAATGCCGTGAAGTGTTTCCTTCAGTTTAGAAACCGAGTTGAACTGGCTCTGAGCACTATGGGACCTAACATCTGAGGTCATCAGTCCCCTAGAACTTAGAACTACTTAGACCTAACTAACCTAAAGACATCACACACATCCATGCCGGAGGCAGGATTCGAACCTGCGACCGCAGCGGTCGTGCGGTTCCAGACTGGAGCGCCTAGAACCGCTCGGCCACAGCGGCCGGCTCGAACTCATGAGAGCATAAGTCAGGGGAGTGCAGTGGGTGGTACAGCACTTAGCAGCCCCATCGGTCAAACAAATCAGTAACAGCTTGCACTGTACGTGCTTGAGCATTGCCCTGCAAAATGATGGTCAGGTCCTGCAGAAAGTGACACCACTTCTGTCTCTAAAATGGTCGTAGGTTGTGTTCCAAAAATGTTTATTGTTAAAAAAAATAAGAAATCTCTCTCCCTCTCTAATACACACACACATACACACACACACACACACACACACACACACACACACACATATTCACAAAACATTTGAATGCAGAAAACTGAGGATGTTGGTAACAGAAAAACAAATGAAACTCTGTATTAAAAAGATGGCAGTTATAGTGATGTGTAACGTAAACAGTAAACTGAAAGTGAACTGCAAGATGTCAACCTGGTTGCTAGATGCTTAGATGCAACGAATTAGAAGTTACCTGTAAGAACCTTTCCATTTCATCAAAGAACGTTAAGGAACTGTTTTTAAATCTATTACCTAGATGTGAATCCATGACCTATGTGTAAAAATGGACAAATCATGTAATATTTCAGGACACCCACTGAAGATGCATTGTAAAAAGGCGAAACGCGTCCGGGTGCATAAATAAAAAGAAAAATTTCGATGTGCAGCGTGCAAAAAAGGCATTTTCTTTGAAACAACTGCAATTTATATACAGCTGCTGCGAAAATGGCCACTACAAGAAACGTGATATAGTAGGAAATGTGCACAAATAATGCATCCGATTAAAACAGAAGTACACAGATTGATGATGATGAGGTCCCATATTCCGAGGAGCGTAGGGGACGATGCGGGAGACCCGCGCCGCCGTACTAGGCAAGGTCCTAGCGGAGGTGGTTTGCCATTGCCTTCCTCCGACCATAATGGGGATGAATAATGATGATGAAGACGACAACACCCAGTCATGTCGAGGCAGGGAAAATCCCTGACCCCGCCGGGAATCGAAACCGGGACCCAGTGCGCGGGAAGTGAGAATGCTACCACAAGACCACGAGCTGCGGACCAGTACATAGCTTACATGCCCCTATTACATCGTACACACACTGTCAATACTGCACGTCAATAGTGTGGCAATGCGTGGTGAATGGTCAACACACTTTAGTATTGGTATTACTCGTTATAGTAAATAGGATTTAATTAAATCTTGCGCATACTGCGCGTTATCTGAAACATAAATACGCTCGTTCAGTGAGCTGTGAAGTGGGTTGCTATTAACAACATGAGTTCAACAACTATCAGTAAAATTGGGTACTTTATAACCCGTAACTTGCCCCGACTACAGCGCTATTATTCACAATTTAAATGATTATAACCTCTTGATGCCAACAAATAACTTTATAACACGAATTAACTATAGCTATCGCTGCTTATTTACATTATTCTCGCTAACGATCGGTGTAGTTTACTACGCGAAAATCTTTCATTCGCTACTATAAAACAAAATCATCTAAAAGCGCGTAATAAATATTTACCGTGACCAATGTTTTACTTACGGTAAATCTCAATTCCGTACAGCCTTGTTCACCTAAATTTAATTAACCGTTTCTTTTTTACGATAATTAGGAAGGTAGCAATCAAACTTATATTGCAAACCAGCGATACAGCAATAGTTAACTCTGCAATACTATTAACTATCTTACCATCTGTAAACGTTATTTCTTATTGTCCCTTTCTTTATTTTTTCTCTTTAAGTCCTTGAAATAACCGTTAAGAGAAAAAAATTAATACCTTCGTCTTTTCTTAAATGAAATCTAACTAAATCCTTTTTCACTGATTTTAAATCGTAATAAAAATCTCAGTAAGACATTGATTCTTTAAGTCTAGCTCTCTGGAACTTGGAATAACTGACTATCTTTGCAACTCTGACTTAACTTTTTGCAACAATGACTGAACTTCTTTGCACCAATGTAGTTCTCTATTATTTACGCCACTTGCGTATCTTTCGGTGGGGATTCAATCGTTTCCGTTACAAAATTAGACTCCGAACTCAGAATTAAGTTTGAATTTTCTTTATTTAGAATCAAATCTGTATCTCGCGTACAACTTCCATGTGAACGAGTGACATTAAAAAAATCTGCGCCCCACACAAATCGGGATTGTAACTGATAGTTCGGTAATTTTCACATTTGTCAGCACCTCATTTCTTTTGGGATTGGAATCATTATATTCTTCTTGAAGTCTGAGCGTATTTGGCCTGGTCGTACATATTGCTCACCAGATGGTAGAGTTTTGTCATGACTGGCTCTCCCAAGGCCGTCAATAGTTCTAATGGAATGTTGTCTACTCCCGGGGCCTTGTTTCGACTCAGATCTTTCAGTGCTCTATCAAACTCTTCACGCAGTGTCATATCTCCGATTTCATCTTCATCTACATCCTCTTTCATTTCCATAATATTGTCCTCAAGTATATCGCCCTTGTATAGACCCTCTATATACTCCTTCCACATTTCTGCTTTCCCTTCTTTGCTTAGAACTGGGTTTCCATCTGAGCTCTTGATATTCATACAAGTGGTTCTCCTTTCTCCAAAGGTCTTTTTAATTTTCCTGTAGGCAGTATCTATCTTAACCCTAGTGAGATAAGCCTAAACATCCTTACATTTGTCTTCTAGCCACCCCTGCTTAGCCATTTTGCACTTCCTGTCGATCTCATTTTTGAGACGTTTGTATTCCTTTTTTCCTGTTTCATTTACTGCATTTTTATATTTTGTACTTTCATCAATTAAGTTCAATATCTCTTCGGTTACCCAAGGATTTCTAGTAGCCCTCGTCTTTTTACCTACTTGATGCCCTGCTGCCTTCACTACTTCATCCTTCAAAGCTACCCATTCTTCTTCTACTCTATTTCTTTCCCCCATTCCTGTCAATCGTTCTCTTATGCTCTCCCTGAAACTCTCTACAACCTCTCGTTCTTTCAGTTTATCCAGGTCCCATCTCCTTAAATTCCCACATTTTTGCAGTTTCTTCAGTTTCAATCTGCAGATCATAACCAATAGATTGTGGTCAGAGTCTACATCTGCCCCTGGAAATGTCTTACAATTTAAAACCTGGTTCCTAAATCTCTGTCTTACCATTATATATCTGAAAACTGTCAGTATCTCCAGGCTTCTTCGAAGTATACAACCTTCTTTTATGATTCTGGAACCAAGTGTTAGCTATTATTAAGTCGTGCTCTGTGGAAAATTCTACCAGGCGGCTTCCTTTTTTATTTCTTACCCCAATCCATATTCACCTACTACCTTTCCTGTGGTGTCACCGCCAGACACCACACTTGCTAGGTGGTAGCTTTAAATCGGCCGCGGTCCATTAGTACATGTCGGACACGCGTGTCGCCACTGTGTGATCGCAGACTGAGCGCCACCACAAGGCAGGTCTCGAGATACGGACGAGCACTCGCCCCAGTTGTACGGACGACATTGCTAGCGACAATACGGACGAAGCCTTCCTCTCATTTGCCGAGAGACAGTTAGAATAGCCTTCTGCTAAGTCCATGGCTACGACCTAGCAGGGCGCCAATTGTAACAGTGCATGTATCTTACGAGTCTCATTTGTATAGTCAAGAGAGATGTATCACAAGGAGTGATTAAAAGTTAAGTATATTCCAAAGCTACGTATTTTCTTGATAGCAGTCATAACGTATCCTGTTCCAGACTTGACGCCAGTCGGCGTGTGTGTACGCGTGCCTTTCGGCTCCCTTCTCAGTGTGGCGTAACTAGCTTGTTACGCCACAACATTTCCTTTTCTCCCTTTTGCTGCTATCCAATTCCAGTCACTCATGGCTATTAAATTTTGGTCTCCCTTCACTATCTGAATAATTTTTTTTTCTCATCATACATTTCATCAATTTCTTCGTCAACTGCAGAGCTAGTTGGCATATAAACTTGTACTACTGTAGTGTTGTTGTTGTTGTTGTGGTCTTCAGTCCTGAGACCGGTTTGATGCAGCTCTCCATGCTACTGTATCCTGTGCAAGCTTCAGCCTACATCCTTCTGAATCTGCTTAGTGTATCCATCTCTTGGTCTCCCTTTACGATTTTTACCCTCGACGCTGCCCTCCAGTACCAAATTGGTGATCCCTCCATGTCTCAGAACATGTCCTACCAACCGATCCCTTCTTCTTGTCAAGTTGTGCCACAAACTCCTCTTCTCCCCAATTCTATTCAATACCTCCTCATTAGTTATGTGATCTACCTATCTAATCTTCAGCGTTCTTCTGTAGCACAGGCGTGTCAAATTCACCGCACTACGTTTCGGCGCGGGCAGCAGCGGGCTTGATCATTGCTGTTTCTGCTTACCCGATAAAATCAAACCAAATGAAGACGCCATCAGCAGCCGTCCTTTAGCAGGTGCTGGTGGCGCGTGGGAAGCGGGCGCGCCAGCGGCGAGCCGAGTTCCTCACTGGCCTTGCGTTCCTGCCCCGTCAGGTGGAGCAGGTTCTGCCAGCGATCGCCCCCGTTCCGCAATCGGCACGCAGACGCTCAGCTCGGACGGCGTATATGGCGCCGGGCGCTGCGCTCAGGCACCAGCCTCAACCTCCACGTGGCTAGCTCTCTGGGAAGCGAACATTGCACGTCCCTAAACCGCAGGTCAAAACTCGGCCACCCTACTTTCACTGTTTCTTTTTTTTTGTCCTTTTTGGCGCGTCATATTTCTGACTGTTCAGTTGCGGCCTGGCCTGAATTCCACTCCAGTGCCAACCTCCTCATGTCCAGGCCTCTTTACATCATAGGCAATGGAATCGGACACAAGTGAACATCTACATCTACAGCGTGAAAAGTATTTAAACCGACAAACTCTGGGAGGTTGTAGGGGACATCAAAACAAATACGCTACTGGCCTTTAAAACTGCTACACCAAGAAGAAATGCAGATGATAAACGGGTATTCATTGGACAAATATATTATACCAGAACTGATATGTGATTACATTTTCACGCAATTTGGGTGCTTAGATCCTGAGAAATCAGTACCCAGAACAACCACATCTGGCCGTAATAATGGCCTTGAAACGCGTGCGCATTGAGTCAAACAGAGCTCGAATGGCGTGTACAGGTACAGCTGCCCATGCAGCTTCGACACGATACCAAAGTTCATCAAGAGTAGTGACTGGCTTATTGTGACGAGCCAGTTGCTCGGCCACCATTGACCAGAGATTTTCAGTTGGTGAGAGATCTGGAGAATGTGCTGGCCAGGGCAGCCAGAAAGGCCCGTACAGGATCTGCACCATGCGGTCGTGCATTATCCTGCTGAAATGTAGGGTTTCGCAGGGATCGAATCAAGGGTAGAGCCACGGGTCGTAACACATCTGAAATGTAACGTCCACTGCTCGAAGTGCCATCAATTCGAACAAGAGGTGACAAAGACGTGTAACCAATGACACTCCATACCATCACGCCGGGTGATACACCAGTATGGAGATGTCGAATACACGCTTCCAATGTGCGTTCACCGCGATGTCGCCAAACACGGATACGACCATCGTGATGCTGTACACAGAACCTGGATTCGTCCGAAAAAATGACATTTTCCAATTCGTGAACCCAGGTTCGTCGTCGAGTACACCATCGCAGGCGCTCCTGCCTGTGATGCAGCGTCAAGGGTAACCGCAGCCACGGTCTCCGAACAGATAGTCCGTGCTGCTGCAAATGTCGTTGAACTGTTCGTGCAGATGGTTGTTGTCTTGCAAACGTCCCCATCTGTTGACTCAGGGATCGAGACGTGGCTGTACGATCCGTTACAACCATGCGGATAAGATGCCTGTCATCTCGACTGCTAGTGATACGAGGCCGTTGGGATCCAGCACGGCGTTCCGTATTACCCTCCTGAACCCACCGATTCCATATTCTGCTAACAGTCATCGGATCTCGACCAACGCGAGCAGCAATGTCGCGATACGATAAACCGCAATCGCGATAGCATACAATCCGACCTTTATCAAAGTCGGAAACGTGATGGTACGCATTTCGCCTCCTTACACGAGGCATCACAACACCGTTTCACCAGGCAACGCCGGTCAACTGCTGTTTGTGTATGAGAAATCGGTTGGAAACGTCCCTCATGTCAGCACGTTGTAGGTGTCGCCATCGGCGCCAGCCTTGTGTGAATGCTCTGAAAAGCTAACCATTTGCATATCACAGCATCTTCTTCATGTCGCTTAAAAATCGCGTCCGTAGCACGTCATCTTCGTGGTGTAGCAATTTTAATGGCCACTAGTGTACTTTTCCCTAATGTCTTTTTTTCCTATGAGGAGTTTTTAAACCGGTAGACGAAGATTTCTCTGTTGACAAATTAATTAAACCCAGAAACACTTTTCCATTTTTTTATGACCAAGAGACAACACATCACAATTTCAATTACACTAGATTTTCAAAAATGCCTCCATTGACACTTAAACAAAGTTTACGCTGTCGGATCATGTTCTGTCTGACACGGGCAAAAACCCCAGGAGTATCCTGAACTGTTCCTGCTGCTGCTACTATTCGGGCAACCAGGTTGCGCATCTCTCGCCACACAAGAATGTCCAGAGGAGACAACGGACCAATTAAACAGCCCCCAACAACACCGACCCACACGTTAATGAAGAAACGCACTAGATGAGCACTAGTAACTGTGGCATGTGGGTTATCCTCACTCGAAAGTTGCGAATTGTACATGTCGAAGACTCCATCACGCCCGAACGTTGATTTATCGGCAAACTACATAGAGGATGGAAATGTACCACTGCGAAAACTGGGCTCTGGGTGGATAATCAACTGGTTCCAGGTTGTGGACGCGCTCTAAGTGAAATGGACGTAACAACTGCTCTCGAAGGACTGTTCTTACATTCGTCTGATTCGTCCCCATGTGACGTGCAGTTGCACGAGTGCTGATTGAGGTATCCCGCTCCATATGTTGCAAGACAGCTTCCTCAAATCGCAGCGTTCTTACCGTGCGACGGCGTCCCTGTCCAGGTAATCTGCTAAATGGCCCGGTCTCACGCAGACGTTGGTACACAGCAGCAAAGGTCGTACGATGCGGGATATGGCGATTAGGATGTTGTTGTTGATAAACCCGCTGTGCAGCTCGTCCGCTGTGGTGCGCTACGTAGTGCAGCACCAACCATGTCAGTGTACTCACTCCAGGCGTATCGCTCCATTAGTAAACAGAGACAATGCACTACTACACTGGTGGACAGCAGTTGCCTGCAACTGAAGAGCGTAATACCGCCTCTAACAACTGAAGAGCGTAATACGGCCTCCACCGGTTTAAATAATCCTCATGGGAAAAAATGACATTAGGGAAAAATGTTCATTTTGATGTCCCCTACAACCTCCCAGAGTTTGTCGGTTTAAATTCTTTTTCACCCTGAACATGGATACTCGGCAAATTAGTGTTAAATACCTGGCAGAGGCTTCATCGAACCATCTTCACAATAATTCTCCATTATTCCAATCTCGAACAGCGCGCGAAGAAGAAACGAACACCTTTATCTTTAGGTGCTAGCCCTGATTTCTCTTATTTTGTTCTGATGATCGTTTCTCCCTGTGTAAGTGGGTGTCAACAAAATATTTCCGCGTTGACAGGAGAAAGCGAAGATAGAAATTTCGTGAGAAGATCCTGCCGCAGCGAAAAACGCCTTTGCTTTCACGATGTCCACGCCAGATCCTCTAGCATGTCAGTGACACTCTCTGACCTATTTCGCCATAATACAAAACGTGCTGTCTTCTTTGAAGCCGCGCGGGATTAGCCGAGCGGTATGAGGCGCTGCAGTCATGGACTGTGCGGCTGGTCCCGGCGGAGGTTCGAGTCCTCCCTCGGGCATTGGTGTGTGTGTTTGTACTTAGGGTAATGTAGGTTAAGTAGTGTGTAAGCTTAAGGACTGACGACCTTAGCAGTT
Organism: Schistocerca serialis cubense; assembly: GCF_023864345.2. Lineage (NCBI taxonomy): Eukaryota > Metazoa > Arthropoda > Insecta > Orthoptera > Acrididae > Schistocerca > Schistocerca serialis. Next base: position 117,736,970 of record NC_064648.1, read on the forward strand.
AAGTCCCATAAGATTTCACACACATTTGAACTTTTTTTTCTTTCCTCCTCCCTCTCTGGTGCTTCACTTTTTTTGTCAGGCACTGTGTTTTGTCGTATGAGCTTACGCTTAGTCCTCTTTGAACTTCTCGATCGACTCCGATAATACTATCTATTAAGGACCCCAAGCAGCGCAGCAGTAGTCCAAAGGCGGACGGACAAGCGTAGTGCAGGCAGCGCCTATAGTAGATGTACTACAGTTTCTAAGTTTCGTGCCAATAAAAATGCAGTCTTGGATTTGCCTTGTCCGCAACATTTTCTATGTGTTCCTTCCAATATAAGTTGTTCGTAATTGTAAGTCCTCGGTATTTAGTTTTGCTAGTCCGGAACCGCGCTGCTGCTACGGGCGCAGGTTCGAATCCTGCCTCGGGCATGGACATGTGTGGTATCCTTAGTTAGGTTTAAGTAGTTCTAAGTTCTAGGGGACTGATGACCTCAGATGTTAAGTCCCATAGTGCTCAGAGCCATTTGAACCATGTTTTAGTTTTGCTATTTGGGGAGCATAATAACCGATGATGGTCGAAGTAGGGAGGATATAAAATGCAGAGTGGCTATGGCAAGGAAAGCGTATCTCAAGAAGAGAAATTTGTTAACATCGAGCATAGATTCAAGTGCCAGGAACTCTTTTCTGAAATTGTTGGTATGGTTGGTTGGTTGTTTTAAAAGAAGGGAGAAGAGACCAAACTGCGAGGTCATCGGTCCCTTGTTCCTAACGAAACAATGCCACAAGTGTGAGAATAAAACAGACGAGACATGTAACACAACATGGAAAGAAAGGAGAACCACAACAACACAGGAAAGGCAACGAACAGTAAAACGAACGCAAGAGGATACGAAAACAACAGAGACGCTAGAAACAGAAGAGAGTAGAAGAAGAAAGTAGATTACCATGGCTGGCCGAACACGAGAATAAAAAGGGAAAGACAGCCAGTCTGCAACGCATTGAAACCTCCATTTTAAAAGCACTAGGGTGGAGGACACAGAGGGACAGAGGACTTGTTCTAAAACTTAGATCAAATGAGAAAACCCAGACTCACGAATAAAACGTAAAACTAAATCAGCCGATGAGGCGTTGTTAGATAAAATGAGAGCCAATGAGTCCGGTAACCCAAGATTTCGTCGCTGGGCAGTCAAAGTGGGACAGTGCACCATAATATGGGCCATTGTCAACCGGGCGCCGGACCAACAGTGAGGCGCTAACCGTGGGTCGGCCAAGCGTAGCCAATGCGGAGCCGGCAGAGGACAACTCATTCCCTGCGAGAGGCCCGCATGGAAGACATCCACACATTCTTTTTTTCTTTTTTTTTTTTTGGTCATCAGTCTACTGACTGGTCTGATGCGGCCCGCCACGAATTCCTTTCCTGTGCTAACCTCTTCATCTCAGAGTAGCAGAGTAGCACTTGCAACCTACGTCCTCAATTATTTGCTTGACGTATTCCAATCTCTGTCTTCCTCTACAGTTTTTGCCCTCTACAGCTCCCTCTAGTACCATGGAAGTCATTCCCTCATGTCTTAGCAGATGTCCCATCATCCTGTCCCTTCTCCTTATCAGTGTTTTCCACATATTCCTTTCCTCTCCGATTCTGTACAACCTATTGTGTGTTTGTTTTTGTAGGCAGGTACGTCGATATTTATTCCTTCCACGTATTGATCCGTTCTCGATATATTGAGAGGCAATAATGACGCATTATTAACTATCGATATATCGGGTATCCGACATTTTTAAAATATCAACAGTCCTAGACAGTACATCAAATTGCTTCCACGCTCTCGGTTGGTCTTGAAAGTGCACACAAAATGCAATTTTTTGTGTGTATTTCAGTTTCCTAGTTTATTTTCCTCTTTTCCAGGGATGAGCTACGTACTCCCCCCCCCCCTCCCCCCCCCCCCCCCCCCCCCCAAGGCATTACAGTGTCGCAGCATTGTACGGATAAAACGTTTCTCCAGTAAAGGGTGCTGTAGCCCTTGCTATCTGCTGTTAGAAAATTTTAGTCTAAATGCCGTAACACTTTTACTATTGTTGATTGCGTTGTCACTAGAGTCAGAGGCATTCATTATTGCTGCACGTACGCGGTTGTAATAAGGGTAGACAGTGTGACGACTTCTGCTGTACGTTACCGGCGCAGCCATGTTAGTTACTCGAGAATATTGAACAGTCTACGAAGGGCGCTCGTACACTATGTGATCAAAAGTATCCGGACACCTGGCTGAAAATGACTTACAAGTTCGTGCCGCCCTCCATCGGTAATGCTGGTATTCAGTATGCTGTTGGCCCACCCTTAGCCTCGATGACAGCTTCGACTCTCGCAGGCATACGTTCAGTCAGGTGCTGGAAGGTTTCTTCTGGAATGGCAGCCCATTCTTCACGTTGCGCTGAAGAGAGGTATCGATGTAGGTCGGTGAGGCCTGGCACGAAGTCGGCGTTCCAAAACATCCCAAAGGTGTTCTATAGGATTAACAGGTGCTCGATCGTGTTGAAAGGTGCTATCGCCATCGCCCAATTGCTCTTCAACAATGAGAAGCAAGAAGGTGCTTAAAGCATCAATGGAGGCATGCAGGTCCCGTCCATGAAAAACACGACCACACCATAACACCAGCGCCTCCGAATTTTTACTGTTGGCACTACACACGCTGGCAGATGACGTTCACCGGCCATTCACCATACCCACATCCTGCCATCGGATCGCCATGTTTTGTTCCGTGATTCACCACTCCACACAACGTTTTTCCCCTGTTCAATCGCCCAATGTTTATGCTCCTTACACCGAGCGAGGCGTCGTTTGGCATTTACCGGCGTGGTATGTGGCTTATGAGCAGCTGCTCGAACATAAAATCCAAGTTGGATGGCGTGTACAGGTACAGCTACCCATACAGCTTCAACACGATACCACAGTTCATCAAGAGTAGTGACTGGCGTATTGTGACGAGCCTGTTGCTCGGCTACCATTGATCAGACGTTTTGAATTGGTGACAGATCTGGAGAATGTGCTGTCCAGGGCAGCAGTCGGACATTTTGTGTATCCAGAAAGGCCCCTACAGGACCTGCAACATGCGGTCGTGCATTATCCTGCTGAAATTTAGGGTTTCGCAGGGATCGAATGAAGGGTAGAGCCGCGGGTCGTAACACATCTGAAATGTAACGTCCACTGTTCAAAGCGTCGTCAATGCGAACAAGAGGTGACCGAGACGTGTAACCAATGGTATTCCCATACCATCACGCCGGGCGATACGCTAGTATGGCGATGACGAATACGCGCTTCCAATGTGCGTTCACCGCGATGTCGCCAAACACGGATGCGACCATCGTCATGTTGTAAACGGAACCTAGATTCATCAGGAATAATGACGTTTTGGCATTCGTGCACCCAGGTTCGTCGTCGAGTACACCATGGCAGGCGCTCCTGTCTGTGATGCAGCGTCAAGAGTAACCGCAGCCACGGTCTCCGAGCTGATAGTCCGTACTGCTGCAAACGCCGTCGAACTATTCGTGCAGATGATTGTCGTCTTGCAAACGCCCCCATCTGTGGAGTCATGGATCGAGACGTGGCTGCACGATCCGTTACAGCCGTGCGGATAAGATGCCTGTCATCTCGACTGCTAGTGATACGAGGCCGTTGGGATCCAACACGGCGTTCCGTATTACCCTCCTGAACCCACCGATTCCGTGTTCTGCTAACAGTCATTGGATCTCGACCAACGCGAGCAGCAATGTCGCGGTACGATAAACCGCAGTCGCGGTAGGCTACAATCCGACCTTTATCCAAGTCGGAAACGTGATGGTACGCATTTCTCCTCCTTCCACGAGGCATCACAACAACATTTCACCAGGCAACGCCAGTCTACTGCTGTTTGTGTATGAGAAATCGGTTGGAAACTTTCCTCGTGTCGGCACGTTGTAGGTGTCGCCACCGGCGCCAGCCTTGTGTGAATGCTCTGAAAAGCTAATGGTTTGCACATCACAGCATCTTCTTCCCGTCGGTTAAATTTGGCGTCTGTAGCACGTCATCTTCGTGGTGTAGCAATTTTAATGGCTAGTAGTGAACATTAGAATACCGTAAAGTTCCATATAACGTAACTTAGTAATAAGATACCTGATACATAAGTGGGACCTAATTCCAAGAGCGTAACAACACCAGTGTACGTGTGCTACGGCTTCTGGCCAATCATCGCGTTTGTGTTTGTTTACATCACGTTTATTCTTATGGCGAACGGAGTACAGTACAGAGTTGCAGGTTTGCAGTTCGTAGCTGCAGTTCGTACTGGAGATCAGCCTCGAGACTTAGTCTACAGATGGATTCGCCTATAGAGTACGCGTGGGACAAGAGTTCAGTGCAGTGATTGACAGTGTGGCGGCCAGAATTAATACAGCCTTGTCGACATTGTATTCAGTAACGGACGCCTTCTGCATCTACATCTACATTTATACTCCGCAAGCCACCCAACGGTGTGTGGCGGAGGGCACTTTACGAGCCACTGTCATTACCTCCCTTTCCTGTTCCAGTCGCGTATGGTTCGCGGGAAGAACGACTGTCTGAAAGCCTCCGTGCGCGCTCGAATCTCTCTAATTTTACACTCGTGATCTCCTCGGGAGGTATGAGTAGGGGAAGCAATATATTCGATACCTCATCCAGAAACGCACCCTCTCGAAACCTGGACAGCGAGCTACACCGCGATGCAGAGCGCCTCTCTTGCAGAGTCTGCCACTCGAGTTTGCTAAACACCTCCGTAACGCTATCACGCTTAACAAATAACCCTGTGGCGAAACGCGGCGCTCTTCTTTGGAACCGAGCGAGGTGGCGCAGTGGTTAGACACTGGACTCGCATTCGGAAGGACGACGGTCCAATCCCGCGTCCGGCCATCCTGGTTTAGGTTTTCCGTGATTTCCCTAAATCGCTTCAGGCAAATGCCGGGATGGTTCCTGTGAAAGGGCACGACCGACTTCCTTCCCCATCCATCCCTAATCCGATGAGACCGATGACCTGGCTGTCTGGTCTCCTTCCCCAAACAACCCAACCCAACCCATCTTCGTTGGACCTTCTCTATCTCCTCTGGCCCGCTCGCCGTGCGGTAACGGCGTCGGCGCGCGCAAAGCGCCGGGACCGCTGCTTCCCCCCCTCGGCCCGCCATCCCGGATGCTGCAGCGCCGCAGCAGGTGTCTGGCTGGCCCGGAGGAACTCCCGTCTCGTCTGCGTCTGGGTCAGTGGGCCGCAGCCTCCCGGAACCTGGGGCGGGGGGCGCAGGTATGCCCGCTTCCTCAAAGGCGGCGCCGGCGGCGGTGTGGCCGGACGCGTATACATCATCGCGCGCCGACCCCGGGCCGAAATACGCCCGCCGCGCCACTGGCATTCATTCCGGGCCGCGCGAGCAGCGGCGCTCGCCGACACCGCAACGCCGGCAGCGGGTCTCCCGGCAGCTACATACACACACAGCGCGATCCACCACTCAGTCATCGGGATTTCGATACATCGATATTTTTAAAAAAAAGCCAATATCAGAATCAGATTTTCACTCTGCAGCGGGGTGTGCGCTGATATGTGTGGTGCCACCGCCAGACACCACACTTGCTAGGTGGTAGCCTTTAAATCGGCCGCGGTCCATTAGTATACGTCGGACCCGCGTGTCGCCACTGTCAGTGATTGCAGACCGAGCGTCGCCACACGGCAGGTCTAGAGAGACTTCCTAGCACTCGCCCCAGTTCTACAGACGACTTTGCTAGCGATGCTACACTGACAAATACGCTCTCATTTGCCGAGACGATAGTTAGCATAGCCTTCAGCTACGTCATTTGCTACGACCTAACAAGGCGCCATTACCAGTTTATATTGAGATTGTTATTAATGTATCAACAAGAGCGATGTTCTCCAATTATGGATTAAAGTTAAGTATTCCAGCAACTAAGTTCTTTTCTTACTAGACTCAACTACTTTACCTTGTTCCAGACCTCACGCCAGTCTGCGTGAGTTTAAACGCGTGCATTTCGGCCTCCTCTAGCAACACGGTGTTGGCTCTTCTGCCAACACATCAATATGAAACTTCCTGGCAGATTAAAACTGTATGCCGGACCGAGACACGAACTCGGGACCTCTGCCTTTCGCGGGCAAGTGCTCTGCCATCTTAACTACCCAAGCACGACTCACGCCCCGTCCTCACAGCTTTACTTCTGCCAGTACCTCGTCTCCTACCTTCCAAACTTTACAGAAGCTCTATCCGCTGCAGAGTGAAAATCTCATTCTGGAAACATCCCCCAGGCTGTGGCTAAGCCATGTCTCCGCAATATCCTTTCTTTCAGGAGTGCTAGTTCTGCAAGGTTCGCAGGAGAGCTTCTGTAAAGTTTGGAAGGTAGGAGACGAGGTACTGACAGAAGTAAAGCTGTGAGGACGGGGCGTAAGTCGTGCTTGGGTAGCTCAGATGGTAGAGCACTTGCCCGCGAAAGGCAAAGCTTCCGAGTTCGAGTCTCGGCCCGGCACACAGTTTTAATCTCCCAGGAAGTTTAAATGTCAATATCGTCTCTCAACACTACGAAAAGAAATTTCGATATTTGGACGGAAAGCGTATCAGCGTACCGGCCAATAAAAAAGAATCTGCTGCACATTGCAAAGATATATTGTGTATTTAAGTACTCATTTACACACATTAAAAAAAGCTTTGCATCACCATTTGTGTGTGTGTGTGTGTGTGTGTGTGTGTGTGCGTGTGACTGGCGGTCAACGGCTCGAAGAAACCATTCCGAGCTATTCACCGTCAGTTACATTCGGTGATGGCGCTAACAATTCTATCATCTATCCTATCTCCTTTTTATATTCTTCTTAAAAAACAACAAAATTTTATTTATATTTCAACCTTAAATTATTGTTATTTTGAAAAGTATCGTTCTTTGTAAATGTTGTAGATAAAACAAAGGGAAAGAAAACTGTAAATAGATGAAAAACGAAAATTGTAAGATGTACGACCTGTTTCAAACATCAGGTAACAGGTCTATAATTTAGCGTTAAATAAATAAATAAAATAAATAAATAAACCCCGGTTCCGAGAACTCCTGAAGATAAACATTGACTGTGGATAGTGTATCACACACACAGTCCATTTGACTGTTCAGAGATGTCACTAAACCCGCACAAAGATGTAAACAGCCTTGCATGAGCACGCCTATTAGGCGGAGCGGGTCTGACAGCCGATCAGTTCCAGTCATTCCACCAGCAAGGACGCAAAATGGTTCAAATGGCTCTGAGCACTATGGGACTTAACATCTGAGGTCATCGGTCCCCTAGAACTTAGAACTACATAAACCTATCTAACCTAAGGACATTACACACATCCATGCCCGAGGCAGGATTCCAACCTGCGACCGTAGCGGTCACGCGGTTCCAGGCTGAAGCGCCTAGAACCGCTCGGCCACACCGGCCGGCGGAAGGAGGTACACGGCTCGTGTTGACTGTAGTTCAACCATGCCTAAACGGTCAATACCACAGTTTGATCGCCTTCGCATTTTTACCTTTGTGCCAGGAACGGCTCTCAACAAGGGAAGTGTCTCGGAGTGAACCAAATCGATGTTATTCGGACATGGAGGGGATACACAGAGACCGTAACTGTCGGTGACATGCCTCGGTCAGGCGGCTCAAGGGCTGCTATTGCAGTGGATGACCGCTACGTACTGATTATGGCTCGGACGAACCCTGACAGCAACGACACCATGTTGAATAATGCTTTTCGTGCAGCCACAGGATAATATGTTACGACTCAGACTGTGCGAAATAGGCTGCATGATGCGCAACTTCACTCCCAACGTCCATGGCGATGTCCATCTTTGCAACCTCGACACCATGCATCGCGGTACAAATGGGTCGAACAACACGCCGAATGGACCGCTCAGGACTGGCGTCACGCGCTCTTCACCGATGAATGTCGCATAAGTCTTCAACCGGACAATCGTTGGAGACGTGTTTTGAGACAACCCGGTCAGGCTGAACGCCTTAGACACACTGTCCAGCGAATGCAGCAAGGTGGAGGTTCGCTGCTGTTTTGGGGTGGCATTATGTGGGGCCGACGTACGCCGCTGGTGGCCATGGAAGGCACCATACGGCTGTATGATACGTGAATGCCATCCTCCGACCGATAGTGCAACCATATAGGCAGCATATTGGCGAGGCATTCGTCTTCATGGACGACAATTCGCGGCCCCATCTTGCACATCTTGTGAATGACTTCCTTCACGATAGCGAGATCTCTCGACTAGAGTGGCCAACATGTTCTCCACACATCAGACCTATCGAACATGCTTGCGATAGTTTGGAAAGGGCTGTTTATGGGGAACGTGACCCACCAACAGTAGTTGGGATGTACGCCGAATCGCCGTTGACGAGTGGGACAGTCTGGACCAACAGTGCCTCGATGAATTTCTGGATAGTATGCCACGACGAATATAGGCATGCATCAATGCAACAGGGTGTTAGAAGTATCGGTGTGTGCAGCAATCTGGACCGTAAATGATGTTTATGTTGATCTCTACTCCAATTTTCAGTACAGTTTCCAGAACTCTCGGAGCAGAGGTTACGCAAAACTTTTTTTTGTGTATATTATTAGATGTTCTCTACATCTACAGGCTAGCAGTCTGCCTATCCCACTTACAGCAAGAATTGAAGGAAAAATGATGCACGTTCACGCTTGGCGATAACGACTCTGCTAACAATCGTTACCGCATAGTAAGTGGCACAATGAAAATGTGTTGTATTTTGTATTCGAATTAAGAATATGTTCAAGGGTACTGCAGTAAACAAAAGTTAGGGATAGTGGTCTGTAATTTGGCAGGTCCGTTCTTTTACCCTTCTTACATACTGGAGTAACCTGCGCTTTTTTCCAGTCGCTTGGGACTGACCATACGATTTGTATACTGAAGAAAGACAGAACTACGTTTATTGCAGTTATGATGCAGAGAAAGCATTTGACAATGTTAACTGTGTAACCGTATCAGGGCAGGAACTCTAACGCTTGTGCCATAAAAGTGCATAATAATGTGACAGGTGGGCACGTTTGGATACCAAATATAATAAGAATCGTAAAATGTTAGGATGCCAACGAATATTGCTTTATTTGCCCATATTTAATATTCATAACAAGATTCCTGGTCAATAATAATTGGTTCCCGAGCACCACAGTAGTCACAAAATACTTCACACGATATTAGAATGCACTTGAGATCGCACGAATATACTCGTATTTTCCGAAGTGACTTTAAAACTTAATGCCATCTTTACCCGGAGGTGCACTGCACACACTAGGTCGCGAGTTGCTACCTCCATAACCGATCGTAGACGTATTCGTTATACAACACTCATGTGATCCATCCTAGGATACTGCTCAAGTGTGTGGAACCATTACCAGAGATGACCAGCAGGGGATATTGAATATGTACCAAGTATAATTCGAATGGTCACACGTTTCTTTCATCCTTCAGAGAGCGTTATAAAGACGCTGAAAAACCTGACGTGACTCTTGAATTCAACTATTCCGCGAAAGCATGCTTCACAAAGTTTCAAGAACCAAAATAAGATAACAGTCTAGGACCGTAATACGACAGCATACGTATCGGTCTGGTACGGACGGCAAAGACAAGATTAGAGCAATGGTAGCGCGCACAGTGGTGTTTAAACAGTCATTATGTATTCATGCTATACGTGAATAGAATAGGAATTAGCTCCATCATGTTGTACGATGGGAAAAAGCCTTTGCCGTATACTTCACACTGGTGTGCGGAGTACGGACGTGGAAGGCCTTACTGACCACAGGTGGAGACTTCAATGCACGCACAGAACACGAACTTTCACTGGAAACCGACCCGGCTTAACGATCACCGCTGATAATCTTACTGTACTACGCTATTGTTTCGATATGGCAGGCACCGTTTTTTGGAAAAAAATTAAAGGTGAAAGATTTGTCCCGGAGACTTGAAACTTGCTCTTTGGCTTATACTAGCGACGCTGCATAGCGAGAGCGTCGCTAATGCGCCATAGCTTTCCGGTTCGCCGACTGCCTCTGCGCGCACTCGCACGCTGTCTGCGCAGCGTGTTAGCCGGCGACCCCGGCCGACCTCTGCTCCGCTGGTCACCAGGAAGTGCTGCAGCCGCTCTCCTTCGCACTCCACGTAACTCAGCCGCTCCAGCATTGCGCAACTTACGCCCACTCGCATACCGATGCGTCTTTCGCACAGTACCTCGCTCTAAGACGCACCCAGCATTCGTACGAGCTCTAAACGATGAGCGGTGTAATGGGTTCAGAAGGCGGAAAGCGCTGAAGGCCCTTGCAAGACAGTCGGTTAGCGTCAGCAGATGACTCGAATTTTTTTGTCTCTCTCTAGTACGATGGGATAGAAAACGTTCCTTTCAGAGTTTCTGAAATCGTTGGTGTATGTGGCAGTCAAGCGACTAGATAAGTTGGTGAGTAGAATCTATGAGTCTGGAGAAACACCATGGGATTTTCGGAAAAATATCGCCAGACAATCCCGAAGCTAGTAACGACAAACAAATGAGAGAACTGTTGTACAATCAGCTTAACGGCTCACGTATCCAAGCTGACGGCAGTAATAGGAAACAGAAGAATCTGTTAGATGATAACCGAGCGGTTCTAGGCGCTCAGTCCGGAACCGCGCGACTGCTACGGTCGCAGGTTCGAATCCTGCCTCGGGCATGGATGTGTGTGATGTACTTAGTTAGGTTTAAGTAGTTCTAAGTTCTAGGGGACTAATGACCACAGCTGTTAGGTCCCATAGTGCTCAGAGTCATTTTGTTAGATGACAAGCAGTTCTGTTTTCGGAAAGAAAAATTCATCACTGAGGCAGTCCTGAGGCTGCGCTTGATAATAGAAGAAAGGCTTCAGACAAATCAAGAGAAGTTCATAGGATTTGTCGACCCAAAAAAAGCGAGTGACAATGTAAAATGGAACTAGATGTTGGAAACTCTCAGGAAAATAGGTGTAAGCTACAGAGAAAGGTTATATACATATGTACAAGAACCAAGAGGAAATAATAAAAGTGCTCGGATTAAAAAGGGTGTAAGACAGGGATGCAGTACTGTTCAGTCTTTACCTCGAAGAAGCAATGAAGGACATAAAAAAAACAGTCAGGAGTGGGATTAAAATTGAGGGTGAAAGAATATCAGCGATGAAATTTGGTGATGACATTGCTAACCTCAGCAAATGTGGAGAAGAATTACAGAACATGTTGAATAGAATGAGTACAGAATCCGGACTGAGAGTATAAATCGAAGAAAGGTGAAAGTAATGCGTGGTAGTAGAAGTGAAATTTTTTCGGAATTGCGAAATTTTTGTGACATAAGCTGCATTAGGTATGGAGTCATTACCTGTTGGTAACACATGAAATTTTGTGCAGGACCGTGACTCGAACCCTGCACAAAGTTTCATGTGTCAGAAATATTTTCATACGTAATGCAGCTAATGCCAGAAAGATTCCTCAAATGTGAATAAATTTCATAAATCTAGTACAGCTGCAAGATCTTTACAAATGTCTATTTCTTCAGACATTGTTAAAAATAGTAGAAATAAGATTAACGATAAACTTAACATCAAAATTGGGCACCACTAAGTAGACGATATTATGCTGCTCTGGAAGCAAAGAACATACAGTGTGAGTGACTGACTATTGCCACCAAGAATAATTTCTAAAGTGTGATAGTAGCTGAAAAGTGGGAAGAGTACCAGTTTTCGTTTCCTCGTTAGTAACTTTCCTTTGCCGGCTATGTTTCCGATGCTTTAAAGATGCAGTTTATCATACACGTATTTAAATGTACGACGTGTAGGGCGGGTACGTTGAGGATTTCTTTCAGCGTATAAGTCTCCAGCTCTCACTGAATTTCGCTGGAATTCTCCGTAAATGAGAAGCATATCGACTTGTTCCTCGAAGGAATACATCATTCACATTCACTTGATTCGACGACACTCGTCTTACTGTTCCTATTAGTGTGGTGTTGCGAAACCGTCGCATGGTGTTTAATGTCAATGGCACGTTACATGGATACGCCGTATTAGGCGAATGTTTACAATTTGCACGATATACGAGAGAGAATTGTCAAGAGCTTGTGCTTCGATAAGTCCCGAAGTGATAAGGAATACCACTCAGTCCATGATAAGAAGACTGCAGCACTGCAGTGATACCAATGGTCATTACTTCGAAACTATTCTGTACATGGAATTTCATGCCACCTTTGTAACCTTCGTTGACCTTCAAAGACCTTATTGTTGGAGATCGTTGGATTCGTCTCGATAGCCGCTATCAGAAAATAACTACCAAACTATAGCATCCCATTAAAAAAAAAAAGTTGTACTTCATATCTCTGCGGAGTTACTAAATACAGTTTTCCGTAATTCCTTCACGCCAGTAGACGAAGTAAATATTCCAGAATTCGAAACCAGAACAGCTGTTAGCATGAGTGACATAAAAGTAGATATCTTAGGTGTTGCGAAACAACTCAAATCACTTAAGAAGGGCAAGTCTTCCGGTCCAGATGGTATACCAATCAGGTTCCTTTTGGAATATGTAGACACAATAGCGCCTTTCTTAGCAATCACATACAACCGTGCACTTGACGAAAGGTCTCTTCCTAGAGACTGGAAAGTAGCACAGGTCACACCAATATTCAAGAAAGCAAATAGGAGTAACCCGTTGAATTACAGAGCCATATCACTGACCTCAGTTTGCAGTAGGATTTTGGAGCATACACTGTACTCGAACATTATGAATCACCTCGAAGAAAGTGACTTATTGATACATAACCAACACGGATTCAAAAAATATCGTTCTTGTGGAACACAGCTAGCTCTTTATGCCCATGAAATAATGAGTGCTGTCGACAAGGGATCTCAGATGGATTCCATATTCCCAGATTTCCAGAAGGCTTTTGATACCTTACTGTTACACACGATTCGTGTCGATAGCCGCTATCATAAAATAAGTACCAAACTATAGCATCCAATTAAAAAAAAAAAACAAAGTTGACCGTATCTCTGAAGCGACCCCACGTAGCAACAAAAAACCAACATTTTATGCCCCCCCCCCCCCCCCATTATCCCACGCAACATTTGTCGCACAAACTTTTAAACTCCTATCATACTTTAGGAGTTATTCTTGGTGGCAATAGTTAGTGACTCACCCTGTATAACGGACGAAGCAAGGAGAGCATCAAAGACGGATTAGCAGAGGCCAGGGGCATCTCTGGCAGTGAGAGCAGACATTTCTGAGGAAGTATGCCTGTATGCTAGTGAGAGACGGACGGTGAGAAAACTGGAAGAAAGAAGGAAATCGAAGCTTTTGAGACGTGATGCTACAGAAGAACGTTAAAAATTAGGTGGACTGAAAAATAAGGAGTGAGAAGGCTCTACTCACAAGCAGTGAGGAGCGGAACGTGTCGGAACCACTGACGGTGGGAAGGGGCGGGATAGCAGGACGTCAGGGAGTAATTGTCACGGCACTAGAGGGAATTGCAGACGGTAAATCTGTAGAGAAAGACACTGACTGGAATGCACTCCACAAATAATTGAGGACTCAGGGTGCTAAGTTCCACTCTGAGATGAAGCGGTTGGCACAAGAGATAAAGAGGTGCGGGCCGCACGGAACCAGCCAGAAGACTGATGAGCAAAAAAAGAAAGGAAAAAAAAACACACACTTAAGTCCCACGGGAGTTGATTTCTGATGGCTCGTGCATAAACGCGTATCCCATCATCCTGTCCTTTATTCTTACCAGGGTTTTCCAAATACACCTTTTCAAAAAATGGTTCAAATGGTTCAGATGGCTCTGAGCACTATGCGACTTAACTGCTGTGGTCATCAGTCCCCTAACTAACCTAAGGACATCACACACATCCATGCCCGAGGCAGGATTCGAGCCTGCGACCGTAGCGTTCGCGCGGTTCCAGACTGTAGCGCCTAGAACCGCTCGGGCACTTCGGCCGGCAAATACACCTTTTCTTGAAACTTCCTGGCAGATTAAAACGGTGTGCTGGACCGAGATTCGAACTCGGGACCTTTGCCTTCTGCAAGGTTGGCAGGAGAGCTTCTGTAAAGTTTGGAAGGTAGGAGACGAGTTACTGGCAGAAGTAGAGCTGTGAGGACGGGCCGTGAGTCGTGCTTGGGTAGCTCAGATGGTAGAGCACTCGCCTGCGATAGGCAAAGGTCCCGAGTTCGAGTCTCGGTCCGGCACACAGTTTTAATCTGCCAGGAAGTTTCATATCAGCGCACACTCCGCTGTAGAGTGAAAATCTTATTCTGGACACCTTTTGTTGTCTATGCTGCAGACAACCCCTTCATTTCTTACTAGCCCACGTTTCTATGTCTTTCTATAGGATCATTTTGTTAAATTCGGACAATTTTTTTTCAAATCCTCAGTCTTCTGACTGGTTTGATGCGGCCCGGCACGTATTCCTCTACTGTGCCAACCTCTTCATCTCAGAGTAGCACTTGCAACCTACGTCCTCAATTATTTGCTTGACGTATTCTGTCTTCCTCTACAGTTTTTGTCCTCTACAGCTCCCTCTAGTACCATGGAAGTCATTCCCTCATGTCTTAGCAGATGTCCTATCATCCTGTCCCTTCTACTTATCAGTGTTTTCCACATACTCCTTTCCTCTCCGATTCTGCGCAGAACCTCCCCATTCCTCATCAGTCCACCTAATTTTCAACATTCCTCTCTAGCACCACGTCTCAAATGCTTTGATTCCCTTCTGTTCCGATTTCCCCCACAATCCAGGTTTTATTACCATACAAAGCTGTGCTCCAAACGTACATTCTCAGAAATTTCTTCCCCAAATTAAGGCCTATATTTGATACTGGAAGACTTCCCTTTGCCAGGAATGCCCTGTTTGCCATTGATATTCTGCTTTTGATGTGCTTCTTGCTCCATCCATCGTTGGCTATTTTGCTGCCTAGGTTGCAGAAGGAAGCAACATCATCTGCTTCGTGACCATCAATCCTGATGTTAAGTTTCTCGCTGTTCTCATTTCTACTACTTTTCATTACCTTCGTCTTTCTCCGATTTACTCTCAGACCATACTGTGTACTCATTAGACTGTTCATTCCGTTCAGCAGATCATTTAATTCTTCTTCACTTTCACTCAGGATAGCAATGTCATCAGCGAATCGTATCATTGATATCCTTTAACCCTGAATTGTAAATCCTCTCCTGAACCTTTCTTTCATTTCCATCATTGCTTCTTTAATGTACAAATTAAACTGTAGGGGCGGAAGACTACCCCCTTGTCCTACACCCTTTTAAATTCGAGCACTTCGCTCTTGGTCGACCACTCTAATTATTCTTTCTCGGCTCTTGTACATGTTGTATATTACCAGTCTCTCCGTATAGCTTAACCCTATTTTGATCAGAATTTCGAACATCTTGTACCATTTTACATTCCGATCACTTTTTCTAGGTCGACAAGTCCTATGAACGTGTCTTGATTTTTCTTTAGTCTTGCTTCAATTATCAAGCGAAACGTTAGAATTGCCTCTCTGCTGCCTCTACCTTTCCTAAATCCAAACTGATCGTCATCTAACACATTCCCTATTTTCTTTTCCATTCTTCTGTGATTTACTCTTGTCAGCAATGTGGATGTTAAGCTGATTGTGCGATTATTCACGCACTTGTCGGCTCTTGCTATCTTCGGAATTGTGTTGATGATACTTTTCCGAAAGTCAGATGATATGTCGCCAGACTCATATATTCTACACAACAACGTGAACAGTAATTTTGTTTCCACTTCCTCCAATGATTTTAGAAATTCTGATGGAATGTTATCTATCCCTTCTGCCTTATTTGAACGTAACTCCTCCATAGCTCTCTTACATTCCGATTCTAATACTGGATCCCCTACCTCTTCTAAATCATCTCCTGTTTCTTCTTTTATCACACCAGACAAATGTTTTACGCCATAGAGGCCCTTAGGGTACTCTTTCCACCTATCTGCTCTCTTCTCTGTATTTAACAGTGGAATTTCCATTGCACTCTTAATTTTACCACTCTTGCTTTTAATTTCACCAAAAGTTGTTTTGACTTTCCTATATGCTGAGTCTGTCCTTCCGACAATCATATCTTTTTCGATGTCTTAAATTTTTCAAGCAGCCATTTCGTCTTAGTTTCCCCGCACATCCTATCTATTTCATTCCTCGGCGACTTGTATTTCTACACTCCTGGAAATGGAAAAAAGAACACATTGACACCGGTGTGTCAGACCCACCATACTTGCTCCGGACACTGCGAGAGGGCTGTACAAGCAATGATCACACGCACGGCACAGCGGACACACCAGGAACCGCGGTGTTGGCCGTCGAATGGCGCTAGCTGCGCAGCATTTGTGCACCGCTGCCGTCAGTGTCAGCCAGTTTGCCATGGCATACGGAGCTCCATCGCAGTCTTTAACACTGGTAGCATGCCGCGACAGCGTGGACATGAATCGTATGTGCAGTTGACAGACTTTGAGCGAGGGCGTATAGTGGGCATGCGGGAGGCCGGGTGGACGTACCGCCGAATTGCTCAACACGTGGGGCGTGAGGTCTCCACAGTACATCGATGTTGTCGCCAGTGGTCGGCGGAAGGTGCACGTGCCCGTCGACCTGGGACCGGACCGCAGCGACGCACGGATGCACGCCAAGACCGTAGGATCGTACGCAGTGCCGTAGGGGACCGCACCGCCACTTCCCAGCAAATTACGGACACTGTTGCTCCTGGGGTATCGGCGACGACCATTCGCAATCGTCTCCATGAAGCTGGGCTACGGTCCCGCACACCGTTAGGCCGTCTTCCGCTCACGCCCCAACATCGTGCAGCCCGCCTCCAGTGGTGTCGCGACAGGCGTGAATGGAGGGACGAATGGAGACGTGTCGTCTTCAGCGATGAGAGTCGCTTCTGCCTTGGTGCCAATGATGGTCGTATGCGTGTTTGGCGCCGTGCAGGTGAGCGCCACAATCAGGACTGCATACGACCGAGGCACACAGGGCCAACACCCGGCATCATGGTGTGGGGAGCGATCTCCTACACTGGCCGTACACCACTGGTGATCGTCGAGGGGACACTGAATAGTGCACGGTACATCCAAACCGTCATCGAACCCATCGTTCTACCATTCCTAGACCGGCAAGAGAACTTGCTGTTCCAACAGGACAATGCACGTCCGCATGTATCCCGTGCCACCCAACGTGCTCTAGAAGGTGTAAGTCAACTACCCTGGCCAGCAAGATCTCCGGATCTGTCCCCCATTGAGCATGTTTGGGACTGGATGAAGCGTCGTCTCACGCGGTCTGCATGTCCAGCACGAACGGTGGTCCAACTGAGGCGCCAGGTGGAAATGACATGGCAAGCTGTTCCACAGGACTACATCCAGCATCTCTACGATCGTCTCCATGGGAGAATAGCAGCCTGCATTGCTGCGAAAGGTGGATATACACTGTACTAGTGCCGACATTGTGCATGCTCTGTTGCCTGTGTCTATGTGCCTGTGGTTCTGTCAGTCTGATCATGTGATGTATTTGACCCCAGGAATGTGTCAATAAAGTTTCCCCTTCCTGGGACAATGAATTCACGGTGTTCTTATTTCAATTTCCAGGAGTGTATATTCCTGAATTTCCGTGATCAATTTTGTACTTTCTTCTTTCATCGATCAACGGAAGTATTTCTTGTGTTACCCATGGTTTCTTCGCAAATACTTTCTTTGTACCTATCTTTTTCTTTCCAACTTCTGTGATTGGCCTTTTTAGAGATGACCATTCTTCTTCAACTGCACTGCCTGCTGAGCTATTCCTTATTGCTGTATCTATAGCGTTAGAGAACTTCAAACGTATCTCGTCATTCCTTAGTACTTCCGTATCCCACTTCTTTGCACAGTGGAAATGAAATGGAAATGAGCGTTTGGCGTCATTGGCCCCTGAGGGCGTAAGTCCGCCATGGTGCAGGTCTTATTACATTCGACGCCACCTTGGGCGACCTGCGAGCCGAATGGGGATGAAATGATGATGAAGAGAACACCCAGTCCCTGAGCGGAGAAAATTCCCGACCCAGCCGGGAATCGAACCCAGGCCCCTTAGGACGGCAGTCCGGCACGCTGGCCATTCAGCTATCGGGGCGGACGCTTTGCATATTGATTCTTCCTGACTAATCTCTTAAACTGTGAGAGGATAAGGAGCAGCCGGCCAGAGTGACCGAGCGGTTCTAGGCGCTACAGTCTGGAACCGAGCGACCGCTACAGTCGCAGGTTCGAATCCTGCCTCGGTCATGGACGTGTGTGATGTGCTTAGGTTAGTTAGGATTAAGTAGTTCTAAGTTCTAGGTGACTGATGACCTCAGATGTTTAGTCCCATTGTGCTCAGAGGCATTTGAACCGTTTTTTTTTCTCAGTCTGAGAGGATAAAGAGCAAAATAGATGGGATGGACATAGGACTGGAAATGCGTTCCAAGGTAGGTATAGCCACTTGAAAGTGGAGATAAAAGATCTTTGACAATAGACTTTAGTGACTGAAAACACACACATGGACACACCAGGCGAGTGGGAATGTTCTGTCTGTACTAGTGTTTCAGTAGTATGGGTGCAGCTAACCATGGGCACCAGTTGACCCTCAGTGTAGCGGTCGAGGTAGATGTTGTCGAGAGGATTCCACACGGAAATCCAAAAATGTTAACCACTAATCTAATTTCTGCCACTTTCTGCTACTTTCGCCAAAGTGGCAGTCCTCATTTTGTTCTCATTAGACTGTTCGTTCCAATCAGGTCCATTCGTCCTCTCTATCAGAGAAAATCCGTGTCATCAGCGGATCTACATCTACATATATACTCCGCTAGCCACCAAGCGGTGTGTGGCGAAGGGCGCAATTCGAGCCAAAGTCATATTTCCCCCCACCCCCCTCTGTTCCACTCGCGGATTGCGCGAGGGAAAAACGACTGTACGGGCTATAATTTCCCTTATCTTTGAATGGTGATCATTACGCGATTTGAAAGTGGGTGGTAATAATATATGCTCTACATCCTCGGTGAAGATCGGATTTCCGAATTTAGTGAGCATGTCCTTCCGTTTAGTGCGTCGTCTATCTGCAAGTGTGTCCCATTTCAAACTTTCTATGAGATTTATAACGCTCTCGCGATGGCTAAATGTACCAATCACGAATCTTGCCGCTCTTCTTTGGACCTTCTAAATTACTTGAATCAGACCGTACTGGTAAGGGTCCCATACAGACCAACAATACTCTAATACTAGACGAACTAACGTATTGTAAGCAATTTCCTTTGTTGAAGGACTGCATCGCTTCAGGATTCTACCAACAAACCGCAATCTAGAGTTCGCCTTGCCCGTTACTTGAATAATCTGATCATTCCATTTGAGATCATTTCGAATAGTCACAGCCAGATACTTGACTGATGTTACCGCTTCCAAAGACTGATAATTTATTTTGTACTCGTACATTAATGGGGATTTTCGCCTTGTTATACGCAGTAGGTTACACTTACTAATATTGAGAGATAACTGCCAGTCATTACACCACGCATTTATGTTCTGCAAATCCTCATTGATTTGTTTCCAACTTTCGTGTGATAATACATTCCTGTACACTACAGCATCATCGGCAAACAGTCTAAGGCCGCTGTCAATACCATCAACCAGATTGTTTACGTAAAACGTAAAAAGCAGCGGACGTATTACGCTGCCCTAGGGCACACCTGAAGTTAAACTTGTTTCTGTTGAACTTACCCCATTCTGGATGACATACTGCTCCCTGTCTGTTAGAAAACTATCATTGAATCTTTCTGTCATATACGTCATTGCTTCTTCGATGTATAGATTGAACAATAGGGGAAAACATTGCATCACCGTAAGACTGTCCTACTCCCCCTCCCCCCCTCCAGACAGACCATGGAGGCCCATAGGGTATCGACCAGCCGCCGTGTCATCCTCAGCCCACAGCGTCACTGGATGCGGATGTGGAGGGGCATGTGGTCAGCACACCGCTCTGCCGGCCGTATGTCAGTTTACGAGACCGGAGCCGCTACTTCTCAGTCAAGTAGCTCCTCAGTTTGGCCCACAAGGGGCTGAGTGCAGCCCGCTTGCCAACAGCGCTCGGCAGACGGGATGGTCTTCCACTGAAGTGTTAGCCCATACCTTCTTTCGTCTTTCTTTTGCTGGTGCCTTGTCCTGCAATTTCACAGCGTCGGCACGGTTAGGGACGGATTTGGCAAGGTTAGTTGTAAGGGGTGGCTGGATGCTCTTCCTGCCACCACCCTGTACCCCCTGGGATGGAATTAGTGTACCCCAGCTGTCTGCGTCTAGTGTAATCCATGAAATAGTGTGAGTGTGTTCAGATGTCTGTGAGTCGTGTAACTGAGGCGGAACGTGGGGACCGGCCCGGTATTCACCAAGCGGGATGTGGAAAACCGCCTAAAAGCAGTCTAATAATCACAGAATGCCTCTTACAAGTAAACTGAAAAAATGTAGCATAAATGAGAGTAGTGATAAACTCTTCGTCAAATTTGGCGACCACGAAGTAGACGAAATAAAGGAATTCTGCTACCTTGGAAACAAAATAGCACACGAAACAAGGAGAAAATAAAAAGCAGAGTAGTACAGGCAAAGAGACCAACAGAAGTCTACTAGAATCAAACATCGATCTTAATACGAGGAACAAATTTCTGAAAACTTACATTTGCAGCACAACATTGTATAGTAGTGAATCGTGGACTGTGGGAAAACCGAAAATGAATAGAAGCGCTGTACGTGTGGTGGTACTATAGAAGGATGCTGAAAACTAGGCGGTCTGGTAATGTAAGAAATGAGGAAGATTTTCGCAGAATTGATGAAGAAAGGAACATAAGGAAAACACTGACAAGGGAAGGAACAGCATGACAGATGGTGTGTTAAGACACCAGGCAATAACTTTTATGGTACTAGACGGAGGTGCAGTTGGTGAAAGCTGTAAGGGAAGACAAAGACTGAAATACATCCAACAAATGATTGAGGACGAGCTACTCTGCAGCCCCTTTACTCCGAAGCGAACACAAGAGAGCGTGGAACAGTGAACGGCAATTCTTTATGGTATAAACAATAAGCGCTCGTGAGCAAACGGAATTCGTCGTGTTCGCTTCGCTTTCGCCAGTGATAGCTATTGTCCCACTGTTTGTTGGTCTTTAAGAGAAGTATCGAACGAAGATTGCGTCCTCTACGCTTCGGCGCTTCAGTACCGAAAGCTGGAGTCTGCTACCTTGCCTACTTTTCCTTTTGTTGTAGTATGCGGTGGAGTGGTCAGAACAGAGTATAATGTTGCTGATTGAAGAATACAGATATCATATGGGCTTTTGATATCCAAGTGAACGGCAGCACAAATGCCGAAGGAAAACGAATATGACTGGCAGACAATTGCAGAAGCACTCCAAGGTCTTACTGGGAACTTGAGGAAGAAGATAAATCCATTAGAAGCTTGCATCGGGTGAAAAAGCACTGAATAAGCGCAAACTCTTAAGTATTTTAATTAAAAACGAAAAGTTCAATAAATTTCCTTGAAAGTAAACAAGAACGAATATGTTATACAGGATTATTCAGCTGCCCCTACCGATGTCTTTTTATGCAACCCGCGATGTTATATGTGGCCTTCAAAAACCACACGCGAGATGTTCGTATTTTCTCGCTCGCTATGCGCAAACTATTAGTCCCACAGAAAAAATGCATAGGACATTTTTCCTAGGAAATTTCGTGTAGTTAAACTTTGTTCTGGAATATGTTTCCGCTAGAGGCGTAGTTTTCGAGTTGTTGAAGAAAAATGTACAAAAGTGACCTTCAAACGCACACCCATCGCCACACTCAGCTCCCACCGGTCAGGATTTTTAGTATGTTGTTCATAGCACTTCCCGCGACCACTGTCCAAAAATTTTACACTGCAGGAATTATTTCTCAGGTTCCACCTATTTTGGTCTTCATTCACTGGCCTTATTACACCGCGTGCTTAGTCGAGAAAATCGACGTTTATGTACTCGTAAATCTTACCTAACAATTTTGTGAATTTGAACAGCATAAAATAAACAGTTACATTGTTTTATTCGTCATGTCTTCCGACTACGATACTACTGTGCTTGTAAAGGTCTGGCTCGAAGTGCCAACGTAATTACACTCATGCTCATAAATTGCAGAATGTGGTGCACAAAACTGGCGCTAATAGCATAGCCACATAGGGAACACACACGACACAGATCTGTAAGTCCTCGGTATTGGTGATAAGTTGAGAAAACCTCCCCGAAACACATGTGCTACAAAACGCCACTGTTTCCTGCGCATGTACCCCGACATCGGTATGGGATATGATCACCGTGCACACGTACACAGGCCGCACAACGGGTTGGCATACTCTGGATCAGATGGTCGAGCAGCTGCTGGGGTATAGCCTCCCATTCTTGCACCAGTGCCTGTCGGAGCTCCTGAAGTGTCGTAGGGGTTTGAAGACGTGCAGCGATACGTCGACCGAGAGCATCCCAGACGTGCTCGATGGGGTTCAGGTCTGGAGAACAGGCAGGCCACTCCATTCACCTGACATCTTCTGTTTCAGGTACTCCTCCACGAAGGCAGCTCGGTGGGGCCGTCCGTTATGATCTATCAGGAAGAAGGTGGGACCCACTGCACCTCTGAAAAGGCGGACATACTGGTGCAAAATGACGTCCCGATACACCTGACCTGTTACAGTTCCTCTGTCAAACACCTGTAGGGGTGTACGTGCACCAATCATAATCCCACCCCACACCATCAAACCACGACCTCCATACTGGTCCCTTTCAAAGACATTAAGGGGTTGCTATCTGGTTCCTGGTTCACGCCAGATGAAAACCCAGCGAGAGTCACTGTTTATACCTGGACTCGTCCGAAAACATAACCTGGGACCACTGTTCCAATAGCCATGTACTGTGTTCTTGACACCAGGCTTTACAGGCTCTCCTGTGACCAGGGGTCAGTGGAAAGCACCTTGCAGGTCTCCGGGCAAATAAACCGTGTCTGTTCAGTCGTCTGTAGACTGTGTGTCTGGAGACAACTGTTCCAGTGGCTGCGGTAAGGTCCCGAGCGAGGCTACCTGCAGTTCTCCGTGGCCGTCTGCGGGCACTGATGGTGAGATATCGGTCTCCTTGTGTTGTTCTAGACTGTGGACGTCCCGTACTGTAGCGCCTGGACACGTTTCCTGTCTGCTGGAATCGTTGCCATAATCTTGGGATCACACTTTGTGCTACGACCTGCTGTGTTTGACCAGCCTCCAGTCGCCCTAGTATTCTACCCCTCATAACGTCATCAATATGTGTTCTTTGAGCCATTTTCAACTCACAGTCACCATTAGCACGTCTGAAAACGTCTGCACACTTACTCGCTGCACCGTACTCTGACATGCACCAACACACCTCTGCGTATGTGGACTGCTGCCAGCGCCACCGTGCGACGACCGCAGGTCAAATGCACCGCACGGTCATACCCCGAGGTGACTTAAACCCGCAAACCGCCAACCAGAGCGGTGTTTCACCATGTATCAGCATAATTTATGAGCATGAGTGCAGTTTTAGCCTGAAATGTACAAAAATCGTTTTTCGTATTACCCTCACAAGCACGGTTAAGGTAATAACGTTAATAAAGTATGCGACGATGTTAGTGGCCAGTCAATAGAGACCGAAAAAGGTGGAATATCGGAAATACTTCGAGCAATAGGAGTGGTATGAGGGAGAGCCATGAACAACATATTAGAAAAACTGACTGGTGAGGGACGAGTGTGGGGTGGTGGTCCGATTGAAAGTCACTTTTGTACAGGTTTCTCCAATATCTCGAAAACCGTGGCCTCAATCGAAAACGTATTCCAGTGCGAAATTTAAATGGATTAAATTTCCTACAAAAAGTCCTATTCACTTTTTCTATAGGTCTAACAATTTAGGTGTAGCGAGCCAACAGAATAAGAAAATCTTGGGCGTGTTTTTTACAGCCAGGCACAAAATTGCAGATAGCGTATAACGACATCCAAAGGGGCAGCTGAATCATGGTGTTAGTATTGTATCCTGTGTAGCGATTATTTGCGCCAAAATACAATAAGTCAGCGTTATTGGGCTACGCTCGTCATTTGGAGTTCTCCTCCGGTCCCTCCAGGGTGAACACCTTTTCACAGATGCAAGAGAATGGTAATGAATACTGGCGAACTGTAAGTGAATTTTTTGTTTTGACACTGTGCCACGCAAGCGGCTTGTAGTGAAATTGCGAGCTTATGGAATATCGTCTTAGTCATGTGACTCGATTCGTGATTTCCTGTCAGAGAGTCCACAGTTCGAAGTAACTGACGGAAAGTCATCGAGTAAAACAGAAGTGATTTCTGGCGATCCTCGCTGTAGTCTTATATGTCCTTTGCTGTGTCTTACCTACGAGGGGCGTTTGAAAAGTCGGTGCAAAAATAAAAACTGCTTACATGATGGAGTAAATCTTTTTTATTTTCCGACATAGTCTTCTTTTAGACTTATACACTTCGTCCAACGCTGTTCTAATTTGTTGATCCCTTTTGAATAATAGGAATTGTCCAAGTGTGAAAAATAGCTATTAGTTGCTGCAATCAGCTCCTCGTTTGAATAAAATCTATGTCCCACCAGCCATTTCTTCAAATTGGGGAATAAATAGTAGTCGGAGGGAGCCAAGTCTGGAGAATAGGGGGGATGTGAAACGAGTTGGAATCCTGTTTCCATTAATTTTGCGACCACAACTGCTGAGATGGGTGCTGTTGCATTGTCGTGGTGGAAAAGGACTGTTTTGAGGTTCAATCGCCGGCGAATTTCTTGCATCTCGGTTTTCAAACGGTCCAATACCGATGACTAATATTCACCTATAATAGTCTCACCCTTTTCCAGATTGTCGATAAGGATTATCCCTTGTGAATCCCAAAAACAGTCGCCATAACCTTTCCGGCCGAAGGAATGGTCTTCGCCTTTTTTTGTGCAGATTCTAGCTTGGTAAACCATAGTTTAGATTGTTGTTTGGTCTTAGGAGTATAGTACTGTATCCATGTTTCATCGACAGTGAAGAAACGATGCTTAAAGTCCTGCGGACTCTTCCTGAACAGCTGAAAACCATCCTTGCAACACTTCACACGATTCTGTTTTTGGACAAGCGTGAGCAATCGCAGACCCCCATCTTGCGGATAGCTTTCTCATGTCCAATTGTTTAATACAAAATATTATGTACCCGTTCATTCGAGATGCCTACAGCACTAGCAATCTCACGCACCTTAACTCTTCTGTCGTCCATCACCATGTCAAGGATTTTATCAGTGATTTCTGGAGTCGTAACCTCCACAGCCCGTCCAGAACGTTCAGTATCACTTGTGCCCATATGGCCACTCCGAAAATTTTGAAACCACACATAAACTGTTCTAATCGAAGGTGCAGAGTCACCATAATGTTTATCAAGTTTCTCTTTAGTCTCCCGAGGCGTTTTGCCTTTTATAAAGTAATGTTTAATCACCACACGAAATTCTCTTTCGTCCATTTTTTGATAATCACTCGGCTTCCTTGATTAACACGAATGCCAAACACAAAGAAATAGACGAATACGGCTGAAACTTGGTGTGCGTTCTATCTGAAGATGCTACTAACTAAACATGACCTCGATACGCGCCGGTGGTGCCATCTCTCGGATTTTGCACGGACTTTTCAAACGACCCTCGTATATAAACGATTTAGGAGACAGTCTGACTAGCCATCTTAGGTTGTTTGCAGATGACGCTGTCGTTTATCGACTAATAAAGTCATCCGAACATCAAAACAAATTGCAAAACGATTTACAAAAGATATATGTACGAGGTGCATTCGTTCTAAGGCCTCCGATTTTCTTTCTCCGGACCGGAAAGAGATAGAAACATGCGCATTGTTTTAAAATGAGGCCGCGTTCATTGTCAATATGTCCCAGAGATGGCAGCACCATACGGCAGATGGAATTTTACCGCCAGCGGCGAGAATGAGAACTGTTTCAAATACTTAAAATCGCGACGTTTTCCTTACTTGAACAGCGTGCAATCATTCGTTTTCTGAATTTGTGTGGTGCGAAACCAATTGAAATTCATCGACAGTTGAAGGAGACATGTGGTGATGGAGTTATGGATGTGTCGAAAGTGCGTTCGTGGGTGCGACAGTTTAATGAAGGCAGAACATCGTGTGACAACAAACCGAAACAACCTCGGGCTCACACAAGCCGGTCTGACGACACGATCGAGAAAGTGGAGAGAACTGTTTTGGGGGATAGCCGAATGACTGTCGAACAGATCACCTCCAGAGTTGACATTTCTGTGGGTTCTGTGCACACAATCCTGCATGACGACCTGAAAATGCGAAAAGTGTCATCCAGGTGGGTGCCACGAATGCTGACGGACGACCACACGGCTGCCCGTGTGGCACGTAGCCGAGCAATGTTGACGCGCAACGACAGCATGAATGGGACTTTCTTTTCGTCGGTTGTGACAATGGGCGAGACGTGGATGCCATTTTTCAATCCAGAAAGAAAGCGTGAGTCAGCTCAGTGAAAGCACACAGATTCACCGCCAGAAAAAAAATTTCGGGTAACCGCCAGTGCTGAAAAAATGATGGTGTCCATGTTCTGGGACAGCGAGGGTGTAATCCTTACCCATTGTGTTCCAAAGGGCACTACGGTAACAGGTGCATCCTACGAAATGTTTTGAAGAACGAATTCCTTCCTGCACTGCAACAAAAACGTCCGGGAAGGGCTTCGTGTGTGCTGTTTCACCGAGACAACGCACTCGCACATCGAGCTAACGTTACGCAACAGTTTCTTTGTGATAACAACTTTGAAGCGATTCCTCGTGCTCCCTACTCACCTGACCTGGCTCCTAGTGACTTTTGGCTTTTTCCAACAATGAAAGACACTCTCCGTGGCCGCATATTCACCAGCCGTGCTGCTATTGCCTCTGCGATTTTCCAGTGATCAAAACAGACTCCTAAAGAAGCCTTCGCCGCTGCCATGGAATCATGGCGTCAGCATTGTGAAAAATGTGTACGTCTGCAGGGCGATTACGTCGAGAAGTAACGCCAGTTTCATCGATTTTGGGTGAGTAGTTAATTAGAAAAGAAATCGGAGGCCTTATAACTTGAATGCACCTCGTATGGTGCAAAAATTGGTAATTGACCCTAAATCATCAGAAGTGTGAGGTCATCCACATGAGTGATGAAAGGAACCCGTTACATGATAAATCAGTCAAATGTAAAGGCCGTAAATTCGACTAAATACCTGTTGTTGTTGTTATTGTTGTTGTGGTGTCCAGTCCAGAGACTGGTTTGATGCAGCTCTCCATGCTAATCTATCCTGTGCAAGCTTCTTCATCTCCGAATAACTACTGCAACCTTCATCTCGTAGTCTACCTCTGTGATTTTTACCACGCTTGCCTCCAATACTAAATTCGTGATTCCTTTTGTGCTTCAGAACGTGTGCTACCAACCGATCCATTCTTCTAGTCAGGTAGTGCCACAAATTCCTCATCTCTCCAGTTCTGATCAATATGTCCTCATTAGTTACGTGATCCACCCATCTAATTTTCAGCCATGTTTCACTTCAATACATGGCTACATTCCATGCCAACAGCTGCAATGTATTCACTGCAGAGCTGGTTGCCATGTCTCGTGCACTCCTGTAAATCCGTTAGTGTCCCGAGGAATCGTTTCTTCTGTGTACTGACTCCTTGAGCAGCCTACAAGCTATCGACCAGTGCTACCCTCGCCATCTTTTGGTGCCTTCCGTCTAGGAGTTCATCTATGCCCTGGGCCGGCCTCGTCGTTCAGTGGTGTTTGTGTGGACCCCAGGAGACGTCGGCATCCCCGGCAACGAACTTGCCGACAGGCTGGCCAAACAGGCTACGCGAAAACAGCTTCTGAAGATTGGCGTCTACGAACCTGACCTGCGTTCTGACTTACGCCGCAGGGTTCTTCGGCTTTCGCACAACAAACCACGTTTTATTAGGGAGAAGAGATAGGGGATCCAGTATTAGAATCGGAATTTAAAAGAGCTTTGGAGGACTTAGGGTCAAATAAGGCAGAAGGGATAGATAACATTCCATCGGAATTTCTAAAATCATTGGGGGAAGTGGCAACAAAACGACTATTCACGTTGGTGTGTAGAATATATGAGTCTGGCGATATACCATCTGACTTTCGGAAAAGCATCATCCACAAAATTCCGAAGACGGCAAGAGCTTACAAGTGCGAGAATTATCGCACAATCAGCTTAACAGCTCATGCATCGAAGCTGCTTACAAGAATAATATACAGAAGAATGCGCTAGGTGACGATCAGTTTGGTTTTAGGAAAAGTAAAGGGACGAGAGAGGCAATTCTAACGTTACGGCTAATAATGGAAGCAAGGCTAAAGAAAAATCAAGACACTTTCATAGGATTTGTCTTCCTGGAAAAGGCGTTCGACAATATAAAATGGTGCAAGCTGTTCGAGATTCTGAAAAAAAGTAGGGGTAAGCTATAGGGAGAGACGGGTCGTATACAATATGTACAACAACCAAGAGGGAATAATAAGAGTGGACGATCAAGAACGAAGTGCTCGTATTAAGAAGGGTGTAAGACAAGGCTGTAGCCTTTCGCCCCTACTCTTCAATCTGTACATCGAGGAAGCAATGATGGAAATAAAAGAAAGGTTCAGGAGTGGAATTAAAATACAAGGTGAAAGGATATCAATGATACGATTCGCTGATGACATTGCTATCCTGAGTGAAAGTGAAGAAGAATTAAATGATCTGCTGAACGGAATGAACAGTCTAATGAGTACACGGTATGGTTTGAGAGTAAATCGGAGAAAGACGAAGGTAATGAGAAGTAGTAGAAATGAGAACAGCGAGAAATTAGACATCAGGATTGATGGTCACGAAGTCAATGAAGTTAAGGAATTCTGCTACCTAGGCAGTAAAATAACCAATGACGGACGGAGCAAGGAGGACATCAAAAGCAGACTCGCTATGGCGAAAAAGGCATTTCTGGCCAAGAGAAGTCTACTAATATCAAATATCGGCCTTAATTTGAGGAAGAAATTTCTGAGGATGTACGGCTGAAGTACAGCATTGTACGGTAGTGAAACATGGACTGTGGGAAAACCGGAACAGAAGAGAATCGAAGAATTTGAGATGTGGTGCTATAGACGAATGTTGAAAATTAGGTGGACTGATAAGGTAAGGAATGAGGAGGTTCTACGCAGAATCGGAGAGGAAAGGAATATGTGGAAAACACTGATAAGGAGAAGGGACAGGATGATGGGACATCTGCTAAGACATGAGGGAATGACTTCCATGGTACTAGAGGGAGCTGTAGAGGGCAAAAACTGTAGAGGAAGACAGAGATTGGAATACGTCAAGCAAATAATTGAGGACGTAGGTTGCAAGTGCTACTCTGCTACTCTGAGATGAAGAGGTTAGCACAGGAAAGGAATTCGTGGCGGGCCGCATCAGACCAGTCAGTAGACTGATGACCAAAAAAAAAAAAAGAAAAAAAGAATGTGTGGATGTCTTCCATGCGGGCCTCTCGCAGGGAATGAGTTGTCCTCTGCCGGCTCCGCATTGGCTACGCTTGGCCGACCCACGGTTAGCGCCTCACTGTTGGTCCGGCGCCCGGTTGACAATGGCCCATATTATGGTGCACTGTCCCACTTTGACTGCCCAGCGACGAAATCTTGGGTTACCGGACTCATTGGCTCTCATTTTATCTAACAACGCCTCATCGGCTGATTTAGTTTTACGTTTTATTCGTGAGTCTGGGTTTTCTCATTTGATCTAAGTTTTAGAACAAGTCCTCTGTCCCTCTGTGTCCTCCACCCTAGTGCTTTTAAAATGGAGGTTTCAATGCGTTGCAGACTGGCTGTCTTTCCCTTTTTATTCTCGTGTTCGGCCAGCCATGGTAATCTACTTTCTTCTTCTACTCTCTTCTGTTTCTAGCGTCTCTGTTGTTTTCGTATCCTCTTGCGTTCGTTTTACTGTTCGTTGCCTTTCCTGTGTTGTTGTGGTTCTCCTTTCTTTCCATGTTGTGTTACATGTCTCGTCTGTTTTATTCTCACACTTGTGGCATTGTTTCGTTAGGAACAAGGGACCGATGACCTCGCAGTTTGGTCTCTTCTCCCTTCTTTTAAAACAACCAACCAACCATACCAACAATTTCAGAAAAGAGTTCCTGGCACTTGAATCTATGCTCGATGTTAACAAATTTCTCTTCTTGAGATACGCTTTCCTTGCCATAGCCACTCTGCATTTTATATCCTCCCTACTTCGACCATCATCGGTTATTATGCTCCCCAAATAGCAAAACTAAAACATGGTTCAAATGGCTCTGAGCACTATGGGACTTAACATCTGAGGTCATCAGTCCCCTAGAACTTAGAACTACTTAAACCTAACTAAGGATACCACACATGTCCATGCCCGAGGCAGGATTCGAACCTGCGCCCGTAGCAGCAGCGCGGTTCCGGACTAGCAAAACTAAATACCGAGGACTTACAATTACGAACAACTTATATTGGAAGGAACACATAGAAAATGTTGCGGACAAGGCAAATCCAAGACTGCATTTTTATTGGCACGAAACTTAGAAACTGTAGTACATCTACTATAGGCGCTGCCTGCACTACGCTTGTCCGTCCGCCTTTGGACTACTGCTGCGCTGCTTGGGGTCCTTAATAGATAGTATTATCGGAGTCGATCGAGAAGTTCAAAGAGGACTAAGCGTAAGCTCATACGACAAAACACAGTGCCTGACAAAAAAAGTGAAGCACCAGAGAGGGAGGAGGAAAGAAAAAAAAGTTCAAATGTGTGTGAAATCTTATGGGACTTAACTGCTAAGGTCGTCAGTCCTTAAGCTTACACACTACTTAACCTACATTACCCTAAGTACAAACACACACACCAATGCCCGAGGGAGGACTCGAACCTCCGCCGGGACCAGCCGCACAGTCCATGACTGCAGCGCCTCATACCGCTCGGCTAATCCCGCGCGGCTTCAAAGAAGACAGCACGTTTTGTATTATGGCGAAATAGGTCAGAGAGTGTCACTGACATGCTAGAGGATCTGGCGTGGACATCGTGAAAGCAAAGGCGTTTTTCGCTGCGGCAGGATCTTCTCACGAAATTTCTATCTTCGCTTTCTCCTGTCAACGCGGAAATATTTTGTTGACACCCACTTACACAGGGAGAAACGATCATCAGAACAAAATAAGAGAAATCAGGGCTAGCACCTAAAGATAAAGGTGTTCGTTTCTTCTTCGCGCGCTGTTCGAGATTGGAATAATGGAGAATTATTGTGAAGATGGTTCGATGAAGCCTCTGCCAGGTATTTAACACTAATTTGCCGAGTATCCATGTTCAGGGTGAAAAAGAATTTAAACCGACAAACTCTGGGAGGTTGTAGGGGACATCAAAATGAACATTTTTCCCTAATGTCATTTTTTCCCATGAGGATTATTTAAACCGGTGGAGGCCGTATTACGCTCTTCAGTTGTTAGAGGCGGTATTACGCTCTTCAGTTGCAGGCAACTGCTGTCCACCAGTGTAGTAGTGCATTGTCTCTGTTTACTAATGGAGCGATACGCCTGGAGTGAGTACACTGACATGGTTGGTGCTGCACTACGTAGCGCACCACAGCGGACGAGCTGCACAGCGGGTTTATCAACAACAACATCCTAATCGCCATATCCCGCATCGTACGACCTTTGGTGCTGTGTACCAACGTCTGCGTGAGACCGGGCCATTTAGCAGATTACCTGGACAGGGACGCCGTCGCACGGTAAGAACGCTGCGATTTGAGGAAGCTGTCTTGCAACATATGGAGCGGGATACCTCAATCAGCACTCGTGCAACTGCACGTCACATGGGGACGAATCAGACGAATGTAAGAACAGTCCTTCGAGAGCAGTTGTTACGTCCATTTCACTTACAGCGCGTCCACAACCTGGAACCAGTTGATTATCCACCCAGAGCCCAGTTTTCGCAGTGGTACATTTCCATCCTCTATGTAGTTTGCCGATAAATCAACGTTCGGGCGTGATGGAGTCTTCGACATGTACAATTCGCAACTTTCGAGTGAGGATAACCCACATGCCACAGTTACTAGTGCTCATCTAGTGCGTTTCTTCATTAACGTGTGGGTCGGTGTTGTTGGGGGCTGTTTAATTGGTCCGTTGTCTCCTCTGGACATTCTTGTGTGGCGAGAGATGCGCAACCTGGTTGCCCGAATAGTAGCAGCAGCAGGAACAGTTCAGGATACTCCTGGGGTTTTTGCCCGTGTCAGACAGAACATGATCCGACAGCGTAAACTTTGTTTAAGTGTCAATGGAGGCATTTTTGAAAATCTAGTGTAATTGAAATTGTGATGTGTTGTCTCTTGGTCATAAAAAAATGGAAAAGTGTTTCTGGGTTTAATTAATTTGTCAACAGAGAAATCTTCGTCTACCGGTTTAAAAACTCCTCATAGGAAAAAAAGACATTAGGGAAAAGTACACTAGTGGCCATTAAAATTGCTACACCACGAAGATGACGTGCTACGGACGCGATTTTTAAGCGACATGAAGAAGATGCTGTGATATGCAAATGGTTAGCTTTTCAGAGCATTCACACAAGGCTGGCGCCGATGGCGACACCTACAACGTGCTGACATGAGGGACGTTTCCAACCGATTTCTCATACACAAACAGCAGTTGACCGGCGTTGCCTGGTGAAACGGTGTTGTGATGCCTCGTGTAAGGAGGCGAAATGCGTACCATCACGTTTCCGACTTTGATAAAGGTCGGATTGTATGCTATCGCGATTGCGGTTTATCGTATCGCGACATTGCTGCTCGCGTTGGTCGAGATCCGATGACTGTTAGCAGAATATGGAATCGGTGGGTTCAGGAGGGTAATACGGAACGCCGTGCTGGATCCCAACGGCCTCGTATCACTAGCAGTCGAGATGACAGGCATCTTATCCGCATGGTTGTAACGGATCGTACAGCCACGTCTCGATCCCTGAGTCAACAGATGGGGACGTTTGCAAGACAACAACCATCTGCACGAACAGTTCGACGACATTTGCAGCAGCACGGACTATCTGTTCGGAGACCGTGGCTGCGGTTACCCTTGACGCTGCATCACAGGCAGGAGCGCCTGCGATGGTGTACTCGACGACGAACCTGGGTTCACGAATTGGAAAATGTCATTTTTTCGGACGAATCCAGGTTCTGTGTACAGCATCACGATGGTCGTATCCGTGTTTGGCGACATCGCGGTGAACGCACATTGGAAGCGTGTATTCGACATCTCCATACTGGTGTATCACCCGGCGTGATGGTATGGAGTGTCATTGGTTACACGTCTTTGTCACCTCTTGTTCGAATTGATGGCACTTCGAGCAGTGGACGTTACATTTCAGATGTGTTACGACCCGCGGCTCTACCCTTCATTCGATCCCTGCGAAACCCTAAATTTCAGCAGGATAATGCACGACCGCATGTTGCAGGTCCTGTAGGGGCCTTTCTGGATACACAAAATGTCCGACTGCTGCCCTGGACAGCACATTCTCCAGATCTGTCACCAATTCAAAACGTCTGATCAATGGTAGCCGAGCAACAGGCTCGTCACAATACGCCAGTCACTACTCTTGATGAACTGTGGTATCGTGTTGAAGCTGTATGGGTAGCTGTACCTGTACACGCCATCCAACTTGGATTTTATGTTCGAGCAGCTGCTCATAAGCCACATACCACGCCGGTAAATGCCAAACGACGCCTCGCTCGGTGTAAGGAGCATAAACATTGGGCGATTGAACAGGGGAAAAACGTTGTGTGGAGTGGTGAATCACGGAACAAAACATGGCGATCCGATGGCAGGATGTGGGTATGGTGAATGGCCGGTGAACGTCATCTGCCAGCGTGTGTAGTGCCAACAGTAAAAATTCGGAGGCGCTGGTGTTATGGTGTGGTCGTGTTTTTCATGGACGGGACCTGCATGCCTCCATTGATGCTTTAAGCACCTTCTTGCTTCTCATTGTTGAAGAGCAATTGGGCGATGGCGATAGCACCTTTCAACACGATCGAGCACCTGTTAATCCTATAGAACACCTTTGGGATGTTTTGGAACGCCGACTTCGTGCCAGGCCTCACCGACCTACATCGATACCTCTCTTCAGCGCAACGTGAAGAATGGGCTGCCATTCCAGAAGAAACCTTCCAGCACCTGACTGAACGTATGCCTGCGAGAGTCGAAGCTGTCATCGAGGCTAAGGGTGGGCCAACAGCATACTGAATACCAGCATTACCGATGGAGGGCGGCACGAACTTGTAAGTCATTTTCAGCCAGGTGTCCGGATACTTTTGATCACATAGTGTACGAGCGCCCTTCGTAGACTGTTCAATATTCTCGAGTAACTAACATGGCTGCGCCGGTAACGTACAGCAGAAGTCGTCACACTGTCTACCCTTATTACAACCGCGTACGTGCAGCAATAATGAATGCCTCTGACTCTAGTGACAACGCAATCAACAATAGTAAAAGTGTTACGGCATTTAGACTAAAATTTTCTAACAGCAGATAGCAAGGGCTACAGCACCCTTTACTGGAGAAACGTTTTATCCGTACAATGCTGCGACACTGTAATGCCTTGGGGGGGGGGGGGAGGGGGGGGGGGGGAGTACGTAGCTCATCCCTGGAAAAGAGGAAAATAAACTAGGAAACTGAAATACACACAAAAAATTGCATTTTGTGTGCACTTTCAAGACCAACCGAGAGCGTGGAAGCAATTTGATGTACTGTCTAGGACTGTTGATATTTTAAAAATGTCGGATACCCGATATATCGATAGTTAATAATGCGTCATTATTGCCTCTCAATATATCGAGAACGGATCAATACGTGGAAGGAATAAATATCGACGTACCTGCCTACAAAAACAAACACACAATAGGTTGTACATTGTAAATATACTGCCAGTTTTAGAGCTGGTTATTTAAGTATTGATTTATTATTAGATATTCTGTCCATCAACAAGATAGCAGCTTGCCTATCCCTCTGACGGCAAGAACTGAAAGAAATACGATTCACGCCGGCCGAAGTGGCCGTGCGGTTAAAGGCGCTGCAGTCTGGAACCGCAAGACCGCTACGGTCGCAGGTTCGAATCCTGCCTCGGGCATGGATGTTTGTGATGTCCTTAGGTTAGTTAGGTTTAACTTGTTCTAAGTTCTAGGGGACTGATGACCTCAGCAGTTGAGTCCCATAGTGCTCAGAGCCATTTGAACCAAATACGATTCACTTCCATGCCTGGCGATAACCAGCTTCGTAACAATGCTAACTGCATGTAAGTGGCACAATAAAAGGTGTCCGATGGGTGTGTTCTTTGGTTTCGTCGCGTATCAGATTTGTCTCCCTGTTTATTCATTTCTGCCAAAGCAAGCGACCTAGCAGTTGTAGTGTCAAAACTGCGTGATGAAGCTGAATGTTGCCGTTTCTGTTGGCAGCGCCGAGCGCCGATAACCTCAGAATCTCCCTCACACGTCTCCGTCCACCGTAAAGACCAATCTTGTCATTTAAATTTTCGTTCACCATTTTCAGCTACTGTTTTCGAAGAATGCCGATGTGGAAAAACATCAGAGTGCTATTTCTTCATATCGGAAATCTCGTTATTCCATTCACACCGCTACCCCCCCCCCCTCCTCCTCCCCCCCCCCCCCCCCCAAGTGCAATCGGACCTCTTGTTGTATGCAACATACACTCGCTTCACTCAGTCAAAGAGAAAGATAGGACGTGATGAAAGCTCAAAAAATAGTAAGACTTCTTCACGCAGTGAATGTAAAATTATGTTCTACTACAACTGTAAATGAACAACTTCAAATATTTATCGAAATATACAGGACGAGTCAAAAGTCCTTGGACACTTTCATAAGTTGGAAGATTAAAGGGAAAATTGAAATGTGATGAGGGGAACATGGGTTTCACGTGAGGCCGCAACTTTTGGAGTGAATGTCATTCATGAAACTTCCTGGCAGATTAAAACTGTGTGCCGGAACGAGACTCGAACTCGGGACCTTTGCCTTTCGCGGGCAGGAAGTTTCATATCAGCGCACACTCCGCTGCAGAGTGAAAATCTCATTCCTGAATGTCATTCATGGTCGCCATCTTGAAATCCGCCATTTTGGATTCAAGTCATTTTCTTTAAATGGGAAGGGGGATGTATGACACATCAAATAACACTGGCTTGAGCTCTGGAATTGAGTGGTGTAATTTGTTTTTCTCTATCTTGTACAGTTTAGAAGTTATTAATATGGTTGCGGCGACTACAGTTGTGCATTGCACGGGATGGACAACGCGAAGAACATGTGTTGTAGCATTCGGTATGAAGGTAATTTCCCAACTTTCAACATTAATAGCCTCTAAACTGTACAAGATAGACAAAAACAAATTACCCCACTCAATTCCAGAGCTCAAACGATTGTTAACTGATGTGTCATACACCCTCGTTCCCATTTAAAAATATATTACTTGAATCCAAAATGGCGAATTTCAAGATGGCGGCCATGAATGACATTCACTCCAAAAGTTGCGGCCCCACATCAAACCTATGTTACCATCATCACATTTCAATTTTCCCTTCAATCTTCCAACTTATGAAGGTGTCCGAAAGGCCCGTACAGGACCTGCAAGATGCAATCGTGCATTATCCTGCTGAAATGCAGCCGCACGCGACTCTCAATACTGCCACATGGTATCGATATATCGGCTTGATAGATGTAGCCTACCATATCAGGCCAATTATCTTTTATACATAGATAATTTGCATTTCTATCAACAGCCCTAGTCGAGAGCAGCATCATTCAGCGACTGCAGGGCCGCCCTATTCCTACCGATGATTGCGAAGTAACTGATAGCGATATATCGGGCATAGTGCACAGCCGACTGATACCTATATCTTTTGGAGAATCATCGATACATCGATATTTCATTAGTAGCTGTAGTACAGTATATGTGAAGACAGTAACTTGTTCTTGAAAGAACAGAATACTGTTGATGACCGTGCAGCATTTCCCTGGAATAAATGATGACTAACTGAAACCCTCAGCTGCCGACAGGTGTTGTTCTTTCGAGAACAGTTACTGTCTTCACATATATAGTTAAAGGCTACCCAGCCATTGACCTTCGTCTGTGCGAATGCGCACAGGTTGCCTTAACTCTTACGGGAATCGCCAAAGCGTGCGCGAGTAATGACTGGATGGGCAAATGTCTATAAGGTACTTTACATACGTAGAATTGTGGAGAGTTGGGAATGTGAGTCTCACGGGAAGCGTGCGCGGGATAAGTCCTTGCAGTCGCGCTATTCATCTGTGTCCTCGGTGGCTCAGATGGACAGAGCGTCTGCCATGTAAGCAGGAGATCGCGGGTTCGAGTCCCGGTCGGGGCACACATTTTCAGCTGTCCACATCAACAACACCTCTCGGCAGCTGAGGGTTTAAGTTAGTCATCATTTATTGCTGTAGTACAGACCATACCACTATCGTGATTCGCATAGCTCTGGAAGTGGGCCCGCCATGTAAACACACAGTGCACAGTAGCTCCACTGTCTGGGCGGCACGGGAAACGCACTTTTGGGAGAGGTGGCGAACGAGAGGAGCCCTCGCACCAGACACTTTCGCTTTTAGCTGCGAATGAGTGAGAGCCTTTCCTTTCTGCAGCGCTAACCGCCCTGCGACCACCGCAGACAAGTCCGGCCAGACATGCGACATCCGCAGCCCCTGATGTCGCAACAGGGGGGACGTGTTTACAGGTGTAGCACCGCTTTCTCCCCGGAGGCCCGCTCCATATTTGTCTGCGACGGCCCGAGAAGAAATCTGCTCCTCAACTGGAATACGCAGTCCGTAGCGAGCCAAACTTGTCAACTTCTGCGCACACCTGTTAGCTCTGAACGTGATCATTCGTCTCTACAATCCCTAGGCATCGAACTCCAGTCCACGGTTAGTTTTTAAGTCAATTTAATAAGTAGCTTTTGGAGAAGAAGATGTGTTAGATGACGATTACTTTGGAGTTAGGAAGGATAAAAGCACCATAGAGGTACACTACTGGCCATTAAAATTGCTACACCGAGAAGAAATGCAGATGATAAACGAGTATTCATTGGACAAATATCTTATACTAGAACTGAAATGTCCTTACATTTTCACGCAATTTGGGAGCATAGATCCTGAGAAATCAGTACCCAGAACAACCACCTCTGACCGTAATAACGGCCTTGATACGCCTGGGCATTGAGTCAAACAGAGCTCGGATGGCGTGTACAGGTACAGCTGCCCATGCAGCTCCAACACGATACCTCAGTTCATCGAGAGTAGTCACGGGCGTATTGGGACGAGCCAGTTGCTCGGCCACCATTGATCAGACGTTTTCAGTTGGTCAGAGATCTGGAGAATGTGCTGGCCACGGCAGCAGTGAACCTTTTCTTTATCCAGAAAGGCCCGTACAGGACCTGCAACATGCGGTCGTGCATTATCCTGCTGAAATGTAGGGTTTCGCAGGGATCGAATGAAGGGTAGAGCCACGGGTCGTAACACATCTGACATGTAACGTCCACTGTTCAAAGTGCTGTCAATGCGAACAAGAGATCACTGAGACGTGTAACCAATGGCACCCCATACCGTCACGCCGGGTGATACGCCAGTATGGCGATGACGAATACACGCTTCCAATGTGCGTTCACCGCGATATCGCCAAACACGGATGCGACCATGGTGATGCTCTAAACAGAACCTGGATTCATCCGAAAAAATGACGTTTTGCCATTCGTGCACCCAGGTTCGTCGTCGAGTACACCATCCCAGGCGCTCCTGTCTGTGATGCAGCGTCAAGGGTAACCGCAGCCTCGGTCTCCGAGCTGATAGTCCGTGCAGCTCCAAACGTCTTCGAACTGTTCGTGCAGACGGTTGTTGTCTTGCAAACGTCCCCATCTGTTGACTCAGGGATCGAGACGTGGCTGCACGATCCGTTACAACCGTGCGGATAAGATGCCTGTCATCTTGACTGCTAGTGATACGAGGCCGTTGGGATCCAGCACGGCGTTCCGGATTACCCTCCTGAACCCACCGATTCCATATTCTGCTAACAGTCATTGGATCTCGACCAACGCGAGCAGCAATGTCGCGATACGATAAACCGCAATCCCGATACGCTAGAATCGAACCTTTATCAAAGTCGGAAACGTGATGGTACACATTTCTCCTCCTTACACGAGGCATCACAACAACGTTTCACCAGGCAACGCCGGTCAACTGCTGTTTGTGTATGAGAAATCGGTTGGAAACTTTCCTCATGTCAGCACGTTCTAGGTGTCGCCACCGGCGGTAACCTTGTGTGAATGCTCTGAAAAGATAATCATTTGCATATCACAGAATCTTCTTCCTGTCGGTTAAATTTCGCGTTGGTAGCACGTCATGACGGTGATGTAGCAATTTTAATGGCCAGTAGTGTTTTGGCACAAGAGAAGTATTCGTGCCAGCCAGCATGAATTCAATCATGAGGCTGGCGCCTCAAAACGAGCACATTGGACTGTAACAGTATTTGTTGTATCTGCATTCTTAGTGCAACTGTGAGAAAGAAGAGCAAAATCTTGTGAGGCGTTGGAAGTACGAGTCTCTTGTGTAAGGCGCAGCACCCAACGAAGTGAACGATTCGGTGAAGCCACGTTACAGCGGCAGTGCGATGTGTCGAAAGCGGACATTTCGTCGCCAGTCGCAAATTACTTTGTTAGGTTCATGTTTGTATAGACCTTTCAGACCCCCTGATATACATGGAATGGAAACCGAAATCAATGACTTTTTGTGACAAAAACATTCATAGAATGATATATTAATGGATAAAAAATTATTCTCTTCTATTTCAGCCGGCCGCAGTGGCCGTGCGGTTCTAGGCGCTGCAGTCTGGAACCCCGCGACAGCTACGGTCGCAGGTTCGAATCCTGCCTCGGGCATGGATGTGTGTGATGTCCTTAGGTTGGTTAGGTTTAAGTAGTTCTAAGTTCTAGGGGACTGATGACCACAGCAGTTAAGTCCCATAGTGCTCAGAGCCATTTTCTTCTATTTCATAAAAATGGTGTGGGGCCAGGAGTTTCTTTAGTTATTTCTTGCAGTGACATTCATAAAAGCAATTACAGTTTCTTTCACAGTTGAAATTATTTCGCCACAATGCATATCATCACATAATTCCAGTGTTGATAGCTTCGTATCATGTCATGGTGTATTTGTTGGTTTATACAGGAAAGGTTAGATTAGAGATTAGATGAAAAACTGGTAGAAACAGAGTTTGATAATACAGAAGATCAATATCATTATATTGTAAATAAACTACATAAAGCCGCCAAGGAAGTTTTAGGAGAAACAGAAGAAACACGCACAAACCATCCATTATACTACTGGAATGAAGAAATTAAAAAGGAAGTGAAATTAAAGAAAGAAAAATATTTAAAATGGTTAAATACCAGAAATCTTCAAGATAAAATAGAGCTTAATGCACAACAAGCGAAAATCCGGAAAAAGGTTGCAGAAGCAAAAAACAAAGTTTGGGACCAGTCATGTCAAAAAATTGAATCCTATATTGGTGGTAAAAGAAACACAGAAGTATGAAAAACTATAAAAAATTTAAGAAGGAATTCCAAAGAAACAACACATATTAAATATATTACTCATGACTTTTGGGAAAAATATTTTAAAAGTTTATTAACAGAAAACAGGGAAGAATACTTGGGAAACCCTGAATATAATGAAATGATAGATCTACAAGCAGAGAATTATATCCGTTTGGAAATAGAGACAGTAAAAACTGCAATAAAATCTTTAAAGAATGGAAGGGCTACAGGCATTGGAGGTATTCCTGCAGAATTATTAAAATTAGGAACAAAGAAATTAATGGAATTGTTAAGAAACCTTTTCGAAAGATGTTTAAATGGGGAAGATGTCCCAAATGATTTGAAAGTAGGATATATTTCAGTGATACATAAAAAAGGAGCGAAAGATGAGTGTAAAAATTATAGGGGAATAACAGTGACCAATACCTTCATTAGATTATATGGAAGAATTATTAAATATTTGTTAGAACAAGAATACAAAGAAAAGGAGGCTGAAGAACAAGCAGGTTTTAGAGCTGGAAGATCAACAATTGATCATATATTTTGCCTACAACAAATTATTGAAAAAAAAATGGTTCGGGCACAACCTATACATTTAGTATTCATAGATATAGAAAAAGCCTATGATAGTTGCCTTTATCCAGTTTATGGAAAGCTTTAATATCAATAGGAATAAGTCCAAGAATAATTAAAGCAATTCAAAATTTATATAAAAATTCTATTTCAAAAATAAAAATTGGTAAATATCTATCACATGGATTCCAAGTCACAAAGGGATTACGTCAAGGATGTAGCATCTCACCTACATTGTATAAAATATATACAGAAGTAACTTTACAGAATTGGAAGAAAAAATGCCACGCTATGGGAATACCAATAAATGATAGAACAATATACTCGTTACAATTTGCAGATGACCAACTGATTATAGCCCAAGACTGTGAGGACATAGAGTATATGACCAGAAAATTGATTCAAGAATATAAAAAATCAGGTCTAAATGTAAACATGAATAAAACAAAGTACATGGTAATTGGTGAAGTGAATGGAGACTTAATATTAGAAGAAGGGATAGGAACAATAACAGCTACTGAGGAATATAAATATTTAGGTGTGAAAATTACAAATTATGGGAAACAGGACAAAGAAATTAGATCAAGAATAAATTCTGGAAAGACGACAACCTCTTTATTGAATGGAATTCTCTGGGACAAACACATAACAACTGATAACAAAATAAGGATTTTTAAAACAATAGTTAGGAGCATTATTACATATGGTTCAGACGTGTGGACAACAAAATGGCAACTGAAATCAAAATTATTAGCCACAGAAATGGATTTCTGGAGACGTTCAGCAAGAATATCAAGACGAGAAAGAATAAGAAATGAAGTAATCAGAGACAAGATGAAATGTAAAAGTTCAATTATGGATTTCATCGAGCACAAACAACTTAAATGGTATGGACACATCAGACGAATGGAACAGGAAAGGCTACCAAAATGCATAATCGACTGGGTACCAATTGGAAGAAGAAAAAGGGGACGACCACCTGATACATGGATACAGGGAGTTCAGTCAGCAATGAGGAAGAACGACATTCCTGAAGATTTATGGACAAATAGAGAAGAGTGGAGAACAATAATTAGCGACTTACTGTAATCTAGAATAGGTGCTGGAAAAATGTACTCACATTGTAAATCCAGAATAATAATAATAATACAGGAAAGGTGTTCAGTAAGTAATTCAACACATTTATTTTCTGAAAGCAAGCTAGTTTTATTCAGGATTCCAATACACCATATAATTCACCATTCCTTCGGCTATAAAACCCTACTTTTCAGCATAACCTCCGTTCAGTGCGACGGCGTCACGCCAGCTTACTGGCAGGGCCTGTATGCATGCATGCTACCACCCGACTGCTCGACGTCAGAACCACCGTCTTGCTACAGTAATAACCTCCCGATCATCCACATATTGCTTCCCGCTCAGTTCATCCTTCATTGGGCCAAAGAGACGGAAGGTATGAGATCTGGTCTATAGGGTAGATGAGGAACAACGGTCCTATTCGTTCAAAATGTTCAAATGTGTGTGAATTCCTAAGGGACCAAACTGCTGAGGTCATCGGTCCCTAGACTTACACATTACTTAAACCAATTTGTGCTAACAAGGGAACCTCCCCATCGCATCCCCCTCAGATTTAGTTATAAGGTGACACAGTGGATAGGCTTTGAAAAACTGAACACAGATCAATCGAGAAAACTGGAAGAAGTTGTGTGGAACTATGAAAAAAATTAGTAAAATTTACAAACTAAGTAGTCCATGTGCAAGATAGGCAACATCAAGGATAATGTGAGCTCAGGAGCGCCGTGGTCCCGTGGTTAGCGTGAGTAGCTGCAGAACGCGAGGTCCTTGGTTCAAGTCTTCCATCGAGTGAAAAGTTTACCTTCTTTATTTTCGCAAAGTTATGATCTGTTCGTTCGTTCATTGACGTCTCTGTTCACTGTAATAAGTTTAGTGTCCGTGTTTCGCGACCGCACCGCAAAATCGTGTGATTATTAGACGAAAGGACGTGCCTCTCCCGTGGGAACCGAAAACATTTGATCGCAAGGTCGTAGGTCAACCGATTCCTCCACAGGACAACACGTCTGATATATTCTATACGACACTGGTGACGGCATGTGCGTCACATGACTGGAATATGTTGTCGACCCACCTAACTTGTACACTTGGCGAATGGGTAAAAAGATTCTTCCACCTTGCCCGATTTAGGTTTTCTTGTGGATGTGATAATCACTCCCAAAAAAGTGTTGAAAACATAAGAGTTTGTCACATAATATGAAAATAAAAAATTAAACTTTTCACTCGAGGGAAGACTTGAACCAAGGACCTCTCGTTTTGTAGTTGATCTCGCTAACCACGGGACCACGGCGCTCCTTGACTCCCACTGTCCTTGATGTTGCCTATCTTCGCATGGACTACTCAGTTTGCATATTTTACTAATTTTTTTCATAGTTCCACACAACTTCTTCCTGTTTTCTCGATTGATCTGCGTTCAGTTTTTCAAGGCCTATCCACTGTGCCAACTTATAACTAAATCTGAGGGGGGTGCGATTGGGAGGTTCCCTTGTAAGAACAATACGCACACACCCATGATCGAAGGATGACTCGAACCCCCGGGCACCTCTCGGGTGTGTAGACTTGTGTGGGGTCTTGCGTTATCATGCAGAAGGAACAGTCGTTTCTTCACTCTCCTGTGGGTAGAACAACACACTTCAGAGCTGGTCTTTGCACCACGTGGGGCGACGTCAAACAGAGTAACTTCTTCAAACTCCTAAAAGACAATACTAAAGGGATTCAACTAGGGAGAAATCCAAACAAGATCACTGTCGACTGTTTAGCCTTCGAAGATGACATGGAATTGATTACAGATTCCACTAGACAATGCCCAAGAACAAATAAGAGAACTACAAAAACAAGCAGCCAAAGTAGGACTACAAATATCCTATGAAAAAGCAAAGTTTATGACAAACATCTGTGATGCTCCTCAAAATATTGCAGTTGACAACAACACAATATACAAAACAGATTCCTTTAAATACCTAGGAGAGTGGATTACATACAATGCCAAAGAAAAGATAGCTATCGAAACTAGAG
The DNA here is from genome assembly GCF_023864345.2 of Schistocerca serialis cubense. NCBI lineage: Eukaryota > Metazoa > Arthropoda > Insecta > Orthoptera > Acrididae > Schistocerca > Schistocerca serialis. The sequence goes on from NC_064648.1 coordinate 117,781,319, forward strand.
TGCACAGAATGGAAATAGTGTTTCATATGACCAAAAACGTTTATAATAAAAAATCCTTGTCCTGGAACACGAAATTAAGACACTACCAAACAGTGGCCAGACCTGAAGCTCTCTATGCGGCAGACACACTTAAACTAACAAGAAATGGAGATCTTGAGAAACTAGAGAAGGTCGAAAGAAGAATTTTAAGGAAAATACTGGGAGCTAAAAGAAACGATAATGCTGAATACAGGTTAAGACCAAACAGAGAGCTATATATGAAAGTGGAGAAACCAACTGATGTAATGAGGAAGAGGAGACTACAGTTTTTTGGACATATATTCAGAATGGATAACAACAGACTAACCAAGCGGATATTCACATTGCTCAATAGCTACAAATCCAAGCCAGCATGGTTCATAGAGACTGAAAAGGACATTGAAAATGCTGGAGTTACAATAGACACAATAGAAAACAGAACACATTTCAGAAAGGCAGTTCAAAAGGCAGAATTTCAGGAGAGAAAGAAAATAACTAGACGAAAGTGGACTCAAGAAGAAAGGGAACAACACTCTGAAAGGATGAAGGAAATTTGGAAACTGAAGAAATCTAATACAATGAAGAGTAGCCAAAGTTGATTCATAGTACCCTCCAAATGGGTTATTCGAAAAAAAAAAAAAAAAAAAAAAAAAAAAAAAAAAAAAAAAAAACGTCGCCGCCATTTTGTCGGCCGAGGGCGCGGCCTTGAACTTTTTCTTCGGAGGAGACAGGGTTTGGCGCCACTTCGGTTCGAAGTGACAAAACCATGTTTCACTGCCTGTGATGATGTTCGACAAAAAATTGTCACTATCAGCCTCGTAATGCGCAAGCAATTCCTCATAGATGATCCTTCGTTGCTCTCTATGGTCTTTTATTAGGTCGCGAGGATCCCAACAGGCCCACACCATTTAGAGTCCCAACTTGTGGACTAACGTGTCAGCACTGGCAACAGAGATGACCAGTTGTGCAGCGAGGTGTTTGGTTGCGATCCGTCGAGAACCTCGAATGAGAGTGTCCGCACGTTGCAACATTTCAGGAGTCTCAGCTGTGCGCCGCCTGCCGGACTCCGCAGATCGGACAGATTTGCGCGAAATGACGTACGCCTCGGCCGCCGACTCGCCGTGCTTTTGTTGACTGTCAAGTCTCCGTAGACATTCTGCAGGCGCCTCTGAATATCTGCGATGCTCCGGTTTTCCGCCAAACGGAACTGCATGACGGCTCTCTGCTTGGAACGCACCACCGCTACGGACGCCATTTTGAAGGCTACGTAGAGAGCTGCGACGTGTCCGAACTTCATGAAACTACAGAGGCCGAAGCGGAAATATTCCACGATGTCGCACAACACCAACTGGCCGAGAAAAAGAAGTACTGCTTCACTTATTGAACGCTCTTCGTATTCTCTATGCTGCCTCTTTATCAGATCCACCTACGCTTCTCCAATCACCTGTCGGAAACCCACTAAAGTCTTCCATTTTGGATTAATTTAACGAAGCTACAAGTTCTTCATTATCAAGGCCTAAAAATTCAAAAACATAAAATCTAACCTCAGACATCGAGTGAATTGAGCATACGCCAGTATCATAGTCCCAACACGTACAACTGCGTGTGTGGAAGTTACAGCAATAAAACTATTTAAAATTTTCGGTGGACTGATTTTTATTTACTTTTCAGAATCTGAAACGCATTTTTCAAAAATCAAAACGCAATAAATGATGCACAATTTTGACTTTCGTCCATGCAGATACTCTCGACCTACCATACTGAAAATTTCAAAAGTTTAAGACGGAATATCTCGTTTCTGTAACAATATTCCGGTTTCCTTCCAACTATACACGAACCAGCGATTCCTGCACAATCGTTTCAACCAGGAATCAACGACATAAACGTAATCATACGATGCTACAGCATAAATAAACCGCACCCTCAGAATTGTGTGGGCAAGGTCCGAAAGTGGTAATACTGTAATGGAACACTGATGGTATACAAAGAAGGATGATTCGAATGGTCACAACTTCTCATATACACGGTGGTTCATCGATAGTGACCGGGCCAAAGATCTCACCAAATAAGCGTCAAACGAAAAAACTACACAGAACGAAACTCGTCTAGCTTGAAGGGGGAAACCAGATGGCGCTATGGTTGGCCCGCAAGATGGCGCTGCCATACGTCAAACGGATATAAACTGCGTTTTTTTTAGTAGGAACCCCCATTTTTATTACATATTCGTGTAGTACGTGAACAAATATGAATGTTGGACCACTTTCTTCACTTTGTGACAGATGGCGCTGTAATAGTCACAAACGTATAAGTACGTGGTATCACGTAACATTCCGCCAGTGCGGACGGTATTTGCTTCGTAATACATTGATTGTGTTTTCCCCCATGCTCATCTCTACGTGATGTTCTGACACTCTTCCCCCCGTCGAGTTCTCATGTCCTCTTCCGGGGTTTAGTTTCATAATCGAGCCACTGTCAACAACTACAATCACATTTGTGATGACAGCGACTGTTTCGCAGCGCTGTCACGGCTGTGCCGATACAAAATCTGTCGACTGTGTTCTGTTTACAATTTGCTACCAACATTAGTGATCTAACAACAGTGACTCTTAGGCATGGCGAAATCTTCTGCTGTGTGTCACAATTCAGAAATGAATAGTGTAACAAGTGTGAAGAAGAACATCTGTATGATGTGCTCCTACCAAATATTGTTACTTCTGTCGTAAATAATAACATAAATGTTGAACGGTATGAGGTGCACGAACCCATGAATTGCCAGCACTGGAGGGAAATGAGTAAAAATTCCTCGTCGCCTTACCACACAATGGAATAAAATTACATAAATTAGTGTTTCGCAGCTCATTTCCCAGTATATGTTGGTCCTTATGAGCTACAGTCTCTGGGTTAAATACAGTATTAATTACCTGTACTAATGTCTGTAAATTGAGTATATATTTCTGCTAAAAATACAAAATGGTGATAATATATTTCATAAAACTGAGCACCTAGTGTTAGTTACAAAAAGAGAGAATTTAGAGTAACAGCATTACTTTTTTTTGTATTGTAGATCAAACCTTTTATCACAAATATTTATTCAAATAAAAATGAATTTCTAATAGGCCATATTTGTAAATTGGACTTTTTTTTTTGTCATCAGTCTACTGACTGGTTTGATGCGGCCCGCCACGATTTCCTTTCCTGTGCCACCCTCTTCATCTCTGAGTAGCACTTGCAACCCACGTCCTCAATTATTTGCTTGACGTATTCCAATCTCTGTCTTCCTCTACAGTTTTTGCTCTCTACAGCTCCCTCTAGTACCATGGAAGTCATTCCCTCATGTCTTAGCAGATGTCCTATCATCCTGTCCCTTCTCCTTATCAGTGTTTTCCACATATTCCTTTCCTCTCCGATTCTGCGTAGAACTTCCTCATTCCTTACCTTATCAGTCCACCTAATTTTCAACATTCGTCTATAGCACCACATCTCAAATGCTTCGATTCTCTTCTGTTCCGGTCTTCCCACAGTCCATGTTTCACTACCATACAATGCTGTACTCCAGACGTACATCCTCAGAAATTTCTTCCTCAAATTAAGGCCGGTATTTGATATTAGTAGACTTCTCTTGGCCAGAAATGCCTTTTTTGCCATAGCGAGTCTGCTTTTGATGTCCTCCTTGCTCCGTCCGTCATTGGTTATTTTACTGCCTAGGTAGCAGAATTCCTTAACTTCATTGACTTCGTGACCATCAATCCTGATGTTAAGTTTCTCGCTGTTCTCATTTCTACTACTTCTCATTACCTTCGTCTTTCTCCGATTTACTCTCAAACCATACTGTGTACTCATTAGACTGTTTATTCCGTTCAGCAGATCATTTAATTCTTCTTCACTTTCACTCAGGATAGCAATGTCATCAGCGAATCGTATTATTGATATCCTTTCACCTTGTATTTTAATTCCACTCCTGAACCTTTCTTTTATTTCCATCATTGCTTCCTCGATGTACAGATTGAAGAGTAGGGGCGAAAGGCTACAGCCTTGTCTTACACCCTTCTTAATACGAGCACTTCGTTCTTGATCGTCCACTCTTATTATTCCCTCTTGGTTGTTGTGCATATTGTATATGACCCGTCTCTCCCTATAGCTTACCCCTACTTTTTTCAGAATCTCGAACAGCTTGCACCATTTTATATCGTCAAACGCTTTTTCCAGGTCGACAAATCCTATGAAAGTGTCTTGATTTTTCTTTAGCCTTGCTTCCATTATTAGCCGTAACGTCTGAATTGCCTCTCTCGTCCCTTTACTTTTCCTGAAGCCAAACTGATCGTCACCTACCGCATTCTCAATTTTCTTTTCCATTCTTCTGTATATTATTCTTGTAAGCAGCTTCGATGAATGAGCTGTTAAGCTGATTGTGCGATAATTCTCGTACTTGTCAGGTCTGGCCGTTTTCGGAATTGTGTGGATGATGCTTTTCCGAAAGTCAGATGGTGTGTCCCCAGACTCATATATTCTACACACCAACGTGAATAGTCGTTTTGTTGCCACTTCCCCCAATGATTTTAGAAATTCTGATGGAATGTTATCTATCCCTTCTGCCTTATTTGACCGTAAGTCCTCCAAAGCTCTTTTAAATGCCGCTTCTAATACTGGATCCCCTCTCTCTTCTAAATCGACTTCTGTTTCTTCTTCTATCACATCAGACAGATCTTCTCCCTCATAGAGGCTTTCAATGTATTCTTTCCACCTATCTGCTCTCTCCTCTGCATTTAACAGTGGAATTCCCGTTGCACTCTTAATGTTATCACCGTTGCTTTTAATGTCACCAAAGGTTGTTTTGACTTTCCTGTATGCTGAGTCTGTCCTTCCGACAATCATATCTTTTTCGATGTCTTCACATTTTTCCTGCAGCCATTTCGTCTTAGCTTCCCTGCACTTCCTATTTATTTCATTCCTCAGCGACTTGTATTTCTGTATTCCTGATTTTCCCGGAACATGTTTGTACTTCCTCCTTTCCTCAATCAACTGAAGTATTTCTTCTGTTACCCATGGTTTCTTCGCAGCTACCTTCTTTGTACCTATGTTTTCCTTCCCAACTTCTGTGATGGCCCTTTTTAGAGATGTCCATTCCTCTTCAACTGTACTGCCTACTGCGCTATTCCTTATTGCTGTATCTATAGCGTTAGACAACTTCAAACGTATCTCGTCATTCCTTAGTACTTCCGTATCCCACTTCTTTGCGTATTGATTCTTCCTGACTAATGTCTTGAACTTCAGCCTACTCTTCATCACTACTATATTGTGATCTGAGTCAATATCTGCTCCTGGGTACGTCTTACAATCCAGTATCTGATTTCGGAATCTCTGTCTGACCATGACGTAATCTAATTGAAATCTTCCCGTATCTCCCGGCCTTTTCCAAGGGTACCTCCTCCTCTTGTGATTCTTGAACAGGGTATTCGCTATTACTAGCTGAAACTTGTTACAGAACTCAATTAGTCTTTCTCCTCTTTCATTCCTTGTCCCAACCCCATATTCTCCTGTAACCTTTTCTTCTACTCCTTCCCCTACAACTGCATTCCAATCGCCCATGACTATTAGATTTTCGTCCCCCTTTACATACTGCATTACCCTTTCAATATCCTCATACACTTTCTCTATCTGTTCATCTTCAGCTAGCGACGTCGGCATGTATACCTGAACTATCGTTGTCGGTGTTGGTCTGCTGTCGATTCTGATTAGAACAACCCGGTCACTGAACTGTTCACAGTAACACACCCTCCGCCCTACCTTCCTATTCATAACGAATCCTACACCTGTTATACCATTTTCTGCTGCTGTTGATATTACCCGATACTCATTTGACCAGAAATCCTTGTCTTCCTTCCACTTCACTTCACTGACCCCTACTATATCTAGATTGAGCCTTTGCATTTCCCTTTTCAGATTTTCTAGTTTCCCTACCACGTTCAAGCTTCTGACATTCCACGCCCCGATTCGTAGAACGTTATCCTTTCGTTGATCATTCAGTCTTTTTCTCATGGTAACCTCCCCCTTGGCAGTCCCCTCCCGGAGATCCGAATGGGGGACTATTCCGGAATCTTTTGCCAATGGAGAGATCATCATGATACTTCTTCAATTACAGGCCACATGTCCTGTGGATACACATTACGTGTCTTTAATTCAGTGGTTTCCATTGCCTTCTGCATCCTGATGTCGTTGATCATTGCTGATTCTTCCGCCTTTAGGGGCAATTTCCCACCCCTAGGACAAGAGAGTGCCCTGAACCTCTATCCGCTCCTCCGCCCTCTTTGACAAGGCCGTTGGCAGAATGAGGCTGACTTCTTATGCCGGAAGTCTTCGGCCGCCAATGCTGATTATTTATCAAAATTTAAGCAGTGGCGGGGATCGAACCCGGGACCGAAGACGTTTTGATTATGAATCAAAGACGCTACCCCCCTTTTTTTTAATCTCATTTTGTTCGCTTTCGTTCGTTCCGCTCGGGGCGGACGTCGTAAGACACCCGTTTAAGTTCGTTGTTGATCGATTAACTCAGTTTTTTTGTTACAGAGGGCTGCTAACCCTCTGACCGAACACGCTGAGCTACCGTGCCGGCTGAAGGCGTATGCAATAAATAATACTAAGAAGGTTAACTAATCATTCTTCAGTTATGCACTCCACGTTTTTCGTTTTCTATTAAAAATTCAGTCACAAATTTTCAGAACTGTTTGTATCTGATTAGGAATCTGTATGCTACCAGGAGAAATTATTTTATGCTTTTTAGTCCGATGTAAAAGCGTGGTATATCACAAATTTATTTTTATTTAAATTATTATTTCCTGCTTTTTAGTCTCGTGTGTGCGAAATTTTTCAGTCGATTTCAAACACTTTTATAAGATTACAAAAGACACAAGTAATTTTCGGGTTTATTTAATTTTGTCTTCCGCTCACCCAACCAATGTATTCCTTCCTCCTACGTATATCTCGCGGGAAGACCGAGAAGTTAAAAATTAGGATGAATCGAGCTAACACGGAGGCTTACCTGCAATCGTTCTAGCCGCGAAATTTCCGCGGTTTGGATCAGTAAAAAGAGGGAAATGGCAGTAGTACGCCAAGTACCCTCCGCCACATACCAGACAAGAAGGCGAATTATTATTGCATTGTCATCCAGCTCTGAGCTACGTTTAAAATTTCAGGAATATAGCTCATCGAGAAGTTAGTTTAAAATCCGTTGCAAAAATTGCACCAAACAGACAGGCAGAAAACCACCCAATAAAAAAGTGGTGAAAATAATTATACGGAAATTATGTGTAGACAAAAAAAAATAAAGACATAAAGTAATAATTAACTGAATTATCGATTATTTGGATTCAGTCGATAAGATTGATCGATACATTTACATAATCGCACAACGCAATAAATTGACTCTTTCCTAGACATCCAATTCTAGCATAACGCAGGGCGTATCTGCATTCCTCACTAAGTGCTGAAACCTAAGCCGTAGAAACTGCAAAATTACTACTGCTCTTCTGCATATCGATCCCGCAGAGATGGTGAACGTAAAGTAGCAGCAACAAACGATCGCGTTGGGATACACGAGCAGTAAACACCCCCCCCCCCCCCCACCCTTTCATACGCCAACTGGCCACGCAGAAGCATAATTTGCGGCGCAATAAAAAGCGCTCTCCGCCACACACCGCAGCTGCGAACAGATGCGAGAGAGGCAAAGCTGGGTTATCGCTGTTTTTATGCCGTCTCCCAGTCTTATTTCTGAAGCAAGAAGGTGAGTGCTGGTTGTACAGTAGGTGGTTATTAGCGATCGCCTCTTGTTTACACGGGGCAGGTGCGAGCCTCGCAGTAGGACAGCACTCTAGGCTCTTGCGCATGCGCGGACAGCTGAAGGTCGCCTCCCACCTGTTGCGCGCCTTAAGAGGGCACGGGTCTGCCGGCAGCGGTGCAGTTACGTAATGGCAGTCAAATGGGCCGCGCCCAGAGAGGAATGGACGTGCGCCGACGAACGCGGAGAATGCATGATGCTTGGGCGCGACCAAAATCTGCTCAAATTAACCACCACGGGAATAAAAATAGACAACTACGACAACTCGGTTACGAAATACAGGGTTGGGCACGAAATGTGTTACCAATTGTTTCTTTCACAATTTACGACGCACATTAAATATCCCGCTGGGATCACTACAGCAGTACCAACAGAGCTTGGAAAAACAAACGAGTTACGAAATAACGTGTAATTCACGATACTGCCGCTAGGAGACTAGTAAGCAGCAATGGCGGCCAATGGAAGACTGACGACACAGCAACGATCGGCAATTGTGTTACTTTTTCATGAAACGAAAAGCCTTGTTGTGACTCAGAGGCGTTTTCGACAACAGTTTAAAACACGAAGGGTCCCTTGCAAGAAGACCACCCACAGGTTGTACGATAAATTTGTACAGAAAGGAACAGTATTGGAAGCGAAGCGACTTCGGCCTATGCCTGTTTGTTCGACGGAGAATACTGAAGCGGTACGAGTTGCTGTACAGAGAAGTCTCGGGAAATCGTGTAGAAAGGCAGCAGTACAACTGGGAATATCCAGACGCTCCGTTCAACGCATTCCTAAAAGTGACCTCCATATGTACCCATACAAGATGACCTGTGCACAGAAGCTCACTGAAGAACACAAGCAGCAGAGACTACAGTTTGCTCAGTGGGCGGAGGATAGGGAAGAAACTCTCAACAACGTTTGGTTTTCAGACGAGGCGCATTTTCATTTAGACGGTGTGGTTAACAAACAAAATGTACGCTTTTGGGCCACTGAAAACCCATAAGTGCTTCACGAACGACAACATTATGCTCCGAGGATTACAGCGTAGGCAGCAATTTCCAGTCACGGACTTATTGGACCCTTTTTCTTTGAAGAAACTGTGAACAGCGAGCGTTATTTGAGCATGCCTCGCAATAGCCTCATTCCACAGCCTCTTGCTACTGCCTTGCCCTTTAACACGCAGTGGTTCGTGCAAGATGGAGGAAGGCCACATACTGCAAACACTGTGTTGGAGTTTTTACACGAGCATTTCGACATGCGGATCATATCACTCAGGTTTCCAGGTCACTTCAATGACGGACAAAATTGGCCCCCCAATAGTCCAGACCTCAATCCGTGTGACTTTTTTCTTTGGGTCTCTAAAGGAAAATTTTTTCCCAAAACTTGCACGTGAATTAATGGAGCTCAGAAGACTTATTCTTCAAGCTTGCAGTGAAATTACGGAAAACATATGCCGTAGGGTTATCACTAACTTTAGTGTTCGTTTGAAGGAAGTTAGGAAACTAAATGGTGGACATATTGAGCATGTGCAGAGTTAGAACAAATCTCCATGGACGGCTCTTCATTGTAGTATATGTTCCTTTCAGATTGTATTGACAATAAAGTTTATATTTAAAAACCAAACGGTAACACATTTCGAGCGCCACCCTGCATTTACATTAATCGAACTTCATCTGGCCAACTAACGTAAGAGAACGAAACCGTTCGAAGAAACAGAAATTTATTCCCACAAACGTGCGTCACCTGAAGGCATTCTAAATGAACAAAGAAAGTTACCCAACGAAATGTTTCTAAGAAAACTTCTATAATTTACGTGCATACACCAGGAGTAGCCGTGAAAAAACATAATAGTATTAATAAATGAAAGACCGTATATTTTCGTCGTCGTATATAATATGAGCCATGTACGTCAATTGTTCCGTCCTTATTTAGTTTAAATGCCACCCCAATATGACAAGTTCTTTAACTGTGGGTAAAATATGTAACATAACTCTTTTATACTGTATTATTTTTGTAATATGCCATATAGTTAACCGGTCACTACCGTAGTTAGTACATAATCGTGAAGAACACTTAGGACATTGCACGCTAAGCAACTGCATTTGTTTTGTCATTCAGAAGCTTAAATTAAAGCTCTGTAGACTACATTCAACTAACTCACTTCAGTAGTACTGTCAGAATCTTAAGGAAAACGTAACTTGGGTTATAGGCATAATTTTCCGATGTAAACAAACGTGTCAGTCGGAAACATGGCTGGTACAGCGCTGCTTTTGCGCAACATACAAAGAAGAAGAACATTGGCGCAACAAGCTGAATAGAAAATAAGTGCGTCTAACGAGTAATGTAGTGTCAATATACATTAGCGAAGTGTTGTCGTTAAACAAAATTGTTATTCCGCACAGACCAGCTGCAACATCGAGACTGCAGTCAACGTTTTTAGCATTGTGCTAAATAAAGATTTAAATACGTACTAAGCGAATTGAAGATGGGCGAAAGCACGAAACACCTGTTGGTATAAATAAAAATACCTAAGGAAGTGTCTGGTTGCTGAAGTTCTTAATATAATGAGAAATATATATTTATTACCATGAAAAACATTTTGGGGTCATTTCAGGCTCATCTCTAGCTGGATGTACATTTATGCAACTACCGCAAGCGGTTCTAGGCGCTTCAGTCGGGAACCCTGCGACCGCTACGGTCGCAGGTTCGAATCCTGCCTCGGGCATGGATGTGTGTGATGTCCTTAGGTTAGTTAGGTTTAAGCAGTTCGAAGTTCTAGGGGACTGATGACCTCAGATGTTAAGTCCCATAGTGCTCAGAGCCATTTGAACCATTTTGCAACTACCATTTGGCTCATCTGAAGAAGATCCCGAAAAGAGTCATAAACTTGTTTGTGGAAATAAAAGGATTTCTCATATGTGACTCGTCACTGCTAACTGGAATTATATACAGTAAATATGCAGTCATAGCATTTAACAATATCCATAAAAATGTTCAGATGCGTGTGAAATCTTATGGGTCTTAACTTCTAAGGTCATCAGTCCCTAAGCTTACACACTACTTAACCTAAAGTATCCTAAGGACAAACACACACACCCATGCCCGAGGGAGGACTCGAACCTCCGTCGGGACCAGCCGCACAGTCCATGACTGCAGCGCCTTAAACCGCTCGGCTAATCCCGCGCGGCAACAATATCCATAATGAGTGTGCTTAGCTCGAGAAATCGTAAACCAAATAAGCTCAGTGCTTGACTGAATAGCTCGTAACAAAGATAACAAAATATGTCTGTGTCAACCGAGAGAGATCTTCAGACGTAAAATTAACTTCCCGAGTATTCCATGCGACTGTTAACAGAATCGCCACTCATCACTACGTACATGGTAATTACCAAAAAGAAGCACCCGTTTACTTCGCGTACCCTGCACATGAGGGAAGTAGAGTTTGGGGAAGATCAGATTGATTTTCGGGGAATACAGGAACACACGAGGCGATTCTGGAAGTACAACTTATCTTAGAAGACAGGTTAAAGAAAGGCAAGACCACGTTTATAGTGTTTGTTTATTTAAAGAAAAATTTTACAATCAATTCACTGGAATTCTGAGGGTAGCACGGTTAAAATACAGGGAGCTGAAGGTTATTTACACCTAATACAGAAACCAATTGCAGTTATAAGAGTAGACGGACATGAAAGGAATGCAATTGTTGAGAAGGGAGTTAGACAAGGTTGTTGTCAATCTGTACCCTGAGGAGACAAATAGTTTCTGAAAAGAGTTCCTCACTAATCTATATTCCCCGATAGTAAGGTCCTCTTCTTCACAAACATTTTAATTGCTATAGGCTGTCTGTATTTTACATCCTGTCTACATCGCCCCTGACCAGTTATTTGGTGCCAAAAATTACAACAAAAAAAAATAGTTCAAATGGCTCTGAGCAAAAATGGTTCAAATGGCTCTGAGCACTATGGGACTTAACATCTGAGGTCATCCGTCCCCTATAACTTACAAGGGAACCTCCCCATCGCACCCCCCTCAGATTTAGTTATAAGTTGGCACAGTGGATAGGCCTTGAAAAACTGAACACACATCAATCGTCAAAACAGGAAGAAGTTGTGTGGAACTATGGAAAAAATAAGTAAAATATACAAACTGAGTAGTCCATGTGCAAGATATGCAACATCAAGGATAATGTGAGCTCGGGAGTACCGTGGTCCCGTGGTTAGTGTGAGCAGTTGTGGAACGAGAGGTCCTTGGTTCTAGTCTTCCATCGAGTGAAAAGTTTAATTTTTATTTTCAGTTTATGTGACAAACTCTTATGTTTTCATCACTTTTTTGGGAGTGATTATCACATCTTTTTACCCATTCGCCAAGTGTACAAGTTAGGTGGGTCGACAACATATTCCTGTCATGTGACACACATGCCGTCACCAGTGTCGTATACAATATATCAGACGTGTTTTCCTGTGGAGGAATCGGTTGACCTATGACCTTGCGATCAAATGTTTTCGGTTCCCATTGGAGAGGCACGTCCTTTCGTCAACTAATCGCACGGTTTTGCGGTGCGGTCGCAAAACACAGACACTAAACTTATTACAGTGAACAGAGACGTCAATGAACGAACGGACAGATCATAACTTTGCGAAAATAAAGAAAGCAAAATTTTTAGTCGAGGGAAGACTTGAACCAAGGACCTCTCGTTCTACATCTGCTCACGCTACCACGGGACCACGGGGCTCCTGACGTCCGTTTGTCCATGATGTTGCTTATGTGGCCCATCGACTACTCACTTTGTATATTTTGCTTATTCTTCCACAGTTCCACACAACATCTTCCTGTTTTCTCAATTGATCTGTGTTCAGTTTTTCAAGGCCTATCCACTGTGCCAAGTTATAACTAAATCTGAGGGGGGTGCGATGGGGAGGTTCCCTTGTAAGAAATATTGACAGAAGAGGAAGCTTTTGGAGGATGAAGAAGAAGACCCTGATAAACCATCCTATGGTGCAGGAATGTATTGAGAAACTTTGATAGCCATTTCCCGTAAATTAGAATTTTTCGAAACTACGGAACATTTTCTCAAAATCCACTCAAGCTAGAGAGATGAAATCTTTATACAGCACTCCTAGTGGCCAAACTTACATTGTAACACAGCCATTTGGCAATGTGTTCAGTAGTTTCTTTTCAAAAAAAATGGTTCAAATGGCTCTGAGCACTATGGGACTTAACTACTGTGGTCATCAGTCCCCTAGAACTTAGAACTACTTAAATCTAACTAACCTAAGGACATCACACTCATCCATGCCCGAGGCAAGATTCGAACCTGCGACCGTAGCAGTCGCGCGGTTCCGGACTGAGCACCTAGAACCGCGAGACCACCGCGGCCGGCGTTTCATTTCAGTTTAATTATAAAGCAATCATTTGTAAAAAAAAAATTGGGTCATTAATAAAAAAAATAATTGGAAGGAAACTAGAGAAGATACTCCAAAATCCCTCTGTCATCACTGCAATACTAAACCACTCAATATGTAAAAAAAAATTCAAATTTTTCTATTTCGTAGTTTATTCATAAATGTTCCTCAAACTTAGTGATTTTAACATGGGCAGCATAGGCACCTCCGGCTCTCCTTAACTAATATGATTGACTTGGTACATATGTACCGTCTATTTGTAAAAAAATTTTATGGTATCTTGCCACTGTAGGTGTTCATTTTAGCCTCTGACTATGCCCATTTAGGAAAGCTGCTTTATATTTGTTCTCAAGAAGGTGTGGTTACCCACGCTCAAACCTAGGCAAACACCAGGTAGTTTGTGCAATCGAGGCGGATTTTACATAATTACTTCGATACTTACGACTGCTGACGCGCTGCCGGCCAAAGTGGCCGTGCGGTTAAAGGCACTGCAGTCTGGAACCGCAGGACCGCTACGATCGCAGGTTCGAATCCTGCCTCGGGCATGGATGTTTGTGATGTCCTTAGGTTAGTTAGGTTTAACTAGTTCTAAGTTCTACGGGACTAATGACCTCAGCAGTTGAGTCCCATAGTGCTCAGAGCCATTTGAACCATTTTTGCTGACGCGCTGCAATGCTGAAAGTTGTATAAAGTCTTGGCGGGTTTGCTGCCGGATCACGTTGTGCAAATTCCACAATATTTCCTCGGAGCAACTGTCCGACATCTTCAGGTGGTCCAACCTTGCTCGTGGCTGGATACGACAGACGGTTTCCGCACGTCGACGCCCCGTTTTTAGAACACGCGCGCGAAGAATGCGCAGGTGCGGAAATCGCGCATGCGCAGTGATTTGCCCTATGCGAACTCCCTCTGCCGAAAATCGCAGAGCAGCTCTGCCGCGCTTGCGCTGTACGAGGTGTGGCTAGAAAAAAACCGGACTAGTACTGGTGAAACAATAAAACGAATGCAATAAGGCTGAAAGTCGCGTGGCCTGTCACGTGACTCTCGCTCCGCCTACTGCTCGAGTTTCATCTGCCTCCTGCACTCAGTCTGCCCGTGGCGTCTGTTTTAAGTAGTTGACGTTTTGTCTGTGCGTCGGAAAATGTTGAGTGTACAGAAACAACAGCGTGTTAACATCAAATTTTGTTTCAAACTAGGAAAATCTGCAAGTGAAACGTTTGTAATGTTACAACAAGTGTACGGCGATGGTTGTTTATCGCGAACACAAGTGTTTGAGTGGTTTAAACGATTTAAAGATGGCCGCGAAGACACCAGTGATGACACTCGCACTAGCAGACCATTGTCAGCAAAAACTGATGCAAACATTGAAAAAATCGGTAAACTTGTTCGACAAGATCGCCGTTTAACAGTCAGAGCAGTGTCTGAGTTAACAGGAGTTGACAAGGAAAGTGTTAGGCAGATTCTTCATGAAAGTTTCAACATGAACAAAGTGTGTTCAAAAATGGTTCCAAAGTGTCTCACAATTGAACAGAAGGAACGCCGAAGAATGATTTGTTCTGACATCCTGGAAAACATTGAAAGTGATCCCACCTTCTTACAAAATGTTATTACTTGCGATGAATCGTGGTTTTTTACTTACAATCCCGAAACTAAACGCCAATCGATGCATTGGAAAACTCCTGGTTCTCCACGACAAAAAAAAGCACGAATGTCAAAATCGAAATTCAAGGCAATGATGATTGTTTTTTTTGACATCAAAGGGATTGTGCACATTGATTGGGTACCAGAGGGACAAACAGTGAATCAGCATTACTACATTAGCGTCCTGGCTACCCTACGTGAGCGAGTACGGAGAAAACGGAACGATTTGTGGAGAAAAAAGTCACGGATCCTTCACCAAGACAATGCCCCAGCTCACAGTGCGTTGTCAGTGAAGACGTTTTTGGCAAAACACAACATTCCCATCTTAGATCATCCACCCTACTCACCTGATTTGGCCCCCTGTGACTTTTTTCTTTTCCCTAAAGTCAAGTCAGCTTTGAAAGGAACTAGATTTGAGACTGTTGAAGCAGTAAAAGAAAAAGCGACGGAAGTAATGTATGGACTTACCGAAAATGATCTGCAGCATTGCTATGAACAGTGGAAAATGCGTATGGAGCGGTGTAGAGACCGAGGAGGAGAGTACATTGAAGGAGATAACATGAAATTGTAAATAATTGTAAATAAATGTGTTTTCCAGCATCAGTCCTTTTTTTTTCTGGCCGCACCTCGTACTCTGCGTTTGTCAACAGTGCGGCCGCATTAGACCAGTGTTCTTCGATTAACACGCCCGTTAGTTTGCCTGAAGCGTATTACAGAAGTGTATTCCTGGACGTTGTGGCACAGTGAGGGATGCAGATCTGTGGCGAGCACAGCCTGGGGAAGGGAAAACCGTGGCTCGGACCAGCCAGCAGTCTGTTACCTGCCCTACTGTCTCTCGTCTCCACCTGCTTTCCAACTCGGATCTCGCACCGCCTCGAGCATAGGATTCCACACTGCGCACATCTAGACGATTAAGGCAACTTTTCCACAACTTCATCTACATCAGTACACTGCAGAACAACATGAAATGCCACCAATACACATATACTGCGAAAACCGCTATGGCTACGAGATGCATCCCAGAGGGTAGTTCGCATGTTACTACTACTTTTTTTTTTTTTTTTTGGTTTCATCTACATCCACGTCACACTCCGCAAGCCACCTAGCCGGCGGAGGTGGCCGAGCGGTTCTGGGCGCTTCAGTCTGGAACCGCGCGACTGCTACGGTCCCAGGTTCGAATCCTGCCTCGGGCATGGATGTGTGTGATGTCCCTAGGTTAAGTAGGTTTAAGGGGCTCCGGAACGCCCTATACTTGCAATGATAAAATAACGCTTATAAATGACAACTTTCCTCACAAAGTATTTGAGGTAGGAAGTTGAACTTTTTACAGATTATTTATTGGAATATGGGCTACAACTTAACACAGGGATTTTACAAAATTTTAGTTCAGTTTTTAAAGATGATTTTTTTCAATTGTAATGAAAATTCACAACATTTTTTTGCAATTTTTTATTTATATATTCAAAAATATACAGTTTTTTTGGAAAAAGGCTGTGTTAAATTATGCAGAAGGTACTGTGTAACATTTACTGAAAGTTTGAAACAAATATGTTTGGAAGATCCTTAGAAAACATGTAATTAGTATGAGAAAATAAAAGTTTTGGAAATCGAACGACAAAGATTGGATTAACTTTTTAGTGCATTCCAGGTCCATAGGATGGATTATCTTCATCCTCTGCAAACTCCTCCTCCAGCTTCCTCTTGTTCCTCCTCCTGTTTACTCTTGCTTGTATTTCTAGACTCTTTACAGCCCTGTCTGCAGCCCGAAGGCGTTCCTTGTCTAAAGCAAGCATCGCTCGTTGTCGTGTTCGTAGATTTTGCTACCATTTTCTTCAGCTGCAGTTACTGCAACACTGTTCCAAAAGGTGGTCATGTATGAACACTTATCACATTTCAGTTGTATTTCACTAGCAAGTCCTACGTGCTTTATTATGGAGAGTTCCAGACCAACTTCACTACAATGAATACATCAGCACAGTTTGAAAAAATTCCTTTGAGAACCGACATATCAAATATTTCATTCACATCCGATTCGCCCATAAAACATTCATAGTTTTCACTCATTGAACCAAGCTTGTTCTGTGAAGTATTTTCTTTCCCACTTTGACTGCTATGGGCAGGTGTACTTGAGAGGTTAGGTTCACTCACTTGGTTATCGTCTTTATTGTTTACAGTAATAACACATACCAAATTGCTTTCCAACATTTCTCCTTTTCTTAAAAGCCTTCAGAGGATTTATAATAACTTTACTTCTACTCATTATTATACTTCAACAAAGCAGAGACTCAAGAAACAGAATTAATTACGAATATTTTCGAGATAACGACAGAGTAAATAAACATGAAACAATCGACAATCACACCAGCGATATATATTGAACCATCACAGCTTAGCCACAACACATACTTTATCTCACATCACTAAAATGTACCTGATGAACACGGACGTTAATAATAACACCATTTGACAGCAGTTTAACAGCGCCACAGTGGGTCACGCCCATGTAGAACACATTTCAAAAAAAATTTAAAAATAGTTGTAGTCTTCGGAATTGAATAAACTATATATCTATTAAAAGGTAATAGTCTGCAGATTCAGAAAACGCAAAAAAGTAAAAATTGAACTTTTCATGATTTTGACCCTTTCCGGAGCCCCGTAAGTAGTTCTAAGTTCTAGGGGACTGATGAGCTCAGATGTTAAGTCCCATAGTACTCAGACCCATCCAACCATTTTTGAAGCTACAGTATACGACATAGCTCCATACTGTAATGCAAAACAGTCCTCCAAAATAGTGCGTCCCATTAACGAATTAACAATTGCAAAATTTAGGGAAAACTTGCAACAGTTAGACTGGCATGAGTGAAGAAGTATGTGCATTATGTCAGATTAGCATCTCCGATAATAAAATTAAATCAATTTGGAATATTGTTAAAAGGTAAACAGGGCAACCGAGAGCAGGCCAAGACGTTATTTCTATCAGACCCAATGAAAAATTTGCTAACAAAAAATCAGAAGAAGAAAATATTTTTAATAATTATTTTAAGTGTTGTTGACAAAATAGTATCTGGCAATTCATTACAAAATGCAAGGCTGTATTTGGAAGAGGCAATACCTATGCAATTTGATAAAATTCAACACATCACTCTGTCCGAACAGGCCTTGGAAAGCCCAACGGTACCGACCGGCCGCCGTGTCATCCTTAGCCCACAGGGGTCACTGCATGGAGGGGCGTGTGATCAACACACCACTATTTTCATGGTCTAGTGGCTAGCGTTGCTGTCTCTGGATCTCTGGGCCGATTCCCAGCCGGGTTGGGAATTTTGTCTGTCCAGGGACTGGGTGTTTGTGTTGTCCTCACCATTTCGTCGTCACCACCACCACCACCACCACCACCACCACCACCACCGCCGCCGCCACCACCACTCGTGACAGTGGCTAGTCTGGACTATGAAAAAAATTGGACTGTGGAAACATTGGGACTTTGTAAGGGCGCTGATAACCCCGCAGTTGAGCGCCCCACAAACCAAACATCAACAACAATACCGCTCTCCCGGCCGCGTGTCAGTTTACAAGACCGTAGCCGCTACTTCTCAGTCAAGTAGCTGCTCAGTTCGCCTCACAAGGGCTGAGTACAGCCCGCTTGCTAACAGCGCTCGGTAGACTTGATGGTGACCCATCCAAGTGCTAATCCAGCCAGACAGCGTTTAACTTCGGTGATCTGACGGGAACAGGGGTTACCACTGCAGCAAGTCCGTTAGCGCCTACAGACATTAGGATGATTCTGAGCAACGTATGTAACAGTTCACCGCAACACGGCATTTTTCCATATACGAGGTCATTCAAGTTCTAAGGCCTCCGATTTTTTTCTCCGGACTGGAAAGAGATAGAAACATGCGCATTGTTTTAAAATGAGGCCGCGTTCATTGTCAATACGTCCCATAGATGGCAGCACCGTACGGCACATGGAATTTTACCGCCAGCGGCGAGAATGAGAACTGTTTTAAATACTTAAAATGGCGACGTTTTCCTTACTTGAACAGCGTGCAATCATTCGTTTTCTCAATTTGCGTGGTGTGAAACCAATTGAAATTCATCGACAGTTGAAGGAGACATGTGGTGACGGTGTTACGGATGTGTCGAAAGTGCGTTCGTGGGTGCGACAGTTTAATGAAGGCAGAACATCGTGTGACAACAAACCGAAACAACCTCGGGCTCGCACAAGCCGGTCTGACGACACGATCGAGAAAGTGGGGAGAATTGTTTTGGGGGATCGCCAAATCACTGTCGAACAGATCGCCTCCAGAGTTGGCATTTCTGTGGGTTCTGTGCTCACAATCCTGCACGACGACCTGAAAATGCGAAAAGTGTCATCCAGGTGGGTGCCACGAATGCTGACGGACGACCACACGGCTGCCCGTGTAGCACGTTGCCGAGCAATGTTGACGCGCAACGACAGCACGAATGGGACTTTCTTTTCGTCGATTGTGACAATGGATGAGACGTGGATGCCATTTTTCAATCCAGAAACAAAGCGCCAGTCTGCTCAATGGAAGTACACAGATTCACTGCCACTAAAAAAAATGTCGGGAAACTGCCAGTGTTGAAAAAACGATGGTGTCCGTGTTCTGGGACAGCGAGGGTGTAATCCTTACCCATTGCGTTCCAAAGGGCACTACGGTAACAGGTGCATCCTACGAAAATGTATTGAAGAACAAATTCCTTCCTGCACTGCAACAAAAACGTCCGGGAAGGGCTGTGCGTGTGCTGTTTCACCGAGACAACGCACCTGCACATCGAGCTAATGTTACGCAACAGTTTCTTCGTGATAACAACTTTGAAGTGATTCCTCGTGCTCCCTACTCACCTGACCTGGCTCCTAGTGACTTTTGGCTTTTTCCAACAATGAAAGACACTCTCCGTGGCCGCACATTCACCAGCCGTGCTGCTATTGCCTCAGCGATTTTCCAGTGGTCAAAACAGATTCCTAAAGAAGCCTTCGCCGCTGCCATGAAATCATGGCGTCAGCGTTGTGATAAATGTGTACGTCTGCAGGGTGATTACGTCGAGAAGTAACGCCAGTTTCATCGATTTTGGGCGAGTGGTTAATTAGAAAAAAAGTCGGAGGCCTTAGAACTTGAATGCACCTCGTACTACGAGAGCGTCACTGCTACTAAAACTGCAAATTTGGAAATGCGTATTTGACATCAAGCAGCAAGTAAAGTACAGTGAGAAAGTGATTGTTTGATTTGCAGTGATGATTATCAAACTGAATAGCGCTGGGGGCAAGAGACCTCCGCAGAAGAGAACAAGGACTAAAAAAATTGTGTGTATTTACCGAACAGCAAAGTGGGCAGCAAGACGAGACCAAGGCTCGCTGGGTAGGACCAGTCGGACGAGGAGCAGACCCGTCTCGCCATGTTGGATGCCCACACACCAAATTACCGCCGCGCAGCACTCAAAATGTCCACCAAGGCTCTCGTTGGAGGCAAACGACGCAGTTCAGCCAAGGACAACGATCAACTCCCTAAAGTTCTGGCCTTCTCAGTGGGAAGCACCCGTCACGTACAGCAGCGGTAACGTGCTTTCTTATTAAACGTACGTTACAGACGACAATTAGGTTACGACCAGTTAACGCACTCCATCCCCATAGGTCTTCAAGAACTGAGTTCCCATGTATAAAATACAGTACTGGCCATTAAAATTGCTACAACAACAAGAAATGCAGATGATAAACGGGTATTCATTGGACAGATATACTATACTAGAACTGACATGTGATTACATTTTCACGCAATTTGGGTGCATAGATCCTGAGAAAACAGTAAACAGAACAACCACCTCTGGCCGTAATAACGGCCTTGATACGCCTGGGCATTGAGCCAAACAGAGCTTGGATGGCGTGTACTGGTACAGCTGCCCATGCAGCTTCAACACGATACCACAGTTCATCAAGAGTAGTGGCTGGCGTATTCTGACGAGCCAGTTGCTCGGCCACCATTGACCAGACGTTTTCAATTGGTGAGAGATCTGGAGAAAGTGCTGGCCAGGGCAGCAGTGGAACATTTTCTGTATCCAGAAAGGCCCGTACAGGACCTGCAACGTGCGGTCGTGCATTATCCTGCTGAAATGTACGGTTTCGCAGGGATCGAATGAAGAGTACAACCACGGGTCGTAACACATCTGAAATGTAACGTCCACTGTTCAAAGTGCCGCCAATGCGAACGAGAGGTGACCGAGACGTGTAACCGATGGCACCCCATACCATCACGCCGGGTGATACGCCAGTATGGAGATGTCGAATACACGCTTCCAATGTGCGTTCACCGCGATGTCGCCAAACACGGATGCGACCATCGTGATGCTGTAAACACAACTTGGATTCATCCGGAAAAATGACGTTTTGCCATTCGTGCACCCAGGTTCGTCGTTGCGTACAAGAAGCGCTCCTGTCTGTGATGCAGCGTCAAGGGTAACCGCAGCCACGGTCTCCGAGCTGATAGTCCGTGCTGCTGCAAACGTCATCGAACTGTTCGTGCAGATGGTTGTTGTCTTGCAAACGTCCCCATCTGTTGACTCAGGGATCGAGACGTGGCTGCACGATCCGTTACAGCCATGCGGATAAGATGCCTGTCATCTCTACTGCTAGTGATACGAGGCCGTTGGGATCCAGCACGGCGTTCCGTATTACCCTCCCGAACCCACCGATTCGGTATTCTGCTAACAGTCATTGGATCTCGACCAACGCGAGCAGCAATGTCGCGATACGATAAACCACTATCGCGGTAGGCCACAATCCGACATTTATCAAAGTCGGAAACGTGATGGTACGCATTTCTCCTCCTTACACGAGACATCACAACAACGTTTCACCAGGCAACGCCGGTCAACTGCTGTTTGTGTATGAGAAATCGGTTGGAAACTTTCCTCGTGTCAGCACGTTGTAGGTGTCGCCACTGGCGCCAACCTTGTGTGAATGCTCTGAAAAGCTAATCATTTGCATATCACAGCATCTTCTTCCTGTCGGTTAAATTTCGCATCTGTAGCACGTCATCTTTGTGTTGTAGCAATTTTAATGGCCAGTAGTGTAGCTCGGACGTCTCATTACTCTACAAATGAGCTAATACGTTAAGACAGAGATCCAAATTCTAAAGGAAGCCAATTAGTACTGTGCCGCATACTGCAGCCGGGAGTGGGGGTAGGAGGACGGTGGCACTTTTATTTATTTATTTATTGCCTGCTAGCGTTTGCCATCGTCTCAGATCTGCACATCTCTGCAGCATAAGTTGAACGATCATTTCCTGAATGGAACAGCCTAGTTGCCCCAATAGCAGCCAGCAGCTCCTGTTTGTTAAAACTACACTGCTGACATGCTTTTTGTTTTGCCACACTTCTGACTAACGCTCCAGTTTTTATTCTCGCACAAACGTACTTGGAGGCTGTTTTCGAATCAGGGAACATTTCCTTGAACAAACGCCACTGCGTGCTAAAGGCAAGTTCTGCTCAAGAGGGAATGTCGTAAATAATAACTCTGCGCCGTCCGCTGTGGCCGAGCGGTTGTAAGCGCTTTACTAGGGAACCGCGCTGCTGCTACGGTCGCAGGCTCGAATCCTTCCTCGGTCATGGCTGTGCGTGATGTCCTTAGATTAGTTAGGTTGATGTAGTTCTAAGTCTACGGGACTGATGACCTCAGATGTTAATTCCCATAGTGCTTAGAACTATTTCAACAACTCTGCAATAGTTACCAAACTTTCATTTTCCGAGAATTTAATAAAGATTGTTAAATTTTTGTTCGTATCTCTCAGCTTCGTTTTGCTAGCCACGTGTTTGCGGCAATCGACCCAAGAGGTGCAACTGAAAAATCTCGGCCTCTGTATCACCCGATGTAATTCGACTACATACCATTATCCTCGTTTTGCTTTTGTTGATGTTCATCTTATATCCTCCTTTCAAGACGTTGTCTATTCCGTTCATGTGCTTTTCCATGTGCTGTGACAGAATTACAATGTCATCAGCAAACCTTAAAATTATTATTTGTTCTTCATGTATTTTATTTCCTACTCCTATATTTTCTTTTGTTTCCTTTACTGCTTGCTCAATATACAGATTGAATAACATCGGGGAGAGGCTACAACCCTGTCTCACTCCCTTCCCAACCACTGCTTCTCTTTAATGTGCCTCAACTCTTACAACTGCCATCTGGTTTCTGAACAAATTGTAAATAGCCTTTCGCTCCTTGTATTTTACCCCTGCCACTTTTAGAATTTGAAAGAGAGTATTCCAGTCAACATTGTCAAAAGCTTTCTCTAAGTCTACAAATGCAAGAAACGTACGATTGCCTTTCCTTAATCTATCTTCTAAGATAAGTCGTAGGGTCAGTATTGCCTCACGTGTTCGAACATTTCTATGGAATCCAAACTGATCTGCTTAGTAGCGTTTTCTAAAAGAAGACACGGAGAAACACTGCATGCGCAGGCGCACTTGTATATAAACAAAAAATTTTGAGTTGCTCTTTCATTTGTTGCATTATTTATAATTGTAAGTTGATTGTAATAAATGATACAAAACCTTAAAACCCTGATATTCATTTTGAAATATTAGTTCAGCACACAATGGTTTAATGTACCGAGTGTATTTATGTAAAAGTCTGCCCATTTGTTTCAGGAGACTCTGCAGTTTGTAAATCGGTAGTGAAACCGAAAGAAACATTTATTCTTTGGCTGAACATTTTGTGTTTAATTATTTTGTTAGCGCCGACCCTCACGCGGGGGACCCGGGCTCGATTCCCTGTACGGGCAGGGAATTTTCCTTAGTGGAAGGACTTGTTCGGCGTGCAGTCAGTCTGAGGAGCCACTCCACCGAGTAGCAGCTGTTCCATAGTCTGAAAGTCGACAAAGTCCAGGCGTGGTGCACTCTGCTGTGATACCATGCATCCGATGACAGGAAGACACGGCGGTCGAACGACTGCCGTGTGGTCTTCTGGGTCTGACCGAGGGGTCTCCTTTTTCCTCAATTTTCTTTTAGCCCCTTATAGCGGTGGTTACCTGAGTAAAAATACAAATATGTGTTGACGCAAGCGGAACAGCTGTTCTCGGGATTGGAAGCAAATCTGAAATTATTTTAAATAAATTCGCCTCATTTTAGGAAAGGAAGGTGACAGTGGTACACAAAGTTTGTTCTGTCACACTCCGTAGGGTGGCTTACAGTGTGTGTGGCTCTGAGCACTATGGGACAACATCTGAGGTCATCAGTCCCCTAGAACTTAGAACTACTTAAACCTAACTAACCTAAGGTCATCACACACAGCCATGCCCGAGGCAAGATTCGAACCTGCGACCGTAGCGGCCGCGCGGTTCCAGACTGTAGCGCCTAGAACCGCTCGGCCACTCCGGCCGACACAGTGTGTGTGTGTGTGTGTGTGTGTGTGTGTGTGTGTGTGTGTAGATGTTGGTGTAGGTGGCGAAGGGACGTTACACCATAATCTTTCCACATGAGTTACAGTCTAGATGTACGAGGGCAGTTCAATAAGTAATGCAACACATTTTTTTTCTGAAACAGGGGTTGTTTTATTCAGCATTGAAATACACCAGATTATTCCCCAATCTTTTAGCTACACAACACTATTTTTCGACGTAATCTCCATTCAATGCTACGGCCTTACGCCACCTTGAAATGAGGGCCTGTATGTCTGCACGGTACCATTCCACTGGTCGATGTCGGAGCCAACGTTGTACTGCATCAATAACTTCTTCATCATCCGCGTACTGCCTCCCACGGATTGCGTCCTTCATTGGGCCAAACATATGGAAATCCGACGGTGCGAGATCGGGGCTGTAGGGTGCATGAGGAAGAACAGTCCACTGAAGTTTTGTGAGCTCCTCTCGGGTGCAAAGACTTGTGTGAGGTCTTGCGTTGTCACGAAGAAGGAGAAGTTGGTTCAGATTTTTGTGCCTACGAGCACGCTGAAGTCGTTTCTTCAATTTCTGAAGAGTAGCACAATACACTTCAGAGTTGATCGTTTGACCACGGGGAAGGACATCGAACAGAATAACCCCTTCAGCGTCCCAGAAGACTGTAACCGTGACTTTACCGACTGAGGGTATGGCTTTAAACTTTTTCTTGGTAGGGGAGTGGGTGTGGCGCCACTCCATTGATTGCCGTTTTGTTTCAGGTTCGAAGTGATGAACCCATGTTTCATCGCCTGTAACAATCTTTGACAAGAAATTGTCACCCTCAGCCACATGACGAGCAAGCAATTCCGCACAGATGGTTCTCCTTTGCTCTTTATGGTGTTCGGTTAGACAACGAGGGACCCAGTGGGAACAAACCTTTGAATATCCCAACTGGTGAACAATTGTGACAGCACTACAAACAGAGATGTCAAGTTGAGCACTGAGTTGTTTGACGGTGACCCGTCGATCATCTCGAACGAGTGTGTTCGCACGCTCCGCCATTGCAGGAGTCACAGCTGTGCACGGCCGGCCCGCACGCGGGAGATCAGACAGTCTTGCTTGACCTTGCGGCGATGATGACACACGCTTTGCCCAACGACTCACCGTGCTTTTGTCCACTGCCAGATCACCGTAGACATTCTGCAAGCGCCTATGAATATCTGAGATGCCCTGGTTTTCCGCCAAAAGAAACTCGATCACTGCCCGTTGTTTGCAACGCACATCCGTTATAGACGCCATTTTAACAGCTCCGTACAGCGCTGCCACCTGTCGGAAGTCAATGAAACTATACGAGACGAAGCGGGAATGTTTGAAAATATTCCACAAGAAATTTCCGATTTTTTCAACCAAAATTGGCCGAGAAAAAAAATGTGTTGCATTACTTATTGAACTGCCCTCGTACATCTAGATCTACATGATTACTTTGCAATTTACGTTTAACAGCTGGCAGACTGTACATCCAACCACTTTCACACTATTTTCTGCCATTCCATTCCCGAACAGCGCGCAGGAAAAGTGAACACTTAAATCTTTCCGTGTGAGCTCTAATTTCTCTTATTTTATTATGATGATCATTTTCTCCAACAAAATATTTTCACACTTTGAGGAGAAAGCTGGTGACTGAAATTTCATGAGAAGACCCTGCCGCAACGCAAAACGCCTTTGTCCAATTCACGTATCTGTGACACTATCTCCCCTATTTCGCCATAATACAAAACGAGCCGCCCTTATTTGTACATTTTCGATGCCATCCATCAGTCCCATCTGATGCGGATCCCACACCGCACAGCAATCAATACTCCAGAATAGGGCGGACAAGCGTGGTGTAAGCAGTCTCTTTAGTAGAACTGTTGGACTTTCTAAGTGTTCTGCCAATAAATCACAGTCTTTGGTTTGCTTTTCCCACAACATTATGTATTTGTGTGTGATCGTCCCAATGTAAGCTAGTCCTAATTGTAATCCGCAAGTGTTTAATGAAACTGACAGTCTTTAAATTTGTGTGATTTATCGAGTAACCGCATTGCCTTTAGTAATCCCACGTATGACTTCACACTTTTCATTATTTAGAATCAACTGCCACTTTTTGCACCCCACAGATATCGTGTCTAAATTATTATGCAATTGGTTCTGATCTTCTGCTGACTTTACTAGATGGTATTTGGCGGC
Source organism: Schistocerca serialis cubense (assembly GCF_023864345.2). Lineage (NCBI taxonomy): Eukaryota > Metazoa > Arthropoda > Insecta > Orthoptera > Acrididae > Schistocerca > Schistocerca serialis. Next base: position 117,807,808 of record NC_064648.1, read on the forward strand.
ATCATCTGCGAACAATCCAAGAGGACTGCTCACATTGTCACTTTTAACATTTATGTGGATCAGGAACAGTAGAGGGCCTGTAGCACTTCGTTCAGGAAGGCCAGATATCACCTCTATTTTTCTCGATGACTTCCGGTCACTGCAAAGCGTTTCTGTAGATTAGGAACAGCAGGGGAATGCCAGATATCACTTCTATTTTATCCGACGACTTTTCGTCAGTTATTACGAAATGAGAGCTTTCTGATAGGATATGACGAATCCAGTCGTAAGACTGAGATGATACTGCATAGGCACACAACCTGATTAGAAGTCGGTTGTGGGGAACGGTGTCTAAAGGCTTCCGGACGTCTAAAAATATGAAATTAATTTAACATCATCTGTCCACAGCACTCATTGCTTCATGAGAATAAAGAGCTATTTGTGTTTCACAGGAACGATATTTTCTGAATGCGCGTTGGCTGTTTGTCAATAAAACGTTTTCTTCGAGGAAATTCATTATAAAATGCTTTTTTATTCCAGTCTCTGATCACAAATGAATTCTTTAGACGATGACCGGTTTCAGTCTGTAATGACCATCTTTAGATCTGAAACTTCCTGGCAGATTAAAACTGTGTGCCCGACCGAGACTCGAACTCGGGACCTTTGTCTTTCACCGAGCGAGGTGGCGCAGTGGTTAGCACACTGGACTCGCATTCGGGAGGACGACGGTTCAATCCCGCCTCCGGCCATCCTGATTTAGGTTTTCCGTGATTTCCCTAAATCGTTTCAGGCAAATGCCGGAATGGTTCCTTTGAAAGGGCACGGCCGATTTCCTTCCCAATCCTTCCCTAACCCGAGCTTGCGCTCCGTCTCTAATGACCTCGTTGTCGACGAGACGTTAAACACTACCCACCACCACCACCTTTGTCTTTTGCGGGCAAGTGCTCTACCATCTGAGCTACCGAAGCACGACTCATAAGGTAAAGTTTGGAAGGCAGGAGACGAGGTACCGGCAGAAGTAAAGCTGTGAGTACCGGGCGTGAGTCGTGCTTGGGTAGCTCAGATGGTAGAGCACTTGCCCGCGAAAGACAAAGGTCCCGAGTTCGAGTCTCGGTCGGGCACACAGTTTTAATCTGCCAGGAAGTTTCATATCAGCGCACACTCCGCTGCAGAGTGAAAATCTCATTCTGGAATCTTCAGATCTTTTTACACCATAACAGACTGAAACCGGTCATCGTCTAAAGAATTCATTTGTGATCAGAGGCTGGAATAAAAAAACATTTTACAGTATTGGGTCAGTGTTTGTACACGCGATTATGTCGCAGTTGGTGAAATTCAGTATGTTCGAAGACCGTGTACGTTCCAGGATCCTGCTGCAAATCGGCGTTAGTGATGCGGGTCTGCTATTCAGCGGATTACTTCTGTTCCCTTTCATGGGTATTGGTGAGGCTAGTGTAACTTTCCAGATCTTAGGTACGGATCTTTCGCCGTGCAAGCGCTTGCGCATAATTGGTAAGTATAGAGCTATTATATCAGCAACGTCTGGAAGGAACCTTACTGGTATATAATCTGGAACGGAGGCCTTCAGAATTTCGGGAAACTGTGTTTAGTAAACCTGCAGTCATTAGAGTAAAAGCTCTCTTGGGAACCACGCTCTGATGATATGGCCGGCGGAGTTTCATCGCGAGATGAGCGAAAGCGGTGGTCCAAATTCCGGTACACGCTGCGCGGTTTTCCGTTCCTGTTATACCACGGGCTGCTGGCGGAAGGCGGGCAGCGAGAACTGTATCTGAGCCGGTGGCGGGCGGTGTTCGGTTCTGATTGCAACCGCAAAGTTGTTCGGTTTCTGGAAGAGAAAGTGCTCGACATGCGAGTAGACTGTTATCCAACAGCCAGAGAGATGTTACACACTCGTAGGTCGTAATGACCGGCACGCTACGAGCGTCCTACTACTATGGCGTTACGTCTTATGTCGCAGTGGTTTTTTATTGGGGGGTAAGGTGGGACATTTTGGAGGGTGGGGGGGGGGGGATGTACATCAAGACGTTTCGAGATTTAGTAGTAATAGTAAAGCTGTGGTGAGTCGTGACTCGTCGCAAAACTGGGATACAGCGTTCGGCCGACGACCGACATCGGCGCCCATGTCGATCCCGTGTTCTTTGGCTTCAGGAAGGCATACGAAGTGTGGCTAGAAAAAAACCGGACTAGTACTGGTGAAACAATAAAACGAATGCAATAAGGCTGAAAGTCGCGTGGCCTGTCACGTGACTCTCGCTCCGCCTACTGCTCGAGTTTCATCTGCCTCCTGCACTCAGTCTGCCCGTGGCGTCTGTTTTAAGTAGTTGACGTTTTGTCTGTGCGTCGGAAAATGTTGAGTGTACAGAAAGAACAGCGTGTTAACATCAAATTTTGTTTCAAACTAGGAAAATCTGCAAGTGAAACGTTTGTCATGTTACAACGAGTGTACGGCGATGATTGTTTATCGCGAACACAAGTGTTTGAGTGGTTTAAACGATTTAAAGATGGCCGCGAAGACACCAGTGATGACACTCGCACTGGCAGACCATTGTCAGCAAAAACTGATGCAAACATTGAAAAAATCGGTAAACTTGTTCGACAAGATCGCCGTTTAACAATCAGAGCAGTGTCTGAGTTAACAGGAGTTGACAAGGAAAGTGTTAGGCAGATTCTTCATGAAAGGTTCAACATGAACAAAGTGTGTTCAAAAATGGTTCCAAAGTGTCTCACAATTGAACAGAAGGAACGCCGAAGAATGATTTGTTCTGACATCCTGGAAAACATTGAAAGTGATCCCACCTTCTTAGAAAATGTTATTACTTGCGATGAATCGTGGTTTTTTACTTACGATCCCGAAACTAAACGCCAATCGATGCATTGGAAAACTCCTGGTTCTCCACGACAAAAAAAAGCACGAATGTCAAAATCGAAATTCAGGGCAATGATGATTGTTTTTTTTGACATCAAAGGGATTGTGCACATTGATTGGGCGCCAGAGGGACAAACAGTGAATCAGCATTACTACATTAGCGTCCTGGCTACCCTACGTGAGCGAGTACGGAGAAAACGGAACGATTTGTGGAGAAAAAAGTCATGGATCCTTCACCAAGACAATGCCCCAGCTCACAGTGCGTTGTCAGTGAAGACGTTTTTGGCAAAACACAACATTCCCATCTTAGATCATCCACCCTACTCACCTGATTTGGCCCCCTGTGACTTTTTTCTTTTCCCTAAAGTCAAGTCAGCTTTGAAAGGAACTAGATTTGAGACTGTTGAAGCAGTAAAAGAAAAAGCGACGGAAGTAATGTATGGACTTACCGAAAATGATCTGCAGCATTGCTATGAACAGTGGAAAATTCGTATGGAGCGGTGTAGAGACCGAGGAGGAGAGTACATTGAAGGAGATAACATGAAATTGTAAATAATTGTAAATAAATGTTTTTTCCAGCATCAGTCCGGTTTTCTTCTAGCCGCACCTCGTACAATACAGTGCCGTGCTGCCGTTTAGTGAGCCAAAAAACGCGAGCATACCGAGTATCGGACGGAGTTCGTTAGAGGATTCAAGACTTTCTTGCAGATGCAACTCCACAAGTCGCTCTTCATAAGGTGACCATATAAGCCGTAACCTCCCACGCATTCATCCATTCGATTCAGTGCTAAACAATAAAACTTCGTAGGGGTAACGTAACAGACATATTTCCGAACTCGAGCAAAAACATGAAACTACCCTACCTCTCCCTAGAGCGTTTGAGATGTCAAAAGTTAAAAAAAAAAAAACGATATTTCAAAAATATATTCATGTGGTAGCACACATCTTTCTGAAGACTGATATACGAGACATGCGCGTTCGAGGAAATGTAAGACATGTTATTTGGTCTTAAGTGTGCCAAAGTGCAGTGCTACCCCTGGTCACACAGCATCACATTGCTGTATTTCGCTCTGTGAAACTCAAACGTGTATATTCTGTAACGGAAGCCACGAAACCTACACTACTGGCCATTAAAATTGCTACAACACGAAGATGACATGCTACAGACGCGAAATTTAACCCACAGGAAGAAGATGCTGTGATATGCGAATGATTAGCTTTTCGGAGCATTCACACAAGGTTGGCGCCGGTGGCGATACCTACAACGTGCTGACATGACGAAAGTTTCCAACCGATTTCTCATACACAAACGGCAGTTGACCGGCGTTGCTTGGTGAAACGTTGTTGTGATGTCTCGTGTAAGGAGGAGAAATGCGTACCATCACGTTTCCGACTTTGATAAAGGTCGGTTTATCGTATCGCGACATTGCTGCTACCGTTGGTCGAGATCCAATGACAGTTAGCAGAATATGGAATCGGCGGGTTCAGGAGGGTGCTGGATCCCGACGGCGTCGTATTACTAGCAGTCGAGATGACAGGCATCTTATCCGCTCGGCTGTAACGGATCGTGCAGCCACGTCTCGATCCCTGATTCAACAGATGGGGACGTTTGCAAGACAACAACCATCTGCACGAACAGTTCGATGGCGTTTGCAGCAGCGCGGACTATCAGCTCGGAGACCGTGGCTGCGGTTACCCTTGACGCTGCATCACAGACAAGAGCGCCTGCGATGGTGTACTCGACGACGAACCTGGGTGCACGAATGGCAAACCGTCATTTTTTCGGATGAATCCAGGTTCTGTTTACAGCATCACGGTGGTCGCATCCGTGTTTGGCGACATCGCGGTGAACGCACATTGGAAGCATGTATTCATCATCGCCATACTGGCGTATCACCCGGCGTGATGGTATGGGGTGCCATTGGTTAAACGTCTTGGTCACCTATTGTTCGCATTGACGGCACTTTGAACAGTGGACGTTACATTTCAGAAGTGTTACGACCCGTGGCTCTACCCTTCATTCGATCCCTGTGAAACCCAACATTTCGGCAGGATAATGCACGACCGCATGTTGCAGGTCCTGTACGGGCCTTTCTGGATACAGAAAATGTTCGACTACTGCCCCGGCCAGCACATTCTCCATATCTCTCACCAACTGAAAACGTCTGGTCAATGGTGGCCGAGCAACTGGCTCGTCACAATACGCCAGTCACTACTCTTGATGAACTGCGGTATCGATGTTCGATTAGAAGAAAGCACCGCTCACAAAACTAAGCCCCTTAAAAACTCCTTGTGGTAAAGCAATAGGAGACAAGCGACGTTAATGAGGTAGGGACGCTACTTCGGGTAGTCAGGCGAAGAGTTACACCCCTGGAGATGATGTCAATCAGAGGTAGCCGAGGGTGGACACAGGCAGGCGACGATAATATACAATATGTATAAGAACCAAAAGGAAAAGTAAGAAGGAATCTCAAGAACGAAATGCACGGATTAGAAAGTAAGACAGTGCCGTTGTCTTCGGCCGCTACTGTTCAAACTCTGCATCGAAGAAGTAATTTATACGGCGAAGAAGCAATCATGTAAATAAAAGACAGATATAAGAATGGGATTGAAATTCAAGTCAAATAATGCCAGTGATAATAGCCGCTGGTAACATTTGTGTCCTCAGCGAAAGTGAAGGAAGACAGGTTCTGGAAGGGTACTGAAATTCAGGTGAAAGAATACCAATGATAAAACCGCTGATAACATTACTGATCGAAAAAGTGATAATAATCAGATGTTCAATGGAATGAACATTCTAATAAGTACAGAATACAGACAGAGTAGGGAGCATCTGAAATAAGTATGTTCACAACACATGCCACATATAAAGGGTGACAATTATCGAGCAGTATGAAATAAAATGCTCATAACTTCTGAATGGTTTGCGTTAGGACGTTCAAACTGCATCTTCTTCGTTGATCCATTATGGATCGTGGGACGACGGCTGGCATCAACTTCTTGATGCAATAATTTACCAACAGCCGTATGTATTCTAGAAAATTATTTTATTTTATGAACTTCCATGTGCTACCAGTTTCGGCATTACATTGATGCCATCTTCAGGCCCCACTCGCCATAGTCGTAAAATCGCTATACACGGAAGGAACCATATAACTGGATCTGTGAATCAAATTGTCCTGCAACAGCTCTAGGTGGTCTGGCCACGATTTTATTCACGGATCCAGTTATATGGCTCCTTCCGTGTAAAGCGATTTTACGACTATGACGAGTGGGGCCTGAAGATGGTATCAACGTAATGCCGAAACTGGTAGCACGTAAGAAAATCACAAAATAAATTTCTACTGTACATACGGCTGTTGGTAAATTATTGCGTCAAGAAGTTCAAACTGCATGGTTGGCAGCGGGGCATGGTGGAAATTTGTATGCGCTGTATGGTTTGGTTTAGCGACGATGGCCACTTTCATTTGGATGGGTTCGTCAGTAAGCAAAATCGGCGCATTTGCGGGGCTGAGAATCCGCACCTGGCGATGGAGAAGTCTCTTCACCCTCAACGGGTGACTGTGTAGTGTGACACGAAACAATCGGTGCGATATCCACGATGACACGGTGACTACCAAATGATACGTGAAAGTTTTGGAAGATCATTTCATCACCATTATTCAAAGTGACCCTGATTTAGACAAGATGTGGTTCATACAAAACGGAGCTCGACCCCATCGAAGCAGGAGAGTGTTTGATGTCCTGGAGGAGCACTTTCAGGACCACATTCTGGCTCTGGGGTACCCAGAGGCCACTGGCATGGGCCTCGATTGGCTGCCATATTCTCCGGATCTGAGCACGTGCGACTCCTTTTGAGGGCTATATTATAGACAAGGTGTACATCAACAACCCCAAAACCATTGTTGAGCTGAAAACAGCCATTCAGAAGGTCATCGACAGCATCGATGTTCCGACACTTCAGCGGGTCGTGCAGAATTTCGCTATTCGTCTGCGTCCCATCATCGCCAATGATGGCAGGCACATCTAATGTGTCATAACCTAAATCCGAATATCTGTAGTGACGTTTACATGTTGAATGAAGTGCGTGCACGCCGTAGTTCGTAAAAAATTTACGTTTGTTTTTCATATAGTCCAATAATTGTGACCTAGTAAGTAATGGTTCAAGTAACCAACAGATTATGATTTAATACACATAATCAGTCTTACACAGCAATAATAACTTGTTTATACACTCCTGGAAATGGAAAAAAGAACACATTGACACCGGTGTGTCAGACCCACCATACTTGCTCCGGACACTGCGAGAGGGCTGTACAAGCAATGATCACACGCACGGCACAGCGGACACACCAGAAACCGCGGTGTTGGCCGTCGAAACGCGCTAGCTGCGCAGCATTTGTGCACCGCCGCCGTCAGTGTCAGCCAGTTTGCCGTGGCATACGGAGCTCCATCGCAGTCTTTAACACTGGTAGCATGCCGCGACAGCGTGGACGTGAACCGTATGTGCAGTTGACGGACTTTGAGCGAGGGCGTATAGTGGGCATGCGGGAGGCCGGGTGGACGTACCGCCGAATTGCTCAACACGTGGGGCGTGAGGTCTCCACAGTACATCGATGATGTTGCCAGTGGTCGGCGGAAGGTGCACGTGCCCGTCGGCCTGGGACCGGACCGCAGCGACGCACGGATGCACGCCAAGACCGTAGGATCCTACGCAGTGCCGTAGGGGACCGCACCGCCACTTCCCAGCAAATTAGGGACACTGTTGCTCCTGGGGTATCGGCGAGGACCATTCGCAACCGTCTCCATGAAGCTGGGCTACGGTCCCGCACACCGTTAGGCCGTCTTCCGCTCACGCCCCAACATCGTGCAGCCCGCCTCCAGTGGCGTCGCGACAGGCGTGAATGGAGGGACGAATGGAGACGTGTCGTCTTCAGCGATGAGAGTCGCTTCTGCCTTGGTGCCAATGATGGTCGTATGCGTGTTTGGCGCCGTGCAGGTGAGCGCCACAATCAGGACTGCATACGACCGAGGCACACAGGGCCAACACCCGGCATCATGGTGTGGGGAGCGATCTCCTACACTGGCCGTACACCACTGGTGATCGTCGAGGGGACACTGAATAGTGCACGGTACATCCAAACCGTCATCGAACCCATCGTTCTACCATTCCTAGACCGGCAAGGGAACTTGCTGTTCCAACAGGACAATGCACGTCCGCATGTATCCCGTGCCACCCAACGTGCTCTAGAAGGTGTAAGTCAACTACCCTGGCCAGCAAGATCTCCGGATCTGTCCCCCATTGAGCATGTTTGGGACTGGATGAAGCGTCGTCTCACGCGGTCTGCACGTCCAGCACGAACGCTGGTCCAACTGAGGCGCCAGGTGGAAATGGCATGGCAAGCCGTTCCACAGGACTACATCCAGCATCTCTACGATCGTCTCCATGGGAGAATAGCAGCCTGCATTGCTGCGAAAGGTGGATATACACTGTACTAGTGCCGACATTGTGCATGCTCTGTTGCCTGTGTCTATGTGCCTGTGGTTCTGTCAGTGTGATCATGTGATGTATCTGACCCCAGGAATGTGTCAATAAAGTTTCCCCTTCCTGGCACAATGAATTCACGGTGTTCTTATTTCAATTTCCAGGAGTGTATACACACTTTGCCACGTTTGGCGACATAATTATCACAATGTTTCTAGCTTTGCATCCTGATTACTTAAACGTGTACAAAATGTGAAGTTCTGTAAACTTAACAGCGAAGAATATGTGACCAATGGAGATATTTACACCCACATTTCTGTTCATCTATGCAATCAAGCATCTCTTCCAGGAGGAAGGGATGTCCAGCTCCAGTTGTCTAGACGTGCCGGTCAAAGATGCTCGTGTTTCGATTGTTGCTTAGTTACAACATGACTGTCACGAAATGTCACAAGAACGCAAAGGTGAAATAATTTCGATTCTGCTCCCATATCAGTCTGTTACATCAAAAGTCCGCAGCTCGTGGTCGTGCGGTAGCGTTCTCGCTTCCCGCGCCCGGGTTCCCGGGTTCGATTCCCGGCGGGGTCAGGGATTTTCTCTGCCTCGTGATGACTGGGTGTTGTGTGATGTCCTTAGGTTAGTTAGGTTTATGTAGTTCTAAGTTCTAGGGGACTGATGACCATAGATGTTAAGTCCCATAGTGCTCAGAGCCATTTGAACCATTTATTACATCATAAAGCTCAAAGCCAGAAGTAAGTGAAGAATTCATTATCACTTACAGATCGATGGAAGTTTTTATGTCTAACTAAAACATGGCGGACTATGTAAATGACAAGAATCTGCAGGCACGCCGAAATTTCATGCTCTGACATTAGAGATCCCCATCCAGGTAGTATGTCTACAGTGCTTTCAGACTTGCTAAAGCTCAAAGCCAGAAGTAAGTGGAGAATTCATTATCACTTACAGATCGATGGAAGTTTTTATGTCTAACTAAAACATGGCGGACTATGTAAATGACAAGAATCTGCAGGCACGCCGAAATTTCATGCTCCGACATCAGAGATCACCATCCAGGTAGTATAAAGATTACTGATGTCTACAGTGCTTTGAGACTTGCTCCAAAATACTGTTTTACTTTGATATATGTTATTTGAATTTACTGGAAATTTGGACTCCTCCTTTGATACACTTACTGGTTAAAAGTGTCACGGAGTAAGTGAGATAACACGACACGGATGGGAGTCTGTCACCACTGGACCAATTTTTATTTTTACTGTCAAGTTGATCCATTCGGTCAAACACCATCACGAAGCTATGATCTATGTACTGAAATGTCATTTTGTTTCCTTCTCTACTATACTGTGCCACAGGTTATCCGAAAGTCGTTACACAACATATACCTGCCACACTAATCCACTTGATTATAGATGTTTAAAACTTCGAAATGAGCTATGGAAATAATAAACAGGTAGTAGTAAGCTTTTTTGTTTTATTCGATGTCAGTAACAGTCACGATGTACCCTCACCGAACATGTTCGCATCTAAAAGAGAACGTTTTCATTTTATCGCTTATGATAAGGCGTAAAATACGAGGTCGTAAGTGGGCTTTGCATGACTTCTACCACAGTCTACGACAAATAGTCGCGAAACTCTACAGGCAAAAAAATTCGCCCTTTTGATAACTGAAGCGATTCTACCGCTCCAAGCGGCTAAAATTTAGTAACAGAAGAATGGAATGACATAAACTGAGAACTTGCTATCTTTAATGCTTATTCCCCAATCACTAAACGTGGCGCCGGCCGGTGTGGCCGAGCGATTTTAGGCGCTTCAGTCTGGAACCGAGCGGCTGCTACGGTCGCAGGTTCGAATCCTGCCTCGGGCATGGATGTGTGTGCTGTCCTTAGGTTAGTTAGGTTTAAGTAGTTCTAAGTTCTAGGGGACTGATGACCTCAGGTGTTAAGTCCCATAGTGCTCAGAACCATTTGAACTAAACGTGGCGGTGATTTTTCCTACCAGGAAAATGTAACTAAAGTAATATCATGTCTCCCATTAATGTCAACGTATGATAATTGTGGTGTCACCGCCAGACACCACACTTGCTAGGTGGTAGCTTTAAATCGGCCGCGATCCATTAGTACATGTCGGACCCGCGTGTCGCCACTTTCAGTGATAGCAGACCGAGCGCCACCACAAGGCAGGTTTCGAGAGACTTACTAGCACTCGCCCCAGTTGTACGGACGACGTAGCTAGCGATGCACACTGACGAAGCCTCGCTCATTTGCAGAGCAGATAGTTAGAATAGCCTTCAGCTAAGTCAATGGCTACGACCTAGCAAGGCGCCATTAGCAGTATATTGTCTGAAACTATAGAGTCTCACTTGTATCGTCAATAGCGATGTACCAAGGATGGATTAAACTTAAGTATTCCAGAAGCTACGTACTTTTCTTTATAGCATTCATTACGTATCCTGTTTCAGACCTCTCGCCAATCTGCGTGAGCGTAACGCGTGCCTTTCGGCTACTTCCGAGTGGCGTGGCTGTCTTACTACGCCACAACAATAATAATTTATCACTGCAGTGTAGTATACCGTTCACAGTTGAAGATTCGTAATACTATCATCAAAAATTGTATTCTGATATGTTTGAGTTTAGAAGGAACTGATTATAAATATATCTGCGTGCTTGGCACGTACTGTCTGATGCTTTGCGCCGAACTGGTCCGCGAGTTCCTCTGCGGACTACTATGTGAGCGGTGTCTGTTCTCTCGGACTTGTACGAAAGAACAACACCACACGCTCATGATCTCGCGGCCGTATACGTACATGATGAAAGAGAAACACCGACGTCAGTCGCATGAAGGCACTGAAATAATTCAATGGCGACAAGGGAAAATTGGTGCCCGATCGGGACTCGAACCGCGTCCCGCTCGCGTAAAGCGGGAAATCCGGGCTCTAGTCACGGTCTGGCACAAATTTTCACTTGTCGCCATTGTTTTGCCCTCATGCGACTGACGTCGGAATTTCACATCCGTCATTTCTCTGAGAATTTCAGGCTCATTTTAATACGTTCAAAAATTGCCACGATTTTTACATCCTTGGACATTACCAAAAGATCTTTTCACCCTGTTCTTGCTTCTACACTGAAGAGCCAAATAAACTGGTGCACCTGTCTATTACGATGTAGGGTCGCCGCGAGCACGCAGAAGTGTCTCAACACGACGCGACCAGGCATAGATTGAAAAGAGCTGTTTATGGACGACGTGACCCACCAACGTGGGGCCAACGTACGCCGCTGGTGGCCATGGAAGGTGCCGTAACGGCTTTACGATACGTGAACGCCACCCTGCGACCGACAGTGCAACCGTATCGGCAGCATATTGGTGACGCATTCGTCTTCGTGGACGACAATTCGCGCCCCCATCGTGCACACCTTGTGAATGACTTCCTTCGGGATAACGACATCGCTCGACTAGAGTGGCCAGTATCTTCTCCAGACACGAAAGAGGAGTGGGAGAATCTGGACTAACAGTGCGTTGATAGTATGCCACGACGAATACAGGCATGCACCAATGCAAGAGGACGTGCTACTGGGTATTAGAGGTCTTGCTGTATGGTGGTGGAACATGTAATGTGTTGTTTTCATGAGCAGTAAAAAGGGCGGAAATGATGTTTATGTTGGTCTCTATTCCAATTTTGTGTACAGGTTCCGGAACTCTCGGAACCGAGGTGATGCAAAAGTGTTTTTGATGTGTGTAATTCAATTAAATTTAATCATCAGAACAGACGTATTTGTCACTGTCGACAAGTAAGTGAAGAAACGCATGGAGTTTTCCCTCAAAACTGGCCGAGCGGTTCTAGGCGCTACAGTCTGGAACCGCGCGACCGCTACGGTCGCAGATTCGAATCCTGCCTCGGGCGTGGATGTGTGTGATGTCCTTAGGTTAGTTAGGTTTAAGTAGTTCTAAGTTCTAGGGGACTGATGACCTTAGAAGTTAAGTCCCATAGTGCTCAGAGCCATTTTTTTTTCCTGAAAATGTATGCCTGTCGTGATTTGCGAAATCGCCTATACACACAATCTGGAACTAGTCTGCACCTCTACGCTTCGAGCTGCAGACACCAGAGGCAGGCCGCAATTGGCAGCTAACCTGCGTAGCGGTGAGACGTTCCTAATGCAGCGAGAACGAAACGTTTATGTGCTAATTTTTTAATATCACTGAATTTACACTTGTACTACAAACATGAATGAAATGTTCACTCCGAGGTGGAGTGTGCGCTGATGTGAAACTTCCCAACAGATTACAACTGTGTGCCGGACTGAGACTCGAACCCGCGACCTTTCCGTTTCATATCAGCGCACACTCCGCTGCGGAGTGAAAATCTCATTCTGGATACATCCCCCAGGCTGTGGCTAAGCCATGTATCCGCAATATCCTTTCTTCCAGGAGTGCTAGTTCTGCAAGTTTCGCAGGAGTGCTTTTGTGGACTTTGGAAGCTAGGAGACGAAGTCCTGGCGAAAGTAAAGCTGTGAGAACGTGGCGTGAGTCGTTCTTGAGTAGCTCATCTGGTATAGCACTTACCTGTCGAAGGGAAAGGTCCCGAGCTCGAGTCTCGGTCCGGTACACAGTTTTAATCTGCTAGGAAGTTTCATGTCAGCGCACACTCCACTGGAGAGCGAAAATTTCGTTCTGGCAACATCCCCCAGGCTGTGGCAAAGCCATGTTTCCGCAGTGTTATACCTTTTAACTAACTCGTTAGATAGATATCACTTGATAAATAAATTTACTGAAGTTCTTTCAATTACAATTGATGTACGTGTAGAAGTCGAAAGCCGTCGTTTTCTAAATCTTGTTCTGGTGTTATGTAGGTGTCAAATTCTACGCCTATAAAGTCTGAATATTCATATCTTCAATACCCTTGTCGTCCAACTGTTTTGATTGTTTCCGGGAGTGCTAGTTCTGCAAGGTTCGCAGAAAAGTTTGGAAGGTAGGAGACGAGGTACTGGCAGAAGTAAAGCTGTGAGTACCGGGCGTGAGTCGTTCTTGGGTAGCTCATTTGGTAGAGGAATTGCCCGCGAAAGATAAAGGTCCCGAGTTCGAGTCTCGGTCCGGTACACAGTTTTAATCTGCCAGGAAGTTTCAGAAAAATGAAGTTTTGAGCGGGAGTCGAACCGTCGCCTCACACTCATTCGTCTTACAAAGCTCGAACGCTAACCACATGAGCACCATGAACTCTAACGTCTGGCACCTCAGCACAGATACATAACAGACGCGTAGAACTTCTCTTGCGACTTTCTCGGAATTGCCAGAGTAGTGCACCTTGCTACTTGCACATTACGTTGCTTAAATGGTGCACTAAAGGTGTACGGAGTTTGAAGTGAATCTGTGATCCCAACGTCGCGGCCTCCCCTTGTAAGGTTCGTGAGTCTTTCTCTCGGACTCTGGTTGTACAGCGCACGTAGCGTCGGCGAATTCGCGAGCCGGCTAACAGCTGAACCGATATCTCTTGTTACAGCGCGTGACGTCAGCCTTTGTGTTTGCCCTCGTCGCAGTTTATTGGCTCCGTACGCCGGAGCGCCGTCTCACCTCGGCGTGCGCTGATAAAAACAACAAAAGGTTTCCGCAGGCGAGCGCGCCGCGCCTGTCTTATCCGCCGATAGCTGAGGGAGGCGTCACCCGGCAACGCCGGACTCGCAACCCAGACAAAAGGCGACGCCTAGGGTCATTCCCGTGTGATGAGATACGAACCTCGGGCGCGGCTGAGCTGATTTTTCAGACTAGTGGTTTACCCTGAACACTTGCTGACTCCTCCCGAGAAGCTTCTTCAGCGATCTTCAGCTCGTAGACTATGTATAAGCTCATACGAGAGAACACAGTAAAAATAGAAATGTCGTGTGGCTAGGGCCTCCCGTCGGGTAGACCGTTCGCCTGGTGCAGGTCTATAGATTTGACGCCACTTCGGCGACCTGCGCGTCGATGGGGATGAAATGATGATGATTAGGACAACACAACCAACACAACACCCAGTCCCTGAGCGGAGAACATCTCCGACCCAGCCGGGAATCGAACCCGGGCCCTTAGGATTGACAGTCTGTCACGCTGACCATTTTCTTCTTCTTCTTTTTTCTTTTTTTTTTTTTTTTTTTTAACGCTACCCAATTTTTATTTTATTTTGCCTTTCGCAGGCAAGTGCTCTACCGACGTTTTTTTTTTTTTTTGTTTGACAAACAAAATTAGAATGTACATCCGTAGCAACAACAGAACAAGAGTTCCTTCTATACTATGAAATAGAATTTGAAACCAAGACTGTGATGATAGATAATAAAGAAAGAAAAAAGTAACCAAATCCCGCACGCCATTCCATGTGCATGGCCCATCTGCGTACAGATTCCATGTTCCAAATTGGTACAACATTTCGCAGCGTGTGGAGCCCCATGAAGGCGGTCATCCTCTGCCCGGTACTCCCCAACTGTGAGGGGGGTTATCGAAGACACTGCGCAAATAGTTCGCAAATAGTTGTCGGTATCGGGGTGTACACTCAAGTGTGCTATGACTGTCCTGGAGAAATTGCCAGTAATCAAGCACCATCTTCATCTCGAAAGAGGTAGTATATGGACATGCCTTTAAACCATGTGAGAGCGTGAGTCTTCGCAGGTGGGAAATAAGTATCCTCTGGACAAAGGAGGAGCCGTGGCTCAATTGTGCGAGGCGCGATACGGAGGTAGCAGGCGAGGATCTTCTGCACTAGCAGCCATACCTCTAACGCCGATCCACATGTTAAACGGTGGTCGTCAGTATCCACGAGGTGGCAACGTGGACAAAGGGGGGAATCCGCCATCCCAATAGCGTGCAGCCTTTGTCGTGTTACAACCTTCCCGTTCACCACCTGGTACCACGCGGCTCGTACCCGCGTGGGGAGGAACGGCTTCTGGACCGCTCTCCACACTGCAGGCCATAGGGTCGTAGGGCTCTTCCTCTCAATCACATTGCGAGGGATGGACCTTAGCAGCAGTCTGTAAAAGTCTCTCGCCTTGGGAGTGCGAGTGTTGGGAAGGTCTGGGTGCACGTAACTATACTCAAGAATAAATGCCGAGAGGTGCGAGAGTGAGGGTGTAATGTGTGCAACCGTGACAGGTGGCATAAGAGACGCCGGCAGCAATTCCTCTAACAAACGACCCGTAAGGGAAGCATCTTGGTGGGTCCACAATTTCATCATTGTGCAGAAGTATAATGCTGTAGCCCTCGCTCGTACATTTATAAGTCCCAGTCCGCCATCAAGCGGAGGGAGGGTGAGTGTTTCGTAGCGGACTTTGAATAGGTGTCCGGCGGTAAGGTAATATCCAAACGCTGCTTGCAGTCTGTGTGCCATCGCTGTCGGTATCGGTAGGACCTGGGCCATGTGGATCATCTTAGTCGCCACGTGAAGGTTGAGGTATTCCACACGCTGTAGGAGGTCCATCCGTCGAAGTAAGTTCCGGCGAACTTCTGTGCGTATTGCCTGTAGTAATCGTGCATAGTTCATGGCAGCCGTGCGGCGCACATCCTGTGTAAATGTTATGCCCAAGAACCGGATCTTGTTAACTAGTGGGAGTGGGGCTAAAGCGTCCTCCTGTAGACCTCTCCCAATCGGCATCGCTGCCGACTTGGCCACATTCATGAGGCTGCCCGCTGCCAAACCATAGCGATTGACCCATTGTATCACCGAGCGTACCTCGTCATCAGATCGGACAAGTAATAGAAGGTCATCAGCATATATTCTGCACTGAAAGGTATGATCCCTCAATGAAATGCCCGAGAGCCTGTTTTTCAACCCTCCGACAAGTGGTTCGAGTGCGATAGCGTAAAGAATCATGGAGAGTGGGCATCCTTGGCGAACTGACCGTCGGATCGGAAAGGGACCCGCAATCCGTCCATTCACCAGTACACGGGATGCAGCTCCACGGAAAAGGCGCTGAAAGATGTCGATAAAGTCAGGCGGGAAGCCCATGCGGGCCATTACGGACAGAAGGAACTTGTGGTGAACTCTGTCGAAGGCGTGGTCGAAATCAATAGAGATCAGAGCAGCTCGAAGGCGACAGGATGTGGCGATGGCTATTAAATCCCTGCATTCACTGGTTGCCGTTTGCATGTTGGTCACTCCGCCTGTGTCGTTTGCTCCATTGAGAGGAGTAGGGGCAGAACCTTCTTTATGCGGTTGGCGAGTAATCGGGCGAAGATTTTATAGTCCGAGTTAAGCATTGTAATGGGCCTGTAGTCCTCGACCGTCCGACCTCTGGAAGGCTTGTGTATCGGTATAAGGAGACCTTCCACGAATGCAGGTGGCACGTGGGAACCAGGGGTCATCAGTTCTTGGTACATGATGATCCATCGAGGCATCATGAGATCGCGGAAAGTACGATAAAACTCGAGCGGCAGTCCGTCTGGCCCGGGAGATTTGTTAAGTGCTCCCTTGTTAAGCGCGTCCTCGATGTCGTCTCGTGTAATTCCAGCTAAAAGCGTCGCCGCTGCTGCGTTGTCGAGGGCGTGCGACACGTGCTGCAGTATGTCGTGATCGTCCGCTCCCTCGTCCTCTGTATTCACCTCGTCGTAAAACCGGCGATAGTGATCTGCAATGGCTTCTGTAACTGCCGCCTGAGTCATTACGACCCTACCACCCGGCAATACGAGGTCCGTGATCAGCTGCTGTCGGCGTCGGCGGCTGTCGAGCACGATGTGATGCATAGACGGGTTTTCTCCTTCCACTCGGTCTTGACGTCGCGATCGCACTACGACCCCCTCCAAACGTTTCCTCGTAAGACACAATATTTTACCTTTAATTCGGCGGCTTTCCATTTGTCGGTTTGGAGATGGTGGTTGGCTGTCGAGTTCGCGAAGCAGCGTGTAATAAAAGTCCAATGTGTGACGATGCCAAGCTGCGGTATCTTTTCCGAATTGTGTTAGCACACGCCGAAAAGCAGGTTTTGCACAGTCCACCCACCATGCTAGAGTCGATGGGTATCGGGGAAGACGACGTTCACAATCCAGCCAAGTGTTGGCGATAATCTGACGGCATTCCGGGGCTTGAAGATGTGCCACATTCAGCTTCCAGGGTCCTCGGCTGCGCCATATCCGCTGCTGTTGTAGAGTGAGTGTGCATATGAAAGCGCTATGATCGGAGAAGGCAAGCGGCCAACGTTCGGCGTCCAATACTCCCGGCGCTAGAGCTCGTGAGACATAAATGCGGTCTAGGCGACTGGCTGAGTGACTAGTAAGGTATGTCGGCCCGGGACGGTCACCGTGCACTGTCTCCCACGTGTCGGTGAGAAGCAGGTCTCGAACCAGGAGCCGAAGTTCTTGACAAGTCGAGAAATGTGGGACTTGGTCTTTGGGGTGGAGCACACAGTTAAAGTCGCCGCCGAAGATATATTGATCGACGCGGCTGATGAAGAGGGGGGCGATATCCTCCGAGTAGAACAGCGATCGTTCGCGGCGTTGGTCAGTTCCTGATGGAGCGTAAATGTTAATGATGCGCGTGCCCAGTGCTGTGATCGCCAGCCCCCTTCCTGACGGAAGGTAAGTCACTTCTTCGATGGCAATGCCGTCGCGCACTAGTATTGCCGTACCGCTGCCACTCCGGTCCGCCGGTGACACATATGTCACATAACCGTAGAAAACGGGGAGGGCCGCTATATATACTTCTTGTAACAGGGCAATGTCAACATCCGAAGAACGAAGCATCTCACGCAGCAACTGGATCTTCATTGCCGTTCGTATCGTGTTGAGGTTAAGCGTGGCGATACGATAAGCTTGTTGACGAACCGCAGGTGTTAAGTTATCCATTAAGACTGGAATGACCTATGACGCTTCTGACTGTATTGACACCTCCGCATCCCCCCAAACCTCACCTGCAGGCTGTTCTAGAGAGCCGGCGCCAACGCCGTGGGCCCTGTTGGCGTAACTTGCATGGTTCCTTCGTCGTCGTGGTCATCCGCCCACGTCGGGGAACTGAAAGCAAGATCGGCTTCCCTAGCGTCCTTAGGACACGGCATGGGTGCTTGCACTCCAGAAGGTGGTGGGCAGCATCTGTCCTGCATCTCGGCATCCGATGTTGCCACTGTAGATATATGTGGTTGGTCCTCAGTATCGTTCGATGGTGCCACACTGCAGCAAATGGCGGCTGCCTCTGTGGTAGCGTCGTCATTGAAGGTGGAATCGTCATCCTCTGGTGGCGGCGTCGCATCCCGTTCGGAAGTTGCTCTACGCCTCCGCTTCCGTCGCTTTGGAGAGCGTTGCTTCCTGGTGTGTTCTTCTGCGTCAGACGATGGCAAAGATTCACGACGTTCCGGCACAAAGGCAGCCGTAGGCACAATAAGCGAATCGACGGCCATGCTATCTTCCTGTATGTTGTTATCCGTCGACGGAGGCGGCGGCATCGGAGTTGAATCCGAAGCTTGTGGAACGGGTGCGGCATCATCGCCCTGTATTGGAGCATGGAGCCGCGACACAGCAGTGGATGTCGGCTGTCGTGGTGAAGTGGTAGCTGTCGTGAGGGCTGCTGCATAAGTCACAGGAAGCAGCGTCGGCTGCGATGGCTGGTCCGCTTCAGCCGGCGGCAGTTGAGTGATGCGACGTTGCATACATTCTGATCTGAGGTGTCCCTCCTTCCCACAACCAGAGCACGTCTTCCGTTGCCCATCGTAGATGACGATGGCACGGCAGCCACCGATAGTCAGATATGAAGGGACATGTCGTTTAAGTTCGATTCGGACCTGGCGGACGCCGTTCAGCACAGGATATGTCTGGAATTGCGTCCATTTTTCCGCAATATGATCATGGACCGTGCCGTAGGGGCGCAGCGCTGTCACGACGTCCTCCGCCGGTAGTTCGAAAGGAAGTTCGAAACTTCTGATCGTGCGAAGTCCCATGCCAGAATAATCGACGTGCACAGTCCCCTCATTGCCATCAGCATGGCAGAAACGGAGGCCCTGTTTCGTGTCCCGAAGGATCCGTTCACATGTTGCGTCGTTGATGATCTTCACATATACGATACTACTCACAATGGACAAGTGAATGCCGAGAATGTCGCTCGCTGGGATTTTAACTTCTTCTCGTAGAAATCGTTCGACTTCGAGTGCTTTGGGCCGTGCAAATTCGTTGCGGAACGTAAATTTGAGCGTCGATTTTCTGTATTGGTGCGCCATAGTGATCTATATGCTGAGTACGGCACGCGCGAAACGGCCGAGTACTATGTAAACAACACGAGCGCTCGCTCCGCGGCAGGAACACAAACAGCGCGTCCTCACCGCAGCACAGCCAAAGGCCAACTGCCCCAACCATTCAGCTACCGGGGCGGACAGAGAACACAGTGCCTGACAAAGAAAGTGAAGCTCCGGAGGGAATGGAACTTCATATGTTTGGGAGGGAATGTGATCTTATTCCAGTGACAAAACTGATTTAACCTACCAGCAAGTCAAGACTGTCGTTTGGAGTTCGTTGTTCGCTGTTCGCTGTTTGGAGCGAGCAACAATGTGGTTTTCAGTTGGAAAATTCCAGCCACCCTCCGGTGGAGTTTCACTGTATTTGGTTATTTGAATTGAAGTGCACCAGCGGAATCTTCTGCCTTGTGGCTGTTATTGTCCCGGTTACCTGCCCTGGGCGTTGACGTAAATTTCAGGCAGTGCAGTTTCCTCTTCATGTTGTTTCTGTCCAGAACGGTTTGTGACTTGACAGCTCCGTTGTGGGAACCAATATCTTCTACGTTGTTCTGTTGATTCTCACAAGGGAACCTCCCCATCGTACCCCCCCTCAGATTTAGTTATAAGTTGGCACAGTGGATAGGCCTTGATAAACTGAAGACAGATCAATTGAGAAAACAGGAAGAAGTTGTGTGGAACTGTGAAAAAATAAGCAAAATATACAAACTGAGTAGTCCATGTGAAGATAGGCAACATCAAAGACACTAGAATTGCAGGAGCTCCGTGGTCTCGTGGTAACGTGAGCAGCTGCGGAACGAAAGGTCCTTGGTTCAAATCTTCCATCGACTGAAAACTTTAATTTTTTATTTTCAGTTTATGTGACAAACTCTTATGTTTTCATCACTTTTTTGGGAGTGATTATCACATCCACAACAACACCTAAATCGGGCAAGGTAGAAGAATCTTTTTACCCATTCGCCAAGTGTACAAGTTAGGTGGGTCGACAACATATTTCTGTCATGTGACGCACATGCCGTCACCAGTGTCGTATAGAATATATCAGATGTGTTTTCCTGTGGAGGAATCGGCTGACCTATGACCTTGCGATCAAATGTTTTCGGTTCCGATTGGAGAGTCACGTCCTTTCGTCTACTAATCGCACGGTTTTGCGGTGCGGTCGCAAAACACAGACACTAAACTTATTACAGTGAACAGAGATGTCAATGAACGAACGGACATATAATAACTATGCAAAAATAAAGAAAGTAAAATTTTCACTTGTGTGAAGACTTGAACCAAGAACCTCTCCTTTTGTAGCTGCTCACGCTACCACGAGACCACGACGCTCCTGAGCTCAAATAAGCCTTGATGTTGCCTATGTGGCCCACGGACTACTCAGTTTGTATATTTTGCTTATTTTTTTCACAGTTCCACACAACTTCTTCCTGTTTTCTCAATTGATCTGTGTTTGGTTTATCAAGGCGTATCCACTGTGGCAACTTATAACTAAATCTGAGGGGGGTGCGATTGGGAGGTTCCCTTGTCAGTTGTGCCCTAGTCGGGTGAAGTGGAGGTTAGCTTGTAGCTGGGTGCGTTGACTGTCTGTCGGTTGGGTTGTCGTCTGATCGTGAATAGTTGGCCCGGCTGCCTGTCTCATCTAAACGAGCGTCAGTGTTTGAATTCCAGGCCGACCCTCGAACATCTGGGCGCCATTGTGTGTACACCCTTATTTTTTTAAATTTATTCTTGTTGTTGGTATTTGTATGGCTTCTAGCCGGTTTTCTGTTTTAAATTACAGTTGTTTTACTCCTAAGAGCTTCGGCCTAGTTTAAAGTACTGTTTCACGTAAGCCTTGTCGCATTTTAAAAAATTTTTGAATTTTTCAGTCTTCGGCCTTCGGCCGATTTGAATTTAACTTGTTTACTTTAACCTATTGAATTTTTAAATCTGCAGCAGGTTTGAGTTTGTTCTTAAGGCCTTCAGCCTAAATTAAAGAACTGTTTCATGTACGGACTTCGGTATTTACAAAAAAATTAATGTTTTGGAGTTTTATGTGTTCGGCGTTCAGCCGTCTTTAATTTAACTTGTTTAGTTGAGCCTAACGCAGGAACTGTTTTAAGATAAGGCTTGTCTCTTAAATTTCTGCCGGACGCTGTGGCTGAGCGGTTCTAGGTGATTCAGTCTGGAACCACGCTGCTGCTACGGTCGCAGGTTCGAATCCTGCCTCGGGCATGGATGTGTGTGATGTCCTTAGGTTACTTAGGTTTAAGTAGTTCTAAGTTCTAGGGGACTAATGACCTCAAATGTTAAGTCTCATAGTCCTCAGAGCCATTTGAACCATTTTTTTATTTTAAATTTCTGATTATGGTTGCGTTTTAAGTTGTTGGTCTTCAGCCGTTTTTAAATAAAAGTGCGTTTCAACCAGTAATTAAGTCCCAAAGATTAAAGCTGTGCGTTTAAAAATTTTTTTGGGCTCTTGTAATGTTTGATCAAATAATAAAGCGGTATGTTTGAGTGTACTGGCAGCCCCTTATTTTGGTTCAAAATGGCTCTGAGCACTAGAACTTAGAACTACTTAAACCTGACTAACCTAAGGACATCACACACATCCATGCCCGAGGCAGGACTCGAACCTGCGACCGCAGCGGTCATGCGGTTCCAGACTGTAGCGCTTAGAACCGCTCGGCCGCCCGGCCGGCCCTTATTTTGGCCCCTTTTCACAATTTATTCTAGCTGTCCTGTTCTGCGAGTTAAGCAGGACATTTCAATAATGATGAAATTTCTTCAGCTTACATCCTTATTGTAGCTCACAACTGTTGTAACTGGTCCTTGATATATTGGATACTGGCATTGGAATGGAGTTGATGCCGAAGCTGATTCCACACGTGTTCTATCGCGAACACATCTGGACATCTTGCTGGCCAAGGCAGTATCTCAACACCACACAGATAGACTTCCAGATGCCAGTGTGGCGGCGCCCCATCCTGTTGGTAAATGAAGTCGTTCGAATCGGTCTCCAACTGTGGGAAAAAGAGAGTTCTCAAGCGTATCGAGATATGTGCTTCCTGTAACGGTGTTATCGGCAAGAAAAATGGATCGTACACCTCTTCCCGTGAAACTGCACAAAACACATTAACACCTTTGTGCATGAGCAGTGTCATGCTGAAAAATGTCACCACAATACTGTTCCATGAAAGATGACACATGAGGATGCAGTATGTCCGTAATTTACTGCTGTGCCCTCAGAGTTCCCTCAATCATTAACACCTGTGACCAGAAGGTATACTCGATGGCTCCCCATCTTATGACGACGGAAGTAGCACTGCTGTGCCGCTCCAACACTCTGCAGTAATGGGGCCTCTCCGCAGAGTGACGCCACACTGGCCGACGATGATGGTCTGGAGTAGCACAGATGTTCGATTCATCAATGAACACAGTGCGATGTCACTCATTGGCAACTGATACTTCCCGGTCACTCCACACCACAGTACCCCGTTCCTCATAAGAATAAACCTCATGCAAACATTACGGCATGTATCCAGAATGAGATTTTTCACTCTGCAGCGGAATGTGCACACCCCGCAGCAGGCTGTGGCTAAGCCATGTCTCCGCAGTATCCTTTCTTTCAGGAGTGCTAGTTCTGCAAGGTTCGCAGGAGAGCTTCTGTAAAGTTTGGAAGGTAGGAGACGAGGTACTGGCAGAAGTAAAGCTATGAGGACGGGGCGTGAGTCGTGCTTGGGTAGCTCAGTTGGTAGAGCACTTGCCTGCGAAAGGCAAAGGTCCCGAGTTCGAGTCTCGGTCGGGTGCACAGTTTTAATCTGCCAGGACGTTTCATATCAGCGCACACTCCGCTGCAGAGTGAAAATCTCATTCTGGAAACATCGCCCAGGCTGTGGCTAAGCCATGTCTCCACAGTATCCTTTCTTTCAGGAGTGCTAGTTCTGCAAGGTTCGCAGGAGAGCTCCTGTAAAGTTTGGAAGGTAGGAGACGAGGTACTGGCAGAAGTACAGCTGTGAGGACGGGGCGTGAGTCATGCTTGGGTAGCTCAGATGGTAGAGCACTTGCCCGCGAAAGGCAAAGGTCCCGAGTTCGAGTATCGGTCGGGCACACAGTTTTAATCTGCCAGGAAGTTTCATATCAGCGCACAGTCCGCTGCAGAGTGAAAACTCGTTCTGGAAACATCCCCCAGGCTGTGGCTAAGCCATGTCTCCACAATATCCTTTCTTTCAGGAGTGCTAGTTCTGCAAGGTTCGCAGGAGAGCTTCTGTAAAGTTTGGAAGGTAGGAGACGAGGTACTGGCAGAAGTAAAGCTGTGAGGACGGGGCGTGAGTCATGCTTGGGTAGCTCAGATGGTAGAGCACTCGCCCGCGAAAGGCAAAGGTCCCGAGTTCGAGTCTCGGTCGGGTGCACAGTTTTAATCTGCCAGGACGTTTCATATCAGCGCACACTCCGATGCAGAGTGAAAATCTCATTCTGGAAACAGTAGAACATTTATCAAATTTCGCAGCGAGCGAGGTGGCGCAGTGGTTAGTGCACTGGACTCCCATTCGGGAGGACGACGGTTCAAACCTGCGTCCGGCCATCCTGATTTAGGTTTTCCGTCATTTTCCTAAATCGCTTCAGGCAAATCCCGAGATGGTTCCTTTGAAAGGGCACCACCTATTTCTTTCCCCGTCCTTCCCCAATCCGATGGGACCGATGACCTCGCTGTTTGGTCCCCTCTTCCCAAACCAACCAACCAAATTTCGCTGCAGTACGATAATTACAGACCACACTGGACCTCAGTGGGTAGCTGCACTTTAATCATAAGGAGCCGGTATTCGTGGAGATCGGCAGTGGGGGGAGGGGTGAGAGTTAGTAGCAATCTGTAATCCTCCCCTCTCCCCCAACAACCGTACCGCCGGTCGACAATTTCATTGCTCTCGTTCCGATATCAACACCAGAGCTCAAGGCCCGTCCCCCACTACGTTCTTTGATGCACCGGCGTTTCGTGTGAAACGCACGTTTCGTCAGCCCCCCTTTTATCCCAGTTCTGATGAGATGGCCGGAGAGATTCTGAGGCATTTAGCGCCAGACCACAAGCGCGTTCCAAACTGAAACTTGCGTCCCCGTCAAACGGGTTCTCGGATCGCTCTTATTCCGGCAGACTCCCTAATTGGGCTGGCCCAGAAACGTGGCGGAGGGGAAAAGCACTCTCCACCGAACACCTCAGACGCAGCCAGTCCGTGCGGTTGGCTGCTGCTACAGACTGCGCCTGGCCTTGCGAATAGACAAAAAGAATCGCAAGCGTCGTTCACATTCGCGGTCTACCGCCGTCGGCCGCACGGCCAGTGGAAACTTACTGCGAATCAACACCGCGTACAAATGGCGGGGAACAAAGTGGACACGATTTACACTACTGGCCATTAAAATTGCTACACCACGAAGATGATGTGCTACAGACGCGAAATTTAACCGACAGGAAGAAGATGCTGTGATGTCCAAATGATTAGCTTTTCAGAGCCTTCACACAAGGTTGGCGCCGGTGGCGACACCTACAACGTGCCGACACGAGGAAAGTTTCCAACCGATTTCTCGTACACAAACAGCAGTTGACCGGCGTTGCCTAGTGAAACGTTGTTGTGATGCCTCGTGTAAGGAGGAGAAATGCGTACCGTCACGTTTCCGACTTTGGTAAAGGTCGGATTGTAGCCTATCGCGATTGCGGTTTATCGTATCGCGACATTCCTCCTCGCGTTGGTCGAGATCCAATGAGTGTTAGCAGAATATGGAATCGGTGGCTTCAGGAGGGTAATACCGAACGTCCTGCTGGATCCCAACGGCCTCGTATCACTAGCAGTCGAGATGACAGGCATCTTATCCGCACAGCCGTAACGAATCTTGCAGCCACGTCTCGATCCCCGAGTCGACAGATGGGGACGTTTGCAAGACAACAACCATCTGCACGAACAGTTGGACGACGTTTGCAGCAGCACGGGCTATCAGCTCAGAGACCGTGGCTGTGGTTACCCTTGACGCTGCATCACAGACAGGAGCGCCTGCGATGGTATACTCGACGACGAACCTGGGTGCATGAATGGCAAAACGTCATTTTTTCGGATGAATCCAGGTTCTGTTTAGAGCATCACGATGGTCGCATCCGTGTTTGCGACATCGCGGTGAACGCACATTGGAAGCATGTATTCGTCATCGCCATACTGGCGTATCACCTGGCGTGATGGTATGGGGTGCCATCGGTTACACGTCTCGGTCACCTCTTGTTCGCATTGACGGCACTTTGAACAGTGGACGTTACATTTCAGATGTGTTACAACCCGTGGCTCTACCCTTCATTCGATCCCTGCGAAACCCTACATTTCAGCACGACAATGCACGACCGCATGTTGCAAGTCCTGTACGGGCCTTTATGGATACAGAATATGTTTGACTGTTGCACTGGCCAGCACAATCTCCAGGTCTCTCAGCAGTTGAAAACGTCTGGTCAATGGTGGCCGAGCAACTGGCTCGTCACAATACGCCAGTCACTACTCTCGATGAACTGTGGTATCGTGTTGAAGCTGCATGGGCAGCTATACCTGTACACGCCATCCGAGCTCTGTTTGACTCAATGCCCAGGCGTATCAAGGCCGTTATTATGGCCAGAGGTGGTTGTTCTGGGTACTGATTTCTCAGGATCTACCCACCCAAATTGCGTGGAAATGTAATCACATGTCAGTTCTAGTAACGTATATTTGTCCAATGAATACCCGTTTGTCATCTGCATTTCTTCTTGGTATAGCAATTTTAATGGCCAGTCGTGTAATAATACCTGCCGTCGAGGAAAACTTCGCTCACTACACTAGACGGCGATCAGTAGGGACAGAAGCAACATCTAGAAGAAAGGAAGTAAAGCAATGTGTCAAGTCTTCATCGACTACTGTAACTGAATATTCTTAAAGATATGTGCACCAGACGGGCAGTTCTGGCGATGCACTTGACAACAGGCGCGAGACTTTTTTTTTTTTTTTTAAACAAAAAAAAGCGCGTTCTCTGGATCTTTCGATCCAGTAAAAGCGGCAGTGTAAAAAGGTGGAAGATGTCGAAAATTATGAGAAAGACAGCAGTGTGCTAGAGGGGAAGACGGATAATGTAGAATATGTACAACAACCAAGGGAATAATAACAAGGAAACCTCCCCACCCCGTGGTACTAGAGGAATCTGAAGAGGGTAAAAACTTTAAAGGAAGACAGAGATTGAAATACATACAGCAAATAATTGACGAGTAGTTTGCAAGTGTTCTCTGAGATGAAACGGTTGGCACAGGTTAGAAATCATTGGCTGGCCGCATCCATCGAGTCATGAGACTCTTCCTACGAAAAAAAGGTAAAGACTGTCAGTTGCACCAAAGTTACCGTCTGGACACTAATGAATAAGACAGGAACTGAAATTAAGGGCAGGAAAGCAAGAACAGTAGTGCTGAGCTTCGTTTTTAAATGTCCCCTTACTATAAGTGAACCAGCTCAAAATTCATCTACTTATTTTAGTGTCTCATTTTCCAATTCCCTCGGTATCGCCTGATTTTATTCGATTAGATCCCATTCCCTCGTTTTACTTTTGCTGATGTTCATCTTGTAATCTCTTGTCCAAACACTAAGCATTCCTTACAACAGATGTTCCAAGTCCTTTTCCATCTCTTGAAAAATCACAGTATGTCGATAAACCTTACAGTTTTAATATCTTCTCATTGTCAGAGAACTTTAATTCCCTTCCAAAATTTGTCATTGGTTTGCTTCACAGCTTGCTCTACGTAGAAGAAATATGCGTTGACTGTACCACTTTTGAGATTTTATTGATTATAGTCTAAAGAGTAAGGCACAGAATTATTTAAATACTGCCATCCTCGAGGGCACTGTTGTTGTTTTTATTATCTGATTAAAAGTCTGGAAAGACTGAGAAAAATACACCTTCACTTAATTTTCTAAACGTCTGTAAGTGGTACAAATTAGGGATCTGGAGCTCTAAGTTGTACCAGTCGGTGCATAAATTGTACTACCATACAAACTGTATCCCTGACCTTAAATATATGTACTAGTCTAAGTTGAAGGAAATGTTCTCTATTACATCACTATTTGCAGGCACTGCAACATAACTTTTTCATTCCTTCCATCCCTCTCCCTGCACATTTTGCACGAAACTACATTTCGCGTTTCATGCATCTGCTCATTTCTTACATTCGATCTTCCTCGCTATAGGATTCCTCTGTGTTACCAATGTGTTCTTGTGCTGGCTTCCCCACAGAGTCTCCAAAACACTTCCTTCTCACGGATGGAGTTATAATTCTAGATTTATTCGCCGTGGCTTCGGTTTTCTTTTATTTGTATGGCCTGCTCGTCACCTTCACAGGCTCCTTGGATAGGCCCTGATGTTTTGCTTGTAACTTTCATTATTTCCCTCTGATTCACCGAGATTTCTTGGATGGACACCTTCAGCTCGGTTGTTACCTGCCAAGGCTTCTTCTGCATTCAAATGATGGGGTAACCGTTTCCTTCTGCAATGCCGAGCGCACGTTTCCTTACGTCCTAACATCATCTGTTGAAATGTGAGAATATGCTCTTCCAATTCGTTTTCAATTTGGTTGGAAAACACGTTACTGCGACTACAAATTTTTACATCCTTGTATGTGTTTCCGTGTTTGTTTTCAGCGTACCTCTTTACTGTTGGCTTAGGCACATTTTATATGAGTTATACCGTCCCCAGTGCTATATTACGAAAAGACTTAAAAAACAGTATTTATAAAGAAGAGACATTTCAAAATTGAATAATATATTTTTATCATGTAGCCGTAAAATAATAATTTCTCTTCAAATGGCTCTGAGCACTATGGGACTTAACATCTATGGTCATCAGTCCCCTAGAACTTAGAACTACTTAAACCTAACTAACCTAAGGACATCACACAACACCCAGCCATCACGAGGCAGAGAAAATCCCTGACCCCGCCGGGAATCGAACCCGGGAACCCGGGCGTGGGAAGCGAGAACGCTACCGCACGACCACAATAATTTCTCTGTCCAAGTTTCAAATGCAAAGAAATAATTTATGACAAAATGATCTAAAGAGACAACAACATACGCTCTTTTGTTAATTTTTTTTTTTAGTCGACTTCACTTCTTCACTTGTCTTGATGATGTATAGGCGGACATCTTGCGAGTGCTGGCAAATGTAAGCATATTTGTATGAGTTAAGCAGATAATATATTAATTGAATATTATTGTGCACTTTTAATTTGTAAGAGGTGATCCCGATTTCGTGTCCGCCTTCCTTGAATTAACCTGCATTCAAGTAATTTACAGTTCAACAATCGCAGCGGCCGATGCAGCCAAGGGCGCCATTACGTGGCGATATTAACTTATGAAAAATTAGCGGAAGCGGAAAACTCGCCCGCTATTAACATAATATTAATTTTTCTCCACAGCCGCCCGACGTTGCAGAAAATACGTAGCTTTAAGATTCTTATTTTCAGTACCATAGCCGAGACCCAGAGCCAGGACTCTGACTACAATACGGAGGTAAGAAAAATACTCTCGCGCGTATGTGGGCCGCAATTTTAATTAATAACTAAAGATTTCTTGCTTTAAAGTGAGCTGACTAGCCGAGGAAATTAATATGAAAAGTTTATTACATTGTACAACTTATATGCTCATGTTTTAAAATTCAGCGAGTCTAACATTCATTAACGTAACAAATAATTTAAGATTAATATTGTTAAAAAGGAGAACTTCAGGAAAGCATTTAATCGTAAAATCAAAATTAAATGAAATATCATTTTTATTAAGGGCCACCACGTAAGTCGGCAACAATCAAAAAATAATAATATATATTAAATTACGACGGCCGACGGACGCGAGGAGTGCACATTCAAAAACCCATGATCGCCAAGACTCGACTTGTTTAAAAAAAAAAATTAGACGTCTTAAAAGCTATTTTAACGCTTTTTTTCGTCAGAGGTTTGGGTACGGTGTATCGTCGTTACCATCACAAGTCAAACACTGGTCATATACTATTGTAGCTATATGCAATTAATATCTACTCCACTTTCCATAATGCCTTTCTATTGCCATACCGTAAAACAAAATCTTTATTTAATTAATTATTCAAGATATTATTCTAGACAAACAATGCAACAGATAACTCACCATATCATTTATAAATATTATTTTGCACTGATAATGCTAAACGTAGTTTTCATACGTCCACCATATGAGCAAGTTTCTTAGATTGTAGCAGTACAAAATCAAAAACTTATAGCCGTGTACTGTAGGAAACATCGCTATTTTTTCTTTCTTAATTTCCTACAAAGGAGCCAGGACCAATATAGATTCATAACTGTCCAAAAACTGAGGTTACTTCACGTATATTCATCCATAAATGAAACATCACGCCGGCCGCTGTGGCCGAGCGGTTCTAGGCGCTTCAGTCCGTAACCGCGCTGCTGCTACCATCGCAGGTTCGAATCCTGCTTCGGGAATGGATGTGTGTGATGCCCTTAGGTTAGTTAGGTTTAAGTAGTTCTAAGTTCTAGGGGACTCATGACCTCAGATGTTAAGTCCCATAGTGCTTAGAGCCATTAGAACCATTTTTTGAAACATCACGTTGCTGTTTACCCTACAACAGTGCAATAAGCACTTAGTACACAAAGATTTCGGTTGTTGTTGTTGTGCTCTTCAGTCCTGAGACTGGTTTGATGCAGCTCTCCATGCTACTCTATCCTGTGCAAGCTTCATCATCTGCCAGTACCTACTGCAACCTACATCCTTCTGAATCTGCTTAGTGTATTCATCTCTTGGTCTCCCTCTACGATTTTTACCCTCCACGCTGCCCTCCAATGCTAAATTTGTGATCCCTTGATGCCTCAGAACATGTCCTACCAACCGATCCCTTCTTCTAGTCAAGTTGTGCCACAAACGTCTCTTCTCCCCAATCCTATTCAATACCTCCTCATTAGTTACGTGATCTACCCACCTTATCTTCAGCATTCTTCTGTAGCACCACATTTCGAAAGCTTCTATTCTCTTCTTGTCCAAACTGGTTATCGCCTATGTTTCACTTCCATACATGGCTACACTCCATACAAATACTTTCAGAAACGACTTCCTGACACTTAAATCAATACTCGATGTTAACAAATTTCTCTTCTTCAGAAACGATTTCCTTGCCATTTTATATCCTCTCTACTTCGACCATCATCAGTTATTTTACTCCCTAAATAGCAAAACTCCTTTACTACTTTAAGTGTCTCATTTCCTAATCTAATCCCCTCAGCATCACCCGATTTAATTTGACTACATTCCATTATCCTCGTTTTGCTTTTGTTGATGTTCATCTTATATCCTCCTTTCAAGACACTGTCCATTCCGTTCAACTGCTCTTCCAAGTCCTTTGCTGTCTCTGACAGGATTACAATGTCGGCGAACCTCAAAGTTTTTACTTCTTCTCCATGAATTTTAATACCTACTCCGAATTTTTCTTTTGTTTCCTTTACTGCTTGCTCAGTATACAGATTGAATAACATCGGGGAGAGGCTACAACCCTGTCTCACTCCTTTCCCAACCACTGCTTCCCTTTCATGCCCCTCGACTCTTATAACTGCCATCTGGTTTCTGTACAAATTGTAAATAGCCTTTCGCTCCCTGTATTTTACCCCTGCCATCTTCAGAATTTGAAAGAGAGTATTCCAGTTAACGTTGTCAAAAGCTTTCTCTAAGTCTACAAATGCTAGAAACGTAGGTTTGCCTTTTCTTAATCTTTCTTCTAAGATAAGTCGTAAGGTTAGAATTGCCTCACGTGTCCCAACATTTCTACGGAATCCAAACTGATCTTCCCCGAGGTCCGCTTCTACCAGTTTTTCCATTCGTCTGTAAAGAATTCGCGTTAGTATTTTGCAGCTGTGACTTATTAAACTGATAGTTCGGTAATTTTCACATCTGTCAACACGTGCTTGGGATTGGAATTATTATATTCTTCTTGAAGTCTGTGGGTATTTCGCCTGTCTCATATATCTTGCTCACCAGATGGTAGAGTTTTGTCATGACTGGCTCTCCCAAGGCCATCAGTAGTTCTAATGGAATGTTGTCTACTCCCGGGGCCTTGTTTCGACTCAGGTCTTTCAGTGCTCTGTCAAACTCTTCACGCAGTATCTTATCTCCCATTTCATCTTCATCTACACCCTCTTCCATTTCCATAATATTGTCCTCAAGTACATCGCCCTTGTATAAACCCTCCATATACTCCTTCCACCTTTCTGCCTTCCCTTCGTTGCTTAGAACTGGGTTGCCATCTGAGCTCTTGATATTCATGCAAGTGGTTCTCTTCTCTCCAAAGGTCTCTTTAATTTTCCTGTAGGCAGTATCTATCTTACCCCTAGTGAGACAAGTCTCTACATCCTTACATTTGTCCTCTAGCCATCCCTGCTTAGCCATTTTGCACTTCTTGTCGATCTCATTTTTGAGACGTTTGTATTCCTTTTTGCCTGCTTCATTTACTGCATTTTTATATTTTCTCCTTTCATCAATTAAATTCAATATTTCTTCTGTTACCCAAGGATTTCTATTAGCTCTCGTCTTTTTACCTACTTGATCCTCTGCTGCCTTCACTACTTCATCCCTCAGAGCTACCCATTCTTCTTCTACTCCTTTCATCAATTAAATTCAATATTTCTTCTGTTACCCAAGGATTTCTATTAGCTCTCGTCTTTTTACCTACTTGGTCCTCTGCTGCCTTCACTACTTCATCCCTCAGAGCTACCCATTCTTCTTCTACTGTATTTCTTTCCCCCATTCCTGTCAATTGTTCCCTTATGCTCTCCCTGAAACTCTCTACAACCTCTGGTTCTTTCAGTTTATCCAGGTCCCATCTCCTTAAATTCCCGCCTTTTTGAAGTTTCTTCAGTTTCAATCTGCAGTTCATAACCAATAGATTGTGGTCAGAATCCACATCTGCCCCTGGAAATGTCTTACAATTTAAAACCTGGTTCCTAAATTTCTGTCTTACCATTATGTAATCTGTCTGATTCCTTTTAGTATCTCCAGGATTCTTCCAGGTATACAACCTTCTTTCATGATTCTTGGACCAAGTGTTAGCTATGATTAAGTTATGCTCTGTGCAAAATTCTACAAGGCGGCTTCCTCTTTCATTTCTTCCCCCCAATCCATATTCACCTACTATGTTTCCTTCTCTTCCCGTTCCTACTGACGAATTCCAGTCACCCATGACTATTAAATTTTCGTCTCCCTTCACTACCTGAATAATTTCTTTTATCTCGTCATACATTTCATCAATTTCTTCATCATCTGCAGAGCTAGTTGGCATAGAAACTTGTACTACTGTAGTAGGCATGGGCTTTGTGTCTATCTTGGCCACAATAATGCGTTCACTATGGTGACATTCCACGCTCCGATCCGTAGAATGCGTTTTCTTTCTCCTGATAACGACGTCCTCTTGAGTAGCCCCCGCCCGGAGATCCGATGGGTGACTATTTTACCTCCGGAATATTTTACCCAAGAGGACGCCATCATCATTTAATCATACAGTAAAGCTGCATGTCCTCGGGAAAAATTACGGCTGTTGTTTCCCCTTGCTTTCAGCAGTTCGCAGTACCAGCACAGCAAGGCCAGATCAGTCAATCATCCAGACTGTTGCCCCTGCAACTACTGAAAAGGCTGCTGCCCCTCTTCAGGAACCACATGTTTGTCTGGCCTGTCAACAGATTTCGGTAAATATCGAATAGTACTAGCGGTATGAATTTTATGGTACTGGTACTAATTAGGAGATGGTAAAATGTAGGCATTCCCGCGCCCGAGTTCCCGGGTTCGATTCACGGCGGGGTCAGGGATTTTCTCTGCCTCGTGATGACTGGGTGTTGTGTGATGTCCTTAGGTTGGTTAGGTTTAAGTAGTTCTAAGTTCTGGGGGGACTGATGACCTCAGATGTTAAGTCCCATAGTGCTCAGAGCCATTTGAACCAAAATGTAGGCAGCTTTCCCCTACAGACTGAATAATACCTGAGTTAGGCTACAACCATGTCTCTGTCCATTCTCTGACGACAGTATTGCATGGCAGATTCTGCAGTAGGCGTACAACTGGCAATGGATGTCTACTTGGTGGTGATGATTTAATGATGATGCCGACACTGTCACCCCCGTTAGAGAGCGCAATAATGTCTGAATAACGATTTGCTTCGCTTCGGAGTCTATTACGTATTCATTACGGTGCACTAAGTTACTCAACGGGCGGGCGGCGAAGCAATTGCACTTGTATTTAATTATAGCGTGGCAGCGTATCGAATCATTGGCGGTCTCCCCGCCTCTGAAGTGTTTGGTCACACCCGGCAGATGCGGGCGGAATTAATTAATCGAGAGGGAGAGGGAAACTGTCGCGGTAACACCCGCTAAACTGTTATTAGCGTCCGCACGCTGAATGCGGAAAGCGCCAATGGACGAGAAATCCCGCCAGGTGAAAGCGCGTATTGCGGTAACACTTAAACGCAGCACCGTATTACGCTCGAGTTGTACCGACGCTTTGCATTACCGGCTGTCTTACTCGGGAGGGAATGAGTCGGCCATTACCAAATACGTGATAACGTAGTGTCTTATAGTGCTGCACTACGCCTCTCCGCAGTGGTTAGACACTGGACTCGCATTCGGGAGGGCGACGGTTCAATCCCGCGTCCGGCCATCCTAATTTAGGTTTTCCGCGATTTCGCTAAATCGCTCCAGGCAAATGCCGGGATGGTTCCTTTCAAAGGGCACGGCCGACTTCCTTCCCCGTCCTTCCCTAATCCGATGGGACCGGTGACCTCGCTGTCTGGTCTCCTTCCCCGAAACAACCAACCAACCAACCAACGCCTCTAATGCAGTGTCTGCCACTTGAGTCGGATGAGAGACTTCGTCAAGCTGTAGCTTGATCTACATCCCTACTCTGCAAGCCACCTTAAAATGTTGTAGGATGGCTATTTTTTGATGATATTGTGATTATTTTTGTAAAGAAAATGATACGCTGGAGAGAAAAAGAAACTGGTACACATGCCTAATATCAAGTGGGAAACCCGTGAGCATGCAGAAGTGCCACAACACGGCTTGGCATGGACTCGACTTATGTCTGAAGTATTGCTGCAGGACCTGACACCAACAATCCTGCAGGGCTGTCCATAAATCCGTAAGGGTACGAGGGGGTGGAGATTTCGTCTGAACAGCACGTTGCAAGGCATCCCAGATATACTCGATAATGTTCATGTCTGGGGAATTTGGTGGCCACCGGAAGAATTTAAATTCAGAAGAGTGTTCCTGGAGCCACTCTGTGGCAATTCTGGACATGTAGGGTGTTGCATTGTCCTGCTGGAATTGCCCAAGTCCGTCGGAATGCACAGTGGATATGAACGGATGCAGGTGATCAAAGATGATGTTTACGTAAGTGTCATCTGTCAGAGTCGTATCTAGACGTACCAGGATTGCCATATCACTCCAACTCCACCACTATCTCCTCCAGCTTCTACCTAACTACAACAAGTAACAATTTAACGTCGTGGTGCTAACTCGGACTTTGAATTCGATTTCGGGGGTTTGTTTCGCTTTCTATGGCTTTACAAATAATAGTTAATATCAACATATTATATATTTTATTGGTATACCCTCCCAAGAAAAGTATTTACTTTTCGAGATCGAAGGTAGAAGTTGAGAGGATCAATAGTTCTTATTTCATGCTGCACACAGTATTGAAAAACCGTTTCTCGAGAAAAATCTTTTTAAAGTTTATGGAAAACTTTTATGAGTGTTATTCAATTTGGATAAAAACTACATGTTTTTATAGACTGAAGACCCAAAGATACTCGTATACCTACTTAATATCTCGTAGGGCTCCCGCGACCACGCAGAAGTGCCGCAACACGACGTGTCATGAACTCGACTAATGTCTGAAGTAGTGCTGGAGGGAACTGACACCACGAATCCTTCAGGGCTGTCCATAAATCCGTAACAGTACGTAGGAGTGAAGATCTCTTCTGAACAGCACGTTGCAAGGCATCGCAGATATGCTGAAGAATGTTGATGTGCGTCTGGTGGCCGGCGGAAGTGTTTAAACCCAGAAGAGTGTCCCTGGAACCACTCTGTAGCAGTTCTGGACATGTAGGGCATTGCATTGTCCTGCTGGAATTGCCCAAGTCCGTCTGAATGCACAATGGATATGAATGGATGCAGGTGATCAGACAGGTTGCTTACGGACGTGTCACCTGTCTGAGTCGTATCTAGACGTATCAGGGGTCCCATATCACTCCAGCTGCACACGCCCCACACCATTACAGAACCTTCACCTGCTTGAACAGTCCCCTGCTGACATACAGGGTGCACGGATTCATGAGGTCGTCTCCATACGCTTTCCCGCCCATCCGCTCGATACAATTTGAAACGAGACTCGTCCGACCAGGCGACATGTTTCCAGTCATCAACAGTCCAGTGTCGGTGTTGACGGGCACAGGCGAGGCGTAAACCTTTGTGTCGTCCTGTCATGAAGACTACACGAGTGGGCCTTCGGCTCCGAAAGCCCGTATCGAAGATGCTTCGTTGAATGGTTCGCACGCTGACACTTGTTGATGGCCCAGCACCGAAATCTGCAGCAATTCGTGGAAGGGTTGCACTTCAGTCGCCGTTGGTCCCGTCCATGCAGGATCTTTCTGCGACCGCAGCGGTGTCGGAGATTTGATGTTTTATCGGATTTATGATGTTCACGGTACACTCGTGAAATGGTCGTACAGCTAAATCCTCACTTCAAAATGGTTCAAGTGGCTCTAAGCACTATGCGACTTGACATTCGAGGTCATCAGTACCCAAGAGTTAGAAACTACTTAAACCTAACTAACCTAAGAACATCACACACATCCATGCCCGAGACAGGATTCGAACCTGCGATAGTAGCAGTCGCGTGGTTCCGGACTGAAGCGCCTAGAACCGCTCGGCCATAGAGGCCGGCAAAATCCCCACTTCATCGCTACCTCGGTATGCCGTGTCCCATTGCTCGTGCGCCGACTACAACACCATGCTCAAACTCACTTAAATCTTGTTGTAGCAGCAGTGACCGATCTAACAACTTTCGTGGAAAGAAAATGTAGGGCACGAGGGAGATTTGAACACAGATCTCCCCGTTTGCAGTCCAACATCGTGCCCATAAAATATTACAACGATGCCGTTGCTATCCGAGTCCGCTTGATGTTGCACATGTTGAGTTCGGACCGTTCGCTGTTTCGATTTTCCTTCTTTTCTCACAGTTCAGTACACCTTCTTCCTGTTTTCGTCCTTGGTCCAGTTTTTGATGGGCTATGCACTGGGCCATCTTATCACTAAACTTGAGGGGGTAATGCAGGAATGGTTTAATAATGAATAAAAAAATAGGCGCCGGCCGAAGTGGCCGTGCGGTTAAAGGCGCTGCAGTCTGGAACCGCAAGACCGCTACGGTCGCAGGTTCGAATCCTGCCTCGGGCATGGATGTTTGTGATGTCCTTAGGTTTAACTAGTTCCAAGTTCTAGGGGACTAATGACCTCAGAAGTTGAGTCCCATAGTGCTCAGAGCCATTTGAACCATTTTTTGAAAAAATAGGCATGCGGGTAAGCTACTACGAAAAGCTTAGTGAACGCATTGTTGTAGCCAAGACAACCACTAAGCATACCACAGAAGTACAAGTTTATATGCCAGCAAATTCTGCAGATGATGAAGAGATTGAAGAAATGTCTGATGCGATAAAAGAAATTATTCAGATAGTTAAGGGAGATGAAAATTTAATGGTCATGGGAGACTGGATTTCGGTAGCTAACACTTGGTTCATAGCTAACACTTGGTTCAAGAATCATGTCAGAAGGTTGTATACATGGAAGAAGCCTGGAGATACTTTAAGGTTTCAGATAGATTATATAATTGTAAGACAGAGTATAAAATGTAGACTGGCAATGACAAGGAAAGCGTTTCTGAAGAACAGAAATTTGTTAACATCGAGTGTTGATTTAAGTGTCAGGAATTCATTTCTGAAAGTATTTGTATGGAGTGTAGCCATGTATGGAAGTGAAACGCGGACGATAAATAGTTTGGACAAAAAGAGAATAGAAGCTTTCGAAATGTGGTGCTACAGAAGAATGCTGAAGATTAGATGGGTAGATCACATAACTAATGAGGAAGTATTGAATAGGATTGGGGAGAAGAGAAGTTTGTGGCACAACTTGACCAGAAGAAGGGATCGGTTGGTAGGGCATGTTCTGAGGCATCAAGGAATCACAAATTTAGCATTGGAGGGCAGCGTGGAGGGTAAAAATCGTAGAGGGAGACCAAGAGATGAATACACTAAGCAGATTCAGAAGGATGTAGGTTGCAGTAGGTACTGGGAGATGAAGAAGCTTACACAGGATAGAGTAGCATGGAGAGCTGCATCAAACCAGTCTCAGGACTGAAGACCACAACAACAACAGAGATTTAGGACCCACGTATTAAATTGTAAGACATTTCCAGGGGCAGATGGGGACTCTGACCACAATTTATTGGTTATGAACTGTAGATCGAAGACTCTGCAAAAAAAAAAGTAGGAATTTAAGGAGATGGAACCTGGATAAACTTGAAGAACCAGAGGTTGTAGAGTGTTTAAGAGGGAGCATTACTGCAGTTCCAGTACAGCACTCGCGGCTGCCGCATCGCGGTCAAGAAGCGGGGCCGAGGCAGTTTCAGACAAGTTTTTACAGTCTGACGATGATTTTTGGATTTGTAGTTTTAGCTTGACGATGTCCACGATGGACAAACGGTAGTTACTGTTATTCTGAAGAAGGTTGGGTTATCCCGACTGAAACCTAGGTAAATTCTAGGTAAACGGTGCAACTCAGGCTGATAATTATTAAAATTAAAATTAAAGTGATTCTGAAAGTTCCTGGCAGATTAAAACTGTGTGCCCGACCGAGACTCGAACTCGGGACCTTTGCCGCAATATCCTTTCTTTCAGGAGTGCTAGTTCTGCAAGGTTCGCAGGAGAGCTTCTGTAAAGTTTGGAAGGTAGGAGACGAGGTACTGGCAGAAGTAAAGCTGTGGGTACCGGGCGTGAGTCGTGCTTGGGTAGCTCAGTTGGTAGAGCACTTGCCCGCGAAAGGCAAAGGTCCCGAGTTCGAGTCTCGGTCGAGCACACAGTTTTAATCTGCCAGGAAGTTTCATATCAGCGCACACTCCGCTGCAGAGTGAAAATCTCATTCTTAAAGTGATTCTATTAGGGTCCCGTTGTACCAGTTGAGATACGGAACCCTGACAATGTTCCAAACACGTCGTTAAATTGCAAATGAGGTAATCCAGTATGGCGCCTGCCTATGAAGTTGAACGCAGCCTTTCGTCTTACTAGCCATGTTCACGTAGAGTACGCCTGCTTAGCTGGATGGTAACGAGCTCGACTCCCATGCAAGCGGGCACGGGTTCGATTCCCGGCCGGGTTGGAGATTTTCTCCCCTCGGGGACTGGGTGCTGTGTCGTCCTCATCATTATTTCATCCGCATCACCGGCGCGCAAGTCGTCCAATGTGGCGCCGAATAACTTCAGTCTTGCACTCGGCGGCCGAAGTTCCCCGAATAGGGGCCTCCCGGCCAACGATACCATACGATTTCATTTCTCCACGAAGAAAATCTGACGGGCCCGATTCTACAAATCACGATTTAAAATGCTCCAGATTGTGAAACTGCGCGCTGTGATGTCACAGAACTGGACCGGCTCCTAGTCCAGCTTCGCTTTCACCTGCCGTGTGGTGACGGCTCTAGCCACCGGGCTGGGCTGCAGGGAACTGGTCCGTTTTCTTGGGCCCCAGCTGTCAGAGCAACTCGTGGGCAGACTGCACCGGCACGATATGCAGCTCTGGTGGGCGGGGTAGGCTGACGCAATAAATCGCCATCAACTCACTCCGGACTGTACGAGGCTCACCTACACACGTGGCCACGTGGGAGAACTGGTGTATAAGGCCAGAGGTGCTGTCCGAAAGTGTGGGTTCGCCGGCCTTGGCAAAACTCACTCGGCAGCCGGTAATTAACATCGGTGCCGCCTCAACTGTTTCTAAGTGCAGTAGCTACCAATATGAAGGCTGACGCCAACACAACGGCGCCTTCAGGTACGACCCAGCAGAATGTTGCAAAAGCCTACATCTTCTACATCGACCCATACGAGAGGTAGCCCTGAAGTTTCACTCATCACGTCGAAAAAAGTTGCCACCACGAAACTTGGTGCTAGTCCTCGTCTACATGTACTACGTTTCTTTCTAAAGAAGAAAAAAGCGCAGAATTTCAGATACACAGTGAAAAAGAACTCTCTAGTTTTAATGTGTCCTAGAATGTGTCCAATGTGGCATACACTATTCTAGAATGAGATTTTCACTCTGCAGCGGAGTGTGCGCTGATATGAAACTTTCTGGCAGATTATAATTGTGTGCCGGACCGAGACTCGAACTAGGAACGTTTGCCTTTCACGGGCAAGTGCTCTACCATTTTTTTTTTTAAGGAACCGCTGCAGGAGCAAGACGACGGGTAGGGCAGGGGTCGACACCGGAAGCCTGGCCATCCCGAGCCGCGCCCAAGCAGCGTGTTCGAGGATCGAAGGATGAGGAAGAGGATTTAGTGCGTTTGTCTATGTTTATTTATTTGTGTATTTCTTTAATTTTTATTTTGTATTCTATTTATGGATTTATTTTTGTTTCATTACAAAAAAGATCCTACAACTGCCGTGTCCGAGTGTCGGAGTCGTCTTCTCGTCTGTTGGGAGGGGTCCCCCCCTATTCCGTCCGTAGAGGATCAATATGCTCCAGGATTCTTCTTCATTTTCAGCGTCTCATACCCGGAACGCCCCAGTGAGCAGGAGGATCCGCAAATAATGAACCTAAATAATTTGCGAAACGGGTTCTGTACTTCGGGTGGCGGCTGAAAGCTGCATGTGTGGTCATCAAGAAGGACCAAAACTCGAGTGTGCCTTTAGGAGCATCGAAAAATATGTAGTAAAGGTCCATGCCTTTTAGCCAGTTAACGGCGTTCGTCCTGGTCGATGTAGATGAAAATCCCTGACCCCGTCGGGAATCGAACCAGGGACCTCGTGCTCGGGAAGCGAGAACGCGACCGCAAGAACGCGACCGCGAGCTGCGTACTTTGGCAAAGAAAACATAGCATTAAAGCCATTTCAATGCATTAATAATAACAATAATAAGTATACACTGAAACATCAACAGCATGTTTCCCTGCATTTTAACTAATCCATCTGAGCTACCCAAACACGACTCACGCCCCGTTCTATAGTTCTTTTATCTTGGCTGTTCGCGCATGCCCGCCCAGACGCTGGAGATTGCACCGTTGCCAAGTTGCACACGCCAAGCAAACTTACGTTTAGAGGGGGAGGGAGCAGTTTATGAAGTACAGGGCTATTGCAAATGATTGAAGCGATTTCATAAATTCACTGTAGCTCCATTCATTGACATATGGTCACGACACACTACAGATACGTAGAAAAACTCAAAGTTTTGTTCGGCTGAAGCCGCACTTCAGGTTTCTGCCGCCAGAGCGCAGTGAGACAAAATGGCGACAGGAGCCGACAAAGCGTATGTCGTGCTTGAAATGCACTCACATCAGTCAGTCATAACAGTGCAACGACACTTCAGGACGAAGTTCAACAAAGATCCACCTACTGCTAACTCCATTCGGCGATGGTATGCGCAGTTTAAAGCTTCTGGATGCCTCTGTAAGGGGAAATCAACGGGTCGGCCTGCAGTGAGCGAAGAAACGGTTGAACGCGTGCGGGCAAGTTTCACGCGTAGCCCGCGGAAGTCGACGAATAAAGCAAGCAGGGAGCTAAACGTACCACAGCCGACGGTTTGGAAAATCTTACGGAAAAGGCTAAAGCAGAAGCCATACCGTTTACAATTGATACAAGCCCTGACACCCGATGACAAAGTCAAACGCTTTGAATTTTCGGCGCGGTTGCAACAGCTCATGGAAGAGGATGCGTTCAGTGCGAAACTTGTTTTCAGTGATGAAGCAAAATTTTTTCTTAATGGTGAAGTGAACAGACACAATGTGCGAATCTGGGTGGTAGAGAATCCTCACGCATTCGTGCAGCAAATTCGCAATTCACCAAAAGTTAACGTGTTTTGTGCAATCTCACGGTTTAAAGTTTACGGCCCCTTTTTCTTCTGCGAAAAAAGTGTTACAGGACACGTGTATCTGGACATGCTGGAAAATTGGCTCGTGCCACAACTGGAGACCGACAGCGCCGACTTCATCTTTCAACAGGACGGTGCTCCACCGCACTTCCATCACGATGTTCGGCATTTCTTAAACAGGAGATTGGAAAACCGATGGATCGGTCGTGGTGGAGATCATGATCAGCAATTCATGTCATGGCCTCCACGCTCTCCCGACTTAACCCCGTGCGATTTCTTTCTGTGGGGTTATGTGAAAGATTCAGTGTTTAAACGTCCTCTACCAAGAAACGTGCCAGAACTGCGAGCTCGCATCAACAATGCTTTCGAACTCTTTGATGGGGACATGCTGCGCCGAGTGTGGGAGGAACTTGATTATCGGCTTGATGTCTGCCGAATCACTAAAGGGGCACATATCGAACATTTGTGAATGCCTATAAAAACTTTTTGAGTTTTTGTATGTGTGTGCAAAGCATTGTGAAAATATCTCAAATAAAGTTATTGTAGAGCTGTGAAATCGCTTCCATCATTTGTAATAACTCTGTAAAGCCACCACGGCCGCATTAACCCTTCCGCTGCTACAGAGACGTGCTCCCCGCATTCCGCGCTGTGCGCGATTTTGTCATCACTGCACTGCTCGCCTGTGTAGACACATGGTGTTCCGACACATTCGAATAATTTGGCCCAAAAATTTGATTTTTACACATCTTCTTGACTGATACCTTCCCCCCATAAATGACTTAATTCTGTTTCGATGTTCAACGCAGTTATTGTGCAGCATTAAATGTAGTAAACCACTGCACGAAATTTTCTAGAATTTGCAGAGGTATAAGTCAATAGCGTATACTTTCCGTATGGTTGATTTCAGTTGCCACTAGAAATTTCAAAAAATTACATTCAAATGAATAAAATTCATGAAGTAAGACACTTCGATATTGTTTTTAAATAAAGAAAATATTAAGCACCAAACACAGTTAGAACTCGGAACCTTTCGCTTAGCAGCCAAATACTATAACTGTAACGCTAACGCGGTTTATTATTCGACAGACTTCCTGAAGGACTTTAAACTAGGACGCAAAATACCGACAAACACTGTTGGTATGACTATGAATTACCCACTTTCGTCGAAGTACAATAGGACATAAAAAATTACCGCTGTTCTTTATTGCGAGAAAGCGGTTAGTGAGAATGATACAAACACCTTTCCTTGCTATCGCCTGAATTAGGAGGCTTATTGCTTGTTTGGTTTAATTAATTAATAGAATATGAAGCAATTGGTATAAAGAATGCTTTATCCAAACTTTCTATAAAAATTCTGCTTTCGTTCAGTTACTTTATTTATGGCTGAACGTTTCTAAAACAAGACACTCGTCCGTGCTCTGCAGTGCAGTCGAGCTCTGGCAACGTCGTTCTCTGTTCATTGGCTGGCTGTTTTGTGATGTCAGATGCGCAGAACGAATCTAAACTCGGCCGCCATCGTAAACGACGCGCTCTTTAGCAGAAGTAATGATGTGAGGACGGGGCGTGAGTCGTGTTTGGGTAGCTCAGTTGGTAGAGCACTTGCCAGCGAAAGGCAAAGGTCCCGAGTTCGAGTCTCGGTCCAGCACACAGTTTTAATCTGCCAGGAAGTTTTCATACACTATTCTAGTTTGTGGTGTTCGATTCATCAACTCTCCAAGTTTGGCTCCCCTGCAGTTGGCAGGTCTGCTTGACCTTGAGACGGCACCACTGCAGTGTTTTTCCCTCTCTTCCCTCTGTTCACACCAGGCGTGCGTGCAGTGCAGTCATTTTTTTTAAAAAAATTATCCTCTTTTCTGATGAGGCTACATTTCATGTCAGTGGAACAGTTAGATGTAATAACAGCAGAATACGGGGGGCAGAGCATCCACATGAAGTTATTCAGCAACAATGTGACTCTCCCAAAGTTAATGTCTGGTGCGGTCTGATGGAAGATCGTGTGATTGCTTGGTTGGTTGGTTGTTTTGGGGAAGGAGACCAGACAGCGAGGTCATCGGTCTCATCGGATTAGGGAAGGATGGGGAAGGAAGT
This sequence comes from Schistocerca serialis cubense, assembly GCF_023864345.2. Lineage (NCBI taxonomy): Eukaryota > Metazoa > Arthropoda > Insecta > Orthoptera > Acrididae > Schistocerca > Schistocerca serialis. The sequence continues at coordinate 117,851,585 of NC_064648.1, forward strand.
CGGCCGTGCCCTTTGAAAGGAACCATCCCAGCATTTGCCTGGAGCGATTTAGGGGAATCACGGAAAACCTAAATCAGGATGGCCGGATGCGGGATTGAACCGTCGTCCTCCCGAATGCGAGTCCAGTGTCTAACCACTGTGGTTCGCGTGATTGGTCCTTTCATTTTTGTAGAAAAGACAATAAACGGGGACGTTCACTGTGACATGTTGACAGAGTTCGTCTTTCCCCAGATGGACGATATTGAGGCGGAAAAGTGGCTTTTGTTGTTCCAATAAGATGGCGCCCCACCTCATTACAGTACCCATGTGCGTGCGGCTCTTGATACTCGCTTTCCAGGAAGATGGATAGGCAGGGCTGGCCCGATACCTTGGCCACCACGAAGCTCAGACTAAACCCCACTGGACTTTTTCTTTTGGGGCCACATAAAAAATTTTGTGCACACTGAAAACATCAGAGACATCAATCGTTTACGGGAAAGAATCGCCGCGGCGTTTGGGAAAGTTACACCTGAAATGTCGGTGAATACGTGGCGGGAAGTAGAATATCGTCTCGACGTGTGCAGGGCAACAAACGGATCCCACGTTGACGTCTGCTAACATTAAACAAAACTTGAAGAATTCTCTTTCATGATATGTACTCATTGATGTAATTTTTAATTTCTTTCCCCATTAATTTTATTCTTAAAACTAGGGAGTTCTCGAAACGTCCTGGTAGATTGAAACTGTGTGCCGGATCAAGACTCGAACTCGGGATTTGCCTTTCGCGGGCAAGGGCTCTACTGAGCTACCCAGCACGACTCACGCCCCATCCTCACAGCTCCACTTCTGCTAGTACCTCGTCTGCTACCTTCCAAACTTCACAGTTTTAATGTGCCAGGAAGTTTCATTTCAGCGCACACTCCGCTGCAGAGTGAAAATCTCATTCTGGAAACATCCCCCAGGCTGTGGCTAAGCCATGTCTCCGCAATATCCTTTCTTCCAGGAGTGCTAGTTCTGCAAGGTTCGCAGGAGAGCTTGTGTGAAGTTTGGAAGGCAGGAGACGAGGTACTGGCAGAAGTAAAGCTGTGAGGACCGGGCGTGAGTCGTGTTTCCCCGACACGATAGCTTAGCGTGTTCGGTCAGAGAGTTGGTTGGCCTCTGTAATAAAAAAACGGAGTGCAAGAATGAACACCGAGCGAGGTGGCGCAGTGGTAGCACACTGGACTCGCATTCGGGAGGATGACGGTTCAATCCCGCGTCCGGCCATCCTGATTTAGGTTTTCCGTGATTTCCCTAAATCGCTCCAGGCAAATGCCGGGATGGTTCCTTTGAAAGGGCACGGCCGACTTCCTTCCCCGTCCTTCCCTAATCCGATGAGACCGATGACCTCGCTGTCTGGTCTCCTTCCCCAAAACATCCAACCAAGGATCAACAACGAACTTGAACGGATGTCATGTGACGTCCGTAACGACTAAACACAACGATCAACAACGAACAAAGTGAAAAAAAAGATGGTAGATTACTTGCCCGCGAAAGGCAAAGGTGCTGAGTTCGAGTCTCGGCCCGGCACACAGTTTTAATCTGCCAGGAAGTTTCATATCAGCGCACACTGCGCTGCAGAATGAAAATCTCATTCTAGAGAATTCTTTTCGAACACCTTATATTCCCCATATGTAGACAATAAAAACGTCCATTACAGTTTGTATCCGAAAAATGCTCTTTTTCCAATTTATGTAGTTGAAAACAGTTCCCCAAGTTAGTGTTATAGACCCTTCGCTCTTCCTTATCTATATAAGCGATTTGGGAGAGCAGCCGTCTTAGGTTGTTTGCAGATGACTCTGTCGTTTTTCATCAGAAGATCAAAACAAATCGCAAAACGATTTAGAAAAGGTGCGAACTTTGGCAGTTGAGCCTAAATAACGTGTGAGGTCATCCACATGAGTGCTAAAAGGAACTCGTTAAACTTCGTTCACACGATAAATCAGTCTAATGTAAAAACCGTAAATTCAATTAAACACCTAGGTACTACAATTACGAACAACTTAAATTGGAAAGAACACATAAGAAAATGTTGTGGGGAAGGCTAACCAAAGACTACGTTTTATTGGCGGGACACTTAGAAAATGTAACAGACCTACTAAGGAGACTGCCTACACTACGCTTGTCCGTCTTCTTTTAGAATACTGTTGCGCGGTGTGGGACCCTTACCAGATAGGACTGACGGAGTACATCGAAAATGTTCGGGGACGGCGGGGGAGACCCGCACCGCTGTACTAGGCAAGGTCTTAGCGGGAATGAATGATGATGATGAAGACGACATAACAATACCTAGTAATCTTGACGCATGTAAAATTCCCTGACCCCGCCGGGAATCGAACCCGGGACCCCGCGCTCGGGAAGCGAGAACGCTACCGCAAGACCACACTCTGCGGACAGAAGTTATTAACGGGACAGATAATTCTCCTCATGTACCTAAATCAGGAGCTGGCAGAAGTGCACTTCATGCGCGATAAGGTGACCGGGAATGCTGTGCTGACCCATTGTTTGTGCCTCAAGTGCCCAGACGTCTAGATCGTTAGATTTGATTGTCTCCATCGCCTTCTGTGCGCTCATAGGAAGTTTAGTTTGCCTCTCCTAGTTTGCAGAGGGGACGACGAGGGCCTACAACTCCAGAAATAGAAGAGGAGATTTTTCTGTGCACACGACAACTTCTATCGTCACACAAAGGTTAGCATTGCAAGTGGATTCTCCTCTTACAACTGTAGTATTTTTATCGTTTGCAACGTCTACAGGCCCTGTCACCAGTAGATTAAAAAAGCACGCTATCTTCAGGCAACAAGTGGACCACTGGGACCATCCGACCGCCGTGTCATCCTCAGTTGAGGATGCAGATAGGAGGGGCGTGTGGTCAGCACACCGCTCTCCCGGTCGTTATGATGGTATTCTTGACCGAAGCCGCTCCTACAGTACGGGACGTCCACAGTGTACAACACCGCAAGGAGACCGATACCTCACCATCAGTGGCCGCAGACGTCCACGGAGTACTGCAGGTAGCCTCGCTAGGGACCTTACCACAGCCACTGGAACAGTTGTCTCCAGACACACAGTCTACAGACGACTGAACATACATGGCTTATTCGCCCGGAGACCTGGAAGGTCCATTCCACTGACCCCTGGTTGTAGGATACCCCGTAAAGCTTGGTGTCAAGAACACAGTACATGGTCATTGGAGCAGTGGTCCCAGGTTATGTTCACGGACGAGTCCGGGTATAGTCTGAACAGTGATTCTCGCCGGGTTTTCATCTGGCGTGAACCAGGAACCAGATACCCACCCCTTACAAGGACCTGTATGGAGGTCGTGGTTTGATGGTGTGGGGTGGGATTATGATTGGTGCACGTACACCCCTGCATGTGTTTGACAGAGGAACTGTAACAGGTCAGGTGTATCTGGACGTCATTTTGCACCAGTATGTCCGCCTTTTCAGGGATGCAGTGCGTCCCACCTTCCTCCTGATGGATGATAACGCACGGCCCCACCGAGCTGCCATCGTGGAGGAGTACCTCGAAACAGAATATATTGGGATTGGAATGGCCTGCCTGTTCTCCAGACCTAAACCCCATCGAGCACGTCTGGGATGCTCTCGGTCGACGTACCACTGCACGTCTTCAAACCCCTACGACACTTCAGGAGCTCCCACAGGCAATGGTGCAAGAATGGGAGGCTACACCCCAGCAGCTGATCCAGAGTATGCCAACCCGTTGTGCGGCCTGTGTACGTATGCACGATGATCATATCCCGTATTGATGTCGGGGTACATGCGCAGGAAACAGTGGCGTTTTGTAGCACATGTGTATCGGGACGGTTTTCTCCACTTACCACCAATATCGTGGACTTACAGATGTGTGTCGTGTGTGTTCCCTATGTGCCTATGCCATCAGCGCCAGTTTTATGTAGTGCCACGTTGTGTGGCACGACATTCTGCAATTATTCTTAATTTATGAGCATGAGTGCAGTTTAAAATTAGGGCAATTTCCGATTGGCATTTTCTGTACATCAAATATGTTTTACCCAAATTTAACGATTATTTGCATTTTTACAACGTTATTTAATACTCCCCACTATGCCACATTAGCTTCAAAGTACAACTTTACTTTCGGTGGTAAGTTGTTTAAATGTAATTAAGAGAAATACTTATTGGCAAATAGATGAAGTTTATAATGAAGTGCATTTGAGGGCTAAGAATGGGTTCAGTTTGGAGTTAGGAATATAAAAGTAAATAGTATTCCATAATGACCGAATTTCATGTACAAGGAGCATTCAATCAGTAATAAGAAACTTTTTTTTGCCCAATTGCGGTTAAAAAGTGCGGCATTTGTTGTAAAACATCGTGGAATATTCCAGCTTCAGCCCCTGTAGTTCCATGAATTACGATTGGTGGCGAGACTGTACGTAAACCTCAAAATTGTAACGGAGGTGCGTTCCAAGCAAATCTGTCATTTTCTTATGGCGGTAGACCAGAGCATCGCAGATATTGATAGGCGTTTGCAGATTGTCTACGGTGACCTGGCAGTGAACAAAAGCACGGTGAGTCGTTGGGCGAGACGCAATAAGATCGCGTATACCTGTCCGATCTCTCACATCGTGGCCGGCCACACACAGCTGTGACTCCTGCAATGTTAGAACGTGCGGACACTCTCATTCCAGGTGACCGACAGGTCGCAATCAAACACCTCGCTGCTCAATCGCACCTCTTTGCACTGTTGTGCTCTGATTGTCGCGCTGTTAATGCGCAGTATGGAAGTGTCTGAGGGTGCTTCCCGTTCTGTAGTGAAACACGCGTTTCAAACGTGGTTAAAAAAGATGCTGAAAAATAGGTTGTTGTTAATGTTTGTCAAATTTACAGATGAAAATCGGCTTTGCAAGTTTCCAGAGGAAGTGCGTCAGATATAGAAAAATTGTTCAAATGGGTCTGAGCACTATGGGACTTAACATCTGTCATCAGTCCCCTAGACTTAGAACTACTTAAACCTAAGGACATCACACACATCCACGACCGTAGCAGTAGCGCGGTTCCGGACTGAAGCACCTAGGACCGCTCGGCCACTGTGGCCGGCAGTGACAACACAATTGAAGAAGTTGTGTTTGATGAGATATGTAATGTAATTGAGAAATAACAACATTTTGAAAATATGCTTATTTAACGATGTTTTTCATTTACTTAATCCTTCAGTACTTCCACCAGAGCTCCACGTACCTCAGGCACTATTTGAGATATTGCTTTCTTCGAAATGTGAAATAAATACGCAAGGCTCTGAAAGGAATCTCCTGTTGCCAGAAAACGAAGACTAAATCACTCTCCTGAAATTCGTGTCTTTCTTTTTTTAAACAATGGTAATTTCATATTTGCGAAATATTCAAAATCGGTAGATGACATCAGAGTGAAGTTACGGAAGCCAGAGCCGTCTTCCCTGCTCGCGGAGCAAGTTATTTCCGCCAGTTCTTCTATTGAGTGTTTTTCTCCACCAACGACAAGTACGCCGTTTATGTTGTTTGTGTAAACCTTCTAGTATTGATAATGCAGCACCACATATCATTATTGTTTCTTCGACACCAGACACAACACAGCAGCAGACAATACGAACACAATAACACAAGGAGCAATGCAGACGGCATGAACACACAACGAGAAATGTTCGCCGCCAGTGTGGACGGATACAGAGACCAGAAACAAAGACGGAAACAAACTGAAACTTCCTGGCAGATTAAAACTGTGTGCCCGACCGAGACTCGAACTACACTTGCCCGCGAAAGGCAAAGGTCCCGAGTTCGAGTCTCGGTCGGGCACACAGTTTTAATCTTCCAGGAAGTTTCATATCAGCGCACACTCCGCTGCAGAGTGAAAATCTCATTCTGTAAAGACGGAAACATTTGTGAAACATCGCAGAAAGCAATGTTTCCAACAGAAACATGTATTGTAGTGGCAGTGTGAACGCGGCTTAACGCGGCATAAAGCGTATCCTTACGATCGTACTGGACTGTTCCGGCCACAACTTGGCTTCCACTCCACGTGAAACGAAATTCAGTGAGATTCAAGCAAACACGGAAGAATACATAGCGTAATGTTTACATCACGTTTATTCTTATGATGAACAGAGTATAGATATCGAAATATTGGCATTTCAGCGCAGCTGCATGAAATAGACGTCATTGAGGCCATCTACGTTGAGTAAGAAGGGTACGCAACATTTTTCTCATCGAGATACCACATTTTAGTGTTGTTTGTTTGTGAGAAGTTGGTGCTGCGCCTCACTGTAAAATGAAGAAAAGTCGGCGATCACTTGGAAATCGACAGCCGCTCGATAGTTACTTACCGAGACTGCGTCTTATTGTTACGCGTTAGCCCGGGATGACACGGCTGTCTCGCTGATACGTAATCGGTGGGTTCAGGAGGGCTGTACTCAACGCCGTGCGCGATCGCAGAGGTCCCATGTGACTAGCGCCCGAGAGGCTGGAGATACTGTTCGCTCGGACTTTAAGCTTCGTACAGTCACGCCACGTAACTAAGACAGTAAATGGGTTCATTTACAGCAACACAAGTACCCACTGGGACAGTGTGGTGTCATATGGAGTACCACCGACTGTCAGGACGATAACCTTTTTTGCGGCTTACCTTGAAGCGGTAGGAGGGAGATGCGCTGACTGGAGCGTCCAGCGACAACACTGGATACTAGAATGTGCAGCGTGTAGTTTTTCCAGACGAATCCTGCTTCTCTGTACAGCATCATGATGGACCTCTGTGTGGAGGCTACGAGAAGGGCGAATATTGCTAGACTGAATTCGTTCGTCATCGTCGCACGGGCCCAGACTTGGGCAACCACACTATCACCCATAGTGTGCACAGTCTGTAATTCGTGAGGATGACACGGCGGTCGGTCGTCATCCTTTGCTCCTTCAACACTTGGTCGAGGAGCTCACAAAAAAATTAAAAATGTGTCACCAGACGGCCAACCCTATTCATGGTTCATGGTGCATCCTCCAGCTGCAGGTTCTTTTTAAAGGCTTCCAACATCAACAAAAGGTTTATTTTCAAAATTTCATACAACTATCGACCAAATTTAAAATGCTGTCATAATGTACTCATTAAGAGGTAGAATCTTTTGTTAAAGGCTTAACACAATTGGACAATAAACTACCATAAAATTGCTACACCACGAAGATGACGTGCTGCAGACGCGAAATTTAACCGATAGGAAGAAGATGCTGTGATGTGCAAATGATTAGCTTTTCAGAGCATTCACACAAGGTTGGCGCCTGTGGCGACACATACAACGTGCTGACATGAGGAAAGTTTTCAACCGATTTCCCGTACACAAACAGCAGTTGACCGGCGTTGCCTGGTGAAACGTAGTTGTGATGCCTCGTGTAAGGAGGAGAAATGCGTACCATCACGTTTCCGACTTCCATAAACGTCTGATTGTAGCCTATCGCCATTGCAGTTTATCGTTTAGCGAAATTGCTGCTCGCGTTGGTCGAGATCCAATGACTTAGCAGAATATGGAATCGGTGGCTTCAGGAGGGTAATACGGAACGCCGTGCAGGATCCCAACGGCCTCGCTTCACTAGCAGTGGGGGTGACAGGCATCTTATCCGCAGGGCTGTAACGGATCGTGCAGCCACGTCTCGATCCCTGAGTCAACAGATGGGGTCGTTTGCAAGACAACAACCATCTGCACGAACAGTTCGACGACGTTTGCAGCAGCACGGACTATCAGCTCGGACACCGTGGCTGCTGTTACGCTTGACGCTGCATCAGAGACAGGAGCACCTGGATGCACGAATCCGTGTTTGGCGAAATCGCGGTGAACGCACATTGGAAGCGTGTATTCGTCAACGCCATACTGGCGTAGCACCCAGCGTGATGGTTTTGGGTGCCATTGGTTACACGTCTCGGTCACCTCTTGTTCACATTGACGGCACTTTGAACAGTGGACGTTACATTTCAGATGTGTTACGACCCGTGGCTCTACCCTTCATTCGATCCCTGCGAAACCCTACATTTCAGCAGGATAACGCACGACCTGTACGGGCCTTTCAGGATACAGAAAATGTTCGACTGATGCCCTGGCCAGCTCATTCTCCAGATCTCTCACCAATTGTAAACGTCTGGACAATGGTGGCCGAGCAACTGGCTCGTCACAATACGTCAGTCACTACTCTCGATGAATTGTGGTATCGTGTTGAAGCTGCATGGGCAGCTGTACCTGTACACGCCATCCGAGCTCTGTTTGACACAATGCCCAGGCGTATCGAGGCCGTTATTACGGCCAGAGGTGGTTGTTCTGGGTACTGATTTCTCAGGATCTATGCACCCAAATTGCGTGAAAACGTAATCACATGTCAGTTCTAGTATAATATGTTTGTCCAATGAATGCCCGTTTATCATCCGCATTTCTTCTTGGCGTAGCAATTTTAATGGCCAGTAGTGTATGAATATGTCTTTCGAGGCTGTGTCAACTCACTGCTCGAAAATTAGCCAGACTATAATCATCCAGTATTTGAGATTGAAAGCAACATTTTCTAAACGTTTCCTCGCTTATGCGCTGAAAGTCGAACATTTAACACATTAACTCATTTGTAAAGTAATCGGGAGTTTGGAACTGTTTGATACATATGAGTTCGATTCTTTAAAGCCAGATTGTCATCCAAAATGGACGAAAATTTGATTTTTTTATTCCATTTTTTTGAAAGGTGTATATGTGTAGATTGTTCGGACGAAAAGGTTTTTTAATCAGTGCGTTACGAAAGTCTCTAGAAAGCATTGTGCGAAGGAGTGCCACGGCTGCCGTGAAACGCTGTCAGCCAGAGACGCTCGTCTCAGACAGATGATGATGATGATGATGATGATGATGTTAGGTGTTGTGGGGCGCTCAATTGGTCGGTTATCAGCACCCGTACAATTTCCCAACCGTTGCTCAGTCCAAATTCGCCACTTTCATGAATTATGATGAAATGATGAGGGCAACACAAACACATAGTCATCTCGAGGCAGGGAATCGAACCCGGGACCCCTGCTCGGGAAGCTAGAACGCGACCGCAAGACCACGAGCTGCGGACAGGCTCAGGCAGGAAACTGGTTGTGCCGTGACGCACGATCACAAAAATCATTTATATTGTTGCATGCATGCAAACATATTCGCCGAAAAACCTGACGATTAACGTGTGCCGGCTGCCGAACTCAGCATATCGAGCTAGGCAGATCGGCTTTTCTCCTTAAGATGAACTAGGGAATTGTTCTTCACGAACAATTCGCGTTAGCCCTGCCGACTGAACCTATGTAACGAAAACACTTTTATTGTCAAATTTTGGAAAAAATTGGTTAAAACATAATTTCTGGTCCACGATATTGGATTAGGCATTATTAATTTTGAAAATCTGACTTCTTGTTTTCAGCGACATCAAAAATGTACACTGAAGCGCCAAAGAAACTGGTAGAGGTATGTGTATTCAAACACAGAGCTATGTAAACACGCAGAATACGGCGCAACGTCAATATAAAACAAGTATGTTATTGGCGTTGTTTTGGGGGAGGAGGCCAGACAGCTAGGTCATCGTTCTCATCGGATTAGGGAAGGAGGGGAAGGAAGTCAGCCGTGCCCTTTCAAAGGAATCATCGCGGCATTTGCCTGGAGCGATTTACGGAAAACAAAATGGTTCAAATGGCTCTGAGCACTATCGGACTTAACATCTGAGGTCATCAGTTCCCTAGAACTTAGAACTACTTAAACCTAACTAACCTAAGGACACCACACACATCCATGCCTGAGGCAGGATTCGAACCTGCGACCGAAGCAGCAGCGCGGCTCCGGACTTAAGCGCCTAGAACCGCTGGGCCACACCGGCCGGATAGGGAAAAAAATGGAAAACCTATAAGACGTCTGGCGCAGCTGTTAGATCAATTACTGCTGCTACAATAGCAGGTTATCAAGATTTAAGTGAGTTTGAGCGAGATGTTGAAGTCGGCGCACGAGCGATGGGACACAGCATCTCCGAGGTAGCGATGAAGTGGGGATTCTCCCGTACGAACATTCATTAAACGAGTGTGCCGTGAATATCAGAAATTCGGTAAAACATCAAATCTCCGACATCGCCGCTGCCGGGAAAAGATCATGCAAGAACGGGACCAACGACGATTGAAGAAAATCGTTCAACATGACAAATGTGCAACCCTTCCGCCAATTGCTACACATTTCAATGCTGGGCGATCAACAGGTGTTAGCGTGCGAACCATTCAACGGAACACTATCGATTTGGGCTTTCGGAGCCGAAGGCCCACTCGTGTACGCTTGATTACTGCACGACACAAAGCTTCGTGGCTCACCTCGGCCGGTCTACACCGACATTGCACTGTTGACGACTGGAAACTTGTTGGCTGGTCGGACGAGTCTCGTTTCAAATTGTATCGGGCGGATGGACGTGTACGGGTATGGAGACAACCTCATGAATCCATGGACCCTGCATGTCAGCAGGGGACTGTTCAAGCAGGTGAAGGCTCTGTAATGGTGTGGGGCGTGTGCAGTTGGAGTGATATGGGACCCCTGATACGTCTAGATACGACTCAGACAGGTGACACGTCCGTAAGCAACCTGTCTGATCACCTGTATCCATTCCACGTCCATTGTGCACTGTGATGGACTTAGGCAATTCCAGGAGGACAATGCGACACACCGCACGTCAAGAATTGCTACAGAGTGGCTCCAGGAACACTCTTCTGAGTTTAAACACTTCCGCCGACCACCAAACTACCCAGGCATGAACATTATTGAGCATATCTGGGATGCCTCGCAACTTGCTGTGCAGAAGAGATCTTCACCCCTTCTTACTCTTACGGATTTATGGACAGCCATGAAGTATTCATGGTGTCAGTTCCCTCCAGACATTACTCGAGTCCATGCGACGTCGTGTTGCGGCACTTCTGCGTGCTCGCGGTGGTCCTACACGATATTAGGCAGGTGTACCAGTTTCTTTGGATCTACAGTGTATAATAACATGTAGTTTTTATGCAAACTGAACTAAACCTTAAACAAAGTCGGCTGCTGTGGCCGAGTGGTTTAGGAGCTTCAGTCCGGAACCGCGCTGCTGCTGCGGTCGCAGGTTCGAATTTTACCTCGGGCATGGATGTGTGTAATGTCCCTAGGTTTGTTATGTTTAAGTAGTTCTAAGTACAGGGGGCTGACGACCTAAGATGTTAAGTCCCATACTGCTTGGAGCCATTTGAACCATTTTGAACCTTAAACAGATTTTTTTCGAGAGACGGTTTTTCAATACTGCGTGCAGCACAAAATAAAACGATTCAACCTGTCAACTTCTACCTTCGATCCCGAAAAGTAAATACTTTTCTTGGGAGGCTGTACCAATAATATAAAAAATTTGTAAATATTATTATTTGTAAAGCCATAAAAAGTGAAACAAACCCCCAAAATCGAACTCAGAGTTTGAGTTCAAAAATGGTTCAAATGGCTCTGAGCAATATGGGACTCAACTGCTGTGGTCATAAGTCCCCTAGAACTTAGAACTACTTAAACCTAACTAACCTAAGGACATCATACACATCCATGCCCGAGGCAGGATTCGAACCTGCGACCGTAGTGGTCGTGCGGTTCCAGACTGTAGCGCCTTTAACCGCTCGGCCACTTCGGCCGGCTGGTTAGTTTGAGTTAGCACCACGTCGTTATACTTAAGGATACTTGATTGTGGTTAGGTATAAGCTCCCATAAATTAAATAAAAAACTCATGTTATCCATTTTTGATTTCAGATAACTCCGGAGGGGCTACATTGCACGGAGACTGTGTACTTCAAACTTGCAGGCCATTGATCAATCTATAATTACGGGCGCCATTTGTATTTTTTAATTGAAAAATTAAAATATAATTCAAATAATGATCAATGATAATCCCCAAGCAGATCCTTTGTATATCGTTCCATTGCCTCAAAAACAAAATTTTGATTTGAATGAGAACATGGCTTTAAAGGGTCAGGGGTATACTGGTACCGAAATCATCCGATTAAGACATTCAAAGTCCATACAGAAATAAAAGAGACCCACAAGCTGCGACATTGCCGCGAAAAAACAGTGACCCGTATATGTAATAAGTTTCCGTTTAATTTACGTCTATGGTCACAAACTTTTTGTTAACAGACTACCGGTTTCCATCTTTAATGACCATTATCAGATCTGTTTGATAAAAACAAAGTCCTAACGTACTGCAGCCATAGTGGCATCGTCAAATGTTAAATGCGGAATCAGCACCAGCATCGTCAAATACATATACACTACAAGGCATTAAAATTGCTACACCAAGAAGAAATGCAGATGATAAACGGGTATTCTTTGGACATATATATTATACTACAATTGACATGTGATTAATTTTCAAGCAATTTGGGTGCATAGATCCTGAGAAATCAGTACCCAGAACAACCACCTCTAGCCGTAATAACGGCCTTGATCCGCCTGGGCGTTAACAGAGCTTGTATGGCGTGTAAGCTGCCCATGCAGCTTCAACACGATACCACAGTCCGTCAAGAGTAGTGACTGGCGTATTGTGACGAACCAGTTGCTCGGCCACCATTGACCAGACGTTTTCAGCTGGTGAGAGATCTGGAGAATGTGCTGGCCAGGGCATCAGTCGAACACTTTCTGTATCCAGAAAGGCCCGTACAGGACCTGCAACATGCGGTCGTGCATTATCCTACTGAAATGTAGGGTTTCGCAGGGATCCAATGAAGGGTGGAGCCACGGGTCGTAACACATCTGAAATGTAACGTCCACTGTTCAAAGTGCCGTCAATGCGAACAAGAGGTGACCGAGACGTGTAACCGATGGCACACCATACCATCCATCACGCCGGGTGATGCGCCAGTATGGCGATGACGAATACACGCTTCCAATGTTCACCGCGATGTCGCCAAACACGGATGCGACCATCATGATGCTGTCAACAGAACCTGGATTCATCCGAAAAAATGACGTTTTGCCATTCGTGCACCCAGGTTCGTCGTCGAGTACACCATCGCAGGCGCTCCAGTCTGCCAAGGGTAACCGCAGCCACGGTCTCCGAGCTGATAGTCCGTGCTGCTGCAAACGTCTTCGAACTGTTCGTGGAGATGGTTGTTGTCTTGCAAACGTCCCCACCTGTTGGCTCAGGGATCGAGACGTGGCTGCACGATCCGTTACAGCCGTGCGGATAAGATGCCTGTCACCCCCACTGCTAGTGATACGAGGCCGTTGGGATCCTGCACGGCGTTCCGTATTACCCTCCTGAAGCCACCGATTCCATATTCCGCTGACTGTCGTTGTATCTCGACCAACGCGAGCAGCATTGTCGGGGTACGATAAACCGCAATCGCGATAGGCTACAATCCGATCTTTAGTCGGAAATGTGATGGTACGCATTTCTCCTCCTTATAACAACGTTTCACCAGGCAACGCCGGTCAACTGCTGTTTGTGTACGAGAAATTGGTCGGAAACTTTCCTCATGTCAGCACGTTGTAGGTGTCGCCACCGGCGCCAACCTTGTGTGAATGCTCTGAAAAGCTAATCATTTGCATATCACTGCATCTTCTTCCTGTCGGTTAAATTTCACAGCAGTAGCACGCCATCTTCGTGGTGTAGCAATTTTAATGACCAGTAGTGTATTATGTATGTCTGTGTACCATAGACGTAAATTAAAGGAAACTTATTAAAGAGACATTAGTGTCAGAATGCTGACGACCAGTTACCAGCACCGTTAACAGCGGTCAGCTATCGCTTGATATAGTGCTGCCTTCTTGGCTGCCGTTGCAGCTGCGAATTACGCACAATAAGCATAAACGCCGTGGAACGGTGCCCGCTTTGCAGATCGTAGCGATTCGTCAGAGTTCTGGCAAGCTCTGCTCGCCGTTACCCAACACTCCGGCGCTGTCTTAAGCGAGGAGTGCTGACGCAAACGCGGATGTGTTGTTTCCATCGGTAATCTAGCCACATCGGCGTGTTTAACCCCGGCTTTTCCCAATTTAACGAAACGCGTTGCTCCTATCTACCGTAGCGGCGTCAGTATATCGCTAATAGCCACTCCATTTAATTCGCGTCTTTTTTCCCGTAGCCTCTAGTGAGATTCGTATCATACAAGATGACGCAACTCAGACAGACCGAGCGCAAAAATTCGGTTGGCTGGTTCATTCAGCGAGGTCATCCGTCCCATTTGATTAGGAAAGGATAGGGATGGAAGTCGGCCGTGCCCTTTCAAAGGAACCATCCCGGCATTTGCCTGAAGAAATTTAGGGAAATCACGGGAAACCTAAGTCGATGGGTGGACGCGGGTTTGAACCGTCGTCCTCCCGAATGCGAGTCCAGTGCACCACCTCGCTCGATCCAAAAATCCTGAACGACTAAATAAACTCAGAGGACTAAATATCAGTAAACCCCCGTGGTTGCTTTGGGGGGGGCTGCTTATGGTACAGGACTGGTATCGGGCGCAAATGTGACCCTCCACGAAAAATTACTCACCTCCGCGTGACTTGACGCTAATCTGTACCACTATACAAAAGCAACGTGTTGTTGAACATTGTTACCAAAAATCTCGAAAAGTTCTTGGCCGATTTACTTGGAATGTTTATACCTTGCTCTAATAAACATTCGGAAAGACATAGGCTGTATATTCTAATATATACACTCCTGGAAATGGAAAAAAGAACACATTGACACCGGTGTGTCAGACCCACCATACTTGCTCCGGACACTGCGAGAGGGCTGTACAAGCAATGGTCACACGCACGGCACAGCGGACACACCAGGAACCGCGGTGTTGGCCGTCGAATGGCGCTAGCTGCGCAGCATTTGTGCACCGCCGCCGTCAGTGTCAGCCAGTTTGCCGTGGCATACGGAGCTCCATCGCAGTCTTTAACACTGGCAGCATGCCGCGACAGCGTGGACGTGAACCGTATGTGCAGTTGACGGACTTTGAGCGAGGGCGTATAGTGGGCATGCGGGAGGCCGGGTGGACGTACCGCCGAATTGCTCAACACGTGGGGCGTGAGGTCTCCACAGTACATCGATGTTGTCGCCAGTGGTCGGCGGAAGGTGCACGTGCCCGTCGACCTGGGACCGGACCGCAGCGACGCACGGATGCACGCCAAGACCGTAGGATCCTACGCAGTGCCGTAGGGGACCGCACCGCCAGTTCCCAGCAAATTAGGGACACTGTTGCTCCTGGGGTATCGGCGAGGACCATTCGCAATCGTCTCCATGAAGCTGGGCTACGGTCCCGCACACCGTTAGGCCGTCTTCCGCTCACGCCCCAACATCGTGCAGCCCGCCTCCAGTGGTGTCGCGACAGGCGTGAATGGAGGGACGAATGGAGACGTGTCGTCTTCAGCGATGAGAGTCGCTTCTGCCTCGGTGCCAATGATGGTCGTATGCGTGTTTGGCGCCGTGCAGGTGAGCGCCACAATCAGGACTGCATACGACCGAGGCACACAGGGCCAACACCCGGCATCATGGTGTGGGGAGCGATCTCCTACACTGGCCGTACACCACTGGTGATCGTCGAGGGGACACTGAATAGTGCACGGTACATCCAAACCGTCATCGAACCCATCGTTCTACCATTCCTAGACCGGCAAGGGAACTTGCTGTTCCAACAGGACAATGCACGTCCGCATGTATCCCGTGCCACCCAACGTGCTCTAGAAGGTGTAAGTCAACTACCCTGGCCAGCAAGATCTCCGGATATGTCCCCCATTGAGCATGTTTGGGACTGGATGAAGCGTCGTCTCACGCGGTCTGCACGTCCAGCACGAACGCTGGTCCAACTGAGGCGCCAGGTGGAAATGGCATGGCAAGCCGTTCCACAGGACTACATCCAGCATCTCTACGATCGTCTCCATGGGAGAATAGCAGCCTGCATTGCTGCGAAAGGTGGATATACACTGTACTAGTGCCGACATTGTGCATGCTCTGTTGCCTGTGTCTATGTGCCTGTGGTTCTGTCAGTGTGATCATGTGATGTATCTGACCTCAGGAATGTGTCAATAAAGTTTCCCCTTCCTGGGACAATGAATTCACGGTGTTCTTATTTCAATTTCCAGGAGTGTATATATATATATATATATATATATGTATATAATGTATAATTTACAAAGGGGAAACTTACTAACGAAAATCACGAAAAGTGCTTGACCGCCGGCCGTTGAGGCCGAGCGGTTGTAGGCGCTACAGTTTGGAACTGCGCGACCGCTACGGTCGCAGGTTCGAATCCTGCCTCGGGCATGGATGTGTGTGATGTCCTTAGGTTATACAGGTTTAAGTAGTTCTAAGTTCTGGGGGACTGATGATCTCAGAAGTTGAGTCCCATAGTGCTCAGAAACATTTGCTTGACCGATTCACTTCTAATTTTTAAAACATCCAATGGGCGTGGGCTATATGTTTTTTAACCCTAGTTATACCGACGCATTTTCAATAAAGCGTAATAACAAATGCAGGGGTACAATGCGCCCACTGCCATAAGAACCTAAAAAAATTCGTTAAATGGGTTTAACTTTTATTAACAATACATTTTTTAAATAGTTACTGATGTATAAGTAGGGTGCAGAATCTAAAAATATCTTTTAGCTCAATCTTAGCAACACCAACGTGTTTCCCCGTAATGGTTGCACCGAGTGGAGAGCTACTTTACGACCACCACAAAATTTTTTTAAAAATACAAAATTCGTTAGGTGTCGTTTTACATTCACAACATAACTTTTAAAGTTATACATATGCGTAGGAAGAGTCCTGAACTTCAAAATATGTGTATGACTTTTGTAGCGAAAAGTCCCATTCATTACTAATTGCGTTAAGTTTTACGGAAAAATTTTAACCAGTTGTGCAATCTGATATAAGAAATCATTACAGACAATAAATATATTTCTTTTTTCACAATTTGTACCCTCCCATTACTTCGACTTAATTTTGTGGGTAAAGTTTTGCGTAAAAATGTTAAGCAGTTATAGAATCTGATATAAGATATCACTAATGACAATAAATATATATCTTTCCGAATCTGCAGTTTAAACAACAATTTACAGTGAATGTAGGCTTTACCGGTGGAAACTGCTGATGAAATCTTCTCGGGCTTCCATCCGGGTAGGTGCGTCGAAAATCCGCGACGTTTCGATGAGTGTAATTCTCATCATCGGATTTTCGACGCACCTACCCGGATGGAAGCCCGAGAAGATATCATCAACAATTTACAGCTTTTCTGTTAAAACCCACAGCGACAAAAAAGAACAGTTCTATGAAGATGTTCACTTTCGTTTCACTTCTCACAGTCTGTTTTAACTACGATAGCAGAGCATTTAAACTGGATCAAAGACGTACGAGAATGGACATAACGGAACCGTTTAAGGAGAAACGAACAAGATTTTTTGCGCCGGTTTGTGACCACAGATGAAATTTGGTTGCACTACCACACTCTACAGACAAAACAACAGTCAAAGCCGTGGAAACATGTTGATTCTTCGGCAACAAAGAAAGCAAAGGCAATTCCTATGGCGGGAAAAATCGTGGCATCAGTGTTCTGGGATGCAAAGGGGATTGTGTTTCTAGATTATCACCCCACTGGGGTGCCAATTACTGGAGAATACTACTGTAAGCTCCTGGACAAATTGCAACAACACGTACGCGAGAAGTCGGACGGGGAGGCCGAGCGGTTCTAGGCGCTACAGTCTAGAACCGCGCGACCGCTACGGTCGCAGGTTCGAATCCTGCCTCAGGCAGGGATATGTGTGCTGTCCTTAGTTAGGTTTAAGTAGTACTAAGTCGTAGGGGACTGATGACCTCAGAAGTTAAGTCCCATAGTGCTCAGAGATGCATTTGAGATACGCGAAAAAAGGCCAGGTTTAGCAAGGTTCAAATAGCTCTAAGCGCTATTAACATCTGAGGTCATCAACTACTTAAACCTAAGTAACCTAGGGACATCACACACATCCTTGCCCGAGGCACGATTCGAACCTGCGACCGTAGCAGGACTGAAACGCCTAGAATCGCTCGGCAACAGCGGCCCGTTCTTTAGCAAGGAAGAAAGTCATCTTCCATCAAGACAATGCACGCCCGCACACATGTGCCGACGCCGTGGCAAAATTACACTAAGGTATGAATTGTTGCCACACGCGTCTTATTCAACTGATATGGCTCCGTCAGACTGCCACCTCTTCCCAAAACTGAAGCCGCGCGGGGTAGTCGAGCGGTCTGGGCGTCTTGTCACGGTCCACGCAACTCCCTGCGTCGGAGGTTCGAGTCCTCCCTCAGGCATGGCTGTGTGTGTCGACCGTAGCGTAAGTTAGTTAGATTAAATAGTGTGTAAGCTTAGGGACCGATGACCTCAGCAGTCTGGTCCCATAAGACCTTACCACAAATGTCCAATTTTCCCAAAACTGAAAATTTTTCTCGGTGGACGAAGATTCACTTCAAACAAAGAATTGATAGCTGGTGTTGACAACTATTTTGGGGACCTGGAGGACACTCATTTCAGAGATGGGATCAAGCCACTGGAATGAAACTTCCTGGCAGATTAAAACTGTGTGCCCGACCGAGACTCGAACTCGGTACTGGCAGAAGTGAAGCTGTGAGTACCGGGCGTGAGTCGTGCTTCGGTAGCTCAGTTGGTAGAGCACTTGCCCGCGAAAGGCAAAGGTCCCGAGTTCGAGTCTCGGTCGGGCACACAGTTTTAATCTGCCAGGAAGTTTCACATCAGCGCACACTCCGCTGCAGAGTGAAAATCTCATTCAAGTCACTGGAATATCATTGGACCAAGTGCATCAATCTACAACGAGACTACATTGAAACATAAAAAAGTTTCAGTGTTGTAAGTCCTTTTTCCCTATTCCGTTCCGAGGGCTCTTCAAACCACCCTCGTAAGTACGAGGGTCACTCCAAAAGAAATGCACAATGTTTTTGTAAAAATACAGTTTTCATTTTGCATGTGTGAAAGTTTTACAGTGTATAGATACATCCTTCCCGCTCGTTTTCAAACTTAGATCAACCTGTTCCCGTGAGTGGCGCCGTCACAGCATGTCTTCAAGATGGCTGCTACCCTTGACGTTCGTCAGAAGCAACGTGCTCTCATAGAATTCCTGTGCTGTGAAAACGAGACAGTGTGAAACATCCACAAGAGGTTGAAAAGGTGTACGGAGATGCTGCTGTCGATCGGAGTACAGTTAGTCGGCAGGCGAGCAGGTTACGTGGCGAAAGCGGGCACGGCAATATTGAGGATTGTCCTCGCAGCGGCAGGCCTCGTACTGCACACACTCCAGACAATGTGCACAGAGTTAACGAATTGATGACTGCTGACATTCGCATCACAGTGAACAAATTGTCACGCCACGTTGGGATAGGGGGAGAAAGTGTTTGCAGAATACTGAAAGTGTTGGCGTTAAAAAAGGTTTGTGCCAGGTGGGTTCCCAGAATGTTGACAGTGGCTCACAAAGAAACAAGAAAAACGGTATGCAGCGAACTTTTGGAACACGAGAATGGTGGAGATGAATTTCTTGGAAGAATTGCGACAGGTGATGAAACACAGCTCCATCATTTTTCACCAGAGACGAAGAGGCAATCAGTGGAGTGGCATCGTACAAATTCACCCAAGAAAAAAAGATTCAAAACCACACCTTTTGCTGGAAAAGTTATGGCTACGGTGTTTTTCGATTCCGAAGGACTCGTGCTTGTGGACATCATGCCAAGTGGAACCACCATAAATTCTGATGCATATGTGAAGACACTGAAGAAACTTCGAGCTCGACTGAGTCGTGTTCGACCACATCGGGAAAAGCAGGATGTTTTGCTGTTGCACGACAATGCACGGCCACATGTCGGTCAAAAAACCGTGGAAGCGATCACAAAACTCGGATGCACAACACTGAAACACCCTCCTTACAGTCCTGACCTGGCTCCGTGTGACTATCATCTCTTTGGGAAACTGAAAGACTCTCTTCGTGGAACAAGGTGTGAAGATGATGACTCCCTTGTGCACGCTGCCAAACAGTGGCTCCAACAGGTCGGTCCAGAATTTTACCGTACGGGTATATAGGCGCTGGTTCCAAGATGACGTAAGGCAGTTGAGAGGAATGGAAATTATGTAGAGAAATGAAAATATTGTTCCTAAAGGATGTATCCACACACTGTAAAACTTTCAAACATGTAGAATAAAAGATGGATTTTTTAAAAAATAGTGTGCATTTCTTTTGGAGTGACCCTCGTAGAAAAGGAAGCGCCCTCTGCGTGTTGTCGGCGGTGCCGTTGTACAGATTCCCGCTTAGATAGGCGCCGGCTGTGACGGACTCATCACGCCATATCCGCGGCATCAGGCGTCCGCAGGAACCTCCTCCACTAACGGCACACGGGCACGAACTGGCGGCCGAAACGAAATGCGGAAGTAGAGGAACTTGGCGAAGGGAGAACGATGGGAGGTAATTTCTACAGCCGTCCTCGGACGGACCGCTGAAGCTGAGAATTTTCCGAAACCTTCACACGCCATGTGCTCCGCAACGTGATCTGCAAACTGAGAGCTCTCTACCGGCAGCCAATTTTCTTTACGATTGCACTATTTTTTCAAACTGCGCCCCCTTTTTTTTATTTCTATTTTATTTTTGCGGCAGATGAAAATTTGTGCCCAAACGGGGTTCAAACTTGGATCTCTTGCTTACAAGGGAACCTCCCAATCGCACCCCCCTCAGATTTAGTTACAAGTTGGCACAGTGGATAGGCCTTGAAAAACTGAACACAGATCAATAGAGAAAACAGGAAGAAGTTGTGTGGAACTATGAAAAAATAAGCAAAATATACAAACGGAGTAGTACTAAAATGTAGACTTTCACGGTCGGAAATATCATGTCCATTATAATTATCCGGGCTGTTATGCCGTGATCGGTTGATGAATTCTGTGGTGATTCCCAACGTTTCGTCTCCGACTGCGGGAGACATCTTCAAGGGGGTCCGTAGCTCGATGGAAGGTCCAACACACCCACTGGCTCGCTACTGACTGCCGCTAAATTCCCTGTCCGCGCCGCGGCGTGACGTCACGTGTTTTGAAAACGTCACTGCAATTGGCCGCTGTCCGTCGCCGTCGATCGCCGTTGCCATCTCCCAGTAGTGGACGAGTGGTACACATCTTCTTCAACACCGGCGTCCATATACCGTTTAATTTCACGCCCTCCTCCTTTCGGTTGAAATTATTTGGGTGTTTAGCGATTTCGATTGCCTCCCTGTAGACCCTTTCGTAGTATCCGCTTGTGGCCGCTACTACTTGCGTCTCCTCTAAACGAATATGGTGGTTCCCTGGCTGAAAGTATTGTTTGACGACCACATACTTCAAGTGGAATGAACAGTTTTATGAGCAAACGGATGGCGTGGCAATGGGAAGCCCCCTAAGTCCCGTAATTGCAAACTTCTTTATGGAGAAATTCGAAGAACAGGCCTTAGCTACTGCCAGCGAAAAACCAAATGTATGGTTCCGATACTTGGATGACACGTTTGTGCTGTGGAGACATGGCAGGGAGGGACTAAGCCGGTTCCACGAACATCTGAACGGTATAAACTTGAGAATTCAGTTTACAATGGAGGAGGAGGTAGACGGCAAATTACATTTCCTCGATGTGCTTGTTTTTAGAAACGAAAATGGTAGTTTGGGCCACTCAGTGTACCGCAAACCCACGCACACGGACCGTTATTTGCACCGGGATTCGAACCACCACCCACAACAGAAGCGGGGTGTTATCAAGACGTTAGCGGACAGGGCTAGAAATATTTGTGAACCTGAGTTGCTCGACGCTGAATTGGAACATCTCCACAATGCACTAATGAAGAACTGATATTCGGCCGCCGAAATAAAACGTGCGTTGAGACAGCCACGCAGAAACCATACTGACGTACAGGCTACTGCAAAATCTAAGGTTTTCCTCCCGTTTGTTAAAAATGTAACGGAAAGAATATTGAGGATCTTGACGAAGCGGAATATTACGGTAATTTACAAGCCCACCAGGAAGATACAGGAATACCTTAAGCCTGCCAAGGACGCTCGCAAACAATTGGAAAGAGCTGGTGTGTATAGGATCCCATGCAGTTGTGGAGATGTTTATGTGGGTACCACTAAAAGAACTGTTTCTAAACTTTTGGAAGAGCACAAGGGAAATTGCAGAAGAGGAGAAACGGAACGATCAGCTGTTGCGGAGCATGCTTTCCAGCCAGGGAACCACCATATTCGTTTCGAGGAGACGCAAGTACTAGCGGCCACAAGCGGATATTACGAAAGGCTCTACAGGGAGGCAATCGAAATCGCTAAACACCCTAATAATTTCAGTCGAAAGGAGGAGGGCGTGAAATTAAACGGTATATGGATGCCGGTGTTGAAGAAGATGTGTACCACCCGTCCACTACTGGGTGATGGCAACGGCGATCGACGGCGACGGACAGCGGCCAATTGCACTGACGTTTCCAAAACACGTGACGTCACGCCGCGGCGGGGGAGCGCGCGGACACGGAATTTAGCGGCAGTCAGTAGCGAGCCAGTGGGTGTGTTGGACCTTCCATCGAGCTACGGACCCCCTTGAAGATGTCTCTCGCAGTCGGAGACGAAACGTTGGGAATCACCTCAGAATTCATCAACCGACCACGGCATAACAGCCCGGATAATTATAATGGACATGAAACTGAGTAGTCCATGCGCAACATAGGCAACTACAAGTAAAAAGCAAGCTCGTGGGTGCCGCGGTCCCGTGGTTAGCGTGAGCAGCTGCGGAACGAGAGGTCCTTGGTTCACCCTCGGGTGAAAAGATTAAGTTTTTAATTTTCAGTTTATGTGACAAACGCTTATGTTTTCATCATGTGACAAACGCTTATGTTTTCACCATGTGACAAACGCTTGTGTTTTCATCATGTGTCAAACGCTTATGTTTTCATCACTTTTTTGGGAGTGATTATCGCATCCACAAGAACACCTGAATCGGGGAAGGTAGAAGAATGTTTTTACCCATTCGGCAAGTGTACAAGTTAGGTGAGTCGACAACATATTCCTGTCATATGACGCACATGCCGTCGCCAGTGTCGTATAGAATATATCAGACGTGTTTTCCCGTGGAGGTATCGGTTGACCTATGACCTTGCGATCAAATGTTTTCGGTTCCGATTGGAGAGGCACGTCCTTTCGTCTACTAATCGCACAGACACTAAACATATTACAGCGAACAGAGACGCCAATGAACGAACTGACAGATCATAGCTTTGAGAAAATAAGGAAATTAAACTTTTCACTGGAGGGAAGACTTGAACCAAGGACCTCTCGCTCCGCAGCTGCTCACGCTAACCACGGGACCACGGCGCTCCTGAGCTCACAGTGTCCTTGATGTTGCCTATCTTGCGCATGGACTACTCAGTTTGTATATTTTGCTTATTTTTTTAATAGTTCCACACAACTTCTTCCTGTTTTCTCGATTGATCTGTGTTTAGTTTTTCAAGGCCTATCGAATGTGCCAACCTATAACTAAATCTGAGGGGGGTGCGACGGGGAGGTTCCCTTGTTAGTAGGCAGACGCGCTGACCATTCGACAATTTTTTTCTTTTTTTGTTCGAGTGAGTGGCAAACAGGTGGCGGCAAAGAGGGCAGGGTTAACAAATCTGAGGCTTGGCCACGATGCCGCCCCTATGCCTGCCCCCGCTCATATTTTTTGTGATATACACTATGTATCCGGACACCTCGGTGAAAATGATTCAAAAGTTCGTGGCGCCCTCCATCGGTAATGCTGGAGTTCAATACGGTGTTGGCCCACCCCTTAGCCTTGATGACAGCTTCCAACCTCGCAGGCATACGTTCAATCAGGTGCTGGAAGGTTTCTTGGGGAATGGCAGCTGAGCTCATTCTTCACAGAGTGCTGCACTGAGGAGAGGTATCGATGTCGGTCGGTGAGGCCTGGTACGAAGTCGGCGTCCCGAAACATCCCAAAGGTGTTCTGTAGGATTCAGGTCAGGAGTCTGCGCAGCCCACCCCACAGGCCGTGCATTATGAACAGGTGCTCGGTCGGGTTGAAAGATCCAATCGCCATCTCCGAATTCCTCTTCAACAGTGGGAAACAAGAAGGTGCTTAAATCATCAATGTAGGCCCCTAGTGCCACGCAAAACAAAAAGTAGTGCGGCCCCCTCCATGAAAAACACGACCACACCATAACACCTCCGCCTCCGAATTTTACTGTTGGCACTACACACGCTGGCAGATGACGTTCACCGGGCATTCGCCACACCCACACCACGCCATCGGATCGACACACTGTGTACCGTGATTCTTCACACAGCGTTTCTCCACAGTTTGGTATTCCCTTGGTCTGGATAGATGTCTGCCTATTACACATTACGACCCTCTTCAACTGTCGGCAATCTCTGTCAGTCAACGGACGAGGTCGGCCTGTACGCTTTTATGCTGTACGTGTCCCTTCACGTTTCCACTTCACTATCACATCGGAAGCAGTGGACCTAGGGATATTTAGGAGTGTGGAAATCTCGCGTACAGATTTAAGACACAAGTGACACCCAATCACCTGACCACGTTGGAAGTTCGTGAGTTCCGCGGAGCGCCCCATTCTGCTCTCTCACGATGTCTAATGACTACTGAGGTCGCCGATATGGAGTACCTCGCGTAAGTGGCACCACAATGCACCTAATATGAAAATCGTATTTTTTGGAGGTGTCCGGATACTTTTGATCACACAGTGTATATGTGGCGGTGAATTTAATAAGAAGATACCCGATGTGAAGAAATAGCACACCAGATGCGTTAAAAAACAATTTCAAATAGTAAGTAGTCAAATAACATTAAATTCACTAAAACTTCCTGCAAATACAGGTGGTTCTTTTTTTAAAAATTATATTACCGCTCAAATGCCATATAAATTAAATAATATTAAACAACATGATCAGTGACGAAAAAATTAAGTTTTAGCGGCAGTCGAATCGTCGCTTTATACACGTTCATCTTACGAAGCTTTAAAGCGATCCAATTGACCACTTTTTTATTTTTTTATTTTTTATTTTTTTGGAAGACTCTCAGCCACTGGTAGGCGGACGCAGTGGGGTCAGGGGTCGAAGATCCTGGGCACAATACCTCCCCCGTACCTGCCACGGAGTTGCTCCATTATTCCCATGTATTCCATGTTTGTTCCCATATATGCCTTAAATCGTAGAACAAAAGTGAAACAGTAATTAAGGTAAAATAAATAACAGATAGCGGATTCCAATGGCTTGAGTTCCTTGTAGGACATATAATAGGCAGAATGGTGACGGAAAAATCCATAACAAACATTCATTCAAAAACATTTTCAAAATTCAACTTATTATGCACTGGATGCATATGATGTCTGTAAGGAAGCCTTATATTTGTCAACTAATGAAAGAAAATTCGGAGCCGGAGGGGTTTTGCCAAATTAGAAAAAAAAAGTGTGTGAAATCTTATGGGACTTAACTGCTACGGTCATCAGTCCCTAAGCTTACACACTACTTAACCTAAATTATCCTAAGGACAAACACACACACCCATGCCCGAGGGACGACTCGAATCTCCACCGGGACCAGCCGCACAGTCCATGACTGCAGCGCCTTAGACAGCTCGACTACCAAATTAGAACAGTTCTCAGAATGAGATTTTCACTCTGCAGCGGAGTGTGCGCTGATATGAAACTTCCTGGCAGATTAAAACTGTGTGCCCGACCGAGACTCGAACTCGGGACCTTTGCCTTTCGCGGGCAAGTGCTCTACCATCTGAGCTACCCAAGCACGACTCACGCCCGGTACTCACAGCTTTACTTCTGCCAGTACCTCGTCTCCTACCTTCCAAACTTTACAGAAGCTCTCCTGTAAAGTTTGGAAGGTAGGAGACGAGGTACTGGCAGAAGTAAAGCTGTGAGTACCGGGCGTGAGTCGTGCTTCGGTAGCTCAGTTGGTAGAGCACTTGCCCGCGAAAGGCAAAGGTCCCGAGTTCGAGTCTCGGTCGGGCACACAGTTTTAATATGCCAGGAAGATTCATATCAGCGCACACTCCGCTGCAGAGTGAAAATCTCATTCTGGAAACAAGTATTCTGTTTCTAATCAATAAAACGGTCCACCTCTTTGTAGCCCGCATAAAGCAATAGATAAAAAATTTTGGAACCATTCTTTATATTTGTTATTCTTCTTCAACTTAAAATCTTCATCTCCAATATAAAACATGTACTCTTCTAATTTCGAAGTTGCCCGCTGTGGCCGATCGGTTCTAGGCGTTTCAGTCCGGAACCGCGCTGCTACTACGGTCGCAGGTTCGAATCCTGACTGTGGCATGGATGTGTGTGATGTCCTTAGTTAGTTCGGTTTAACTAGTTCTAAGTCTAGGAGACTGATAACCTCAGATGCTAAGTCCCACAGTGCTTACAGCCATTTGAACCATTTTTAAGTTCGAAGTTTTGTTTGTTAACACGTAAAACGCAAACTGTCCCAGAGGCCACGAATAACTGTTATTGCTTGCGGACGGGCAGCATTTCCAGTCGGGTTGTAAAGGTTCAGTTATCGGCATATGAGTTTCTGCGGTTCTGTTGTTAGTGCTAATTTCTTCCTAGTCCAGTTCCAAATTCTGATTCTATTTTCAGACAAGAACATGTGCGCTACAGTTTCTACAAGATGACATTTGTTGCAGTTTGGATATTGTCTCAATTTGATTTTCCACAATCGTTCCGCTATGGGTACAGTGGGCGGGGACTACTCAAGAGGACGTCGTTATCAGGAGAAAGAAAATTGGCATTCTACGGATCTGAGCGTGGAATGTCAGATCCCTTAATCGGGCAGGTAGGTTAGAAAATTTAAAAAGGGAAATGGATAGGTTAAAGTTAGATATAGTGGGAATTAGTGAAGTTCGGTGGCAGGAGGAACAAGACTTTTGGTCAGGTGATTACAGGGTTATAAATACAAAATCAAATAGGGGTAATGCAGGAGTAGATTTAATAATGAATAAAAAAATAGGAGTGCGGGTTAGCTACTACAAACAGCATAGTGAACGCATTATTGTGGCCAAGATAGACACAAAGCCCATGCCTACTACAGTAGTACAAGTTTATATGCCAACTAGCTCTGCAGATGATGAAGAAATTGATGAAATGTATGACGAGACAAAAGAAATTATTCAGGTAGTGAAGGGAGACGAAAATTTAATAGTCATGGGTGACTGGAATTCGTCAGTAGGAAAAGGGAGAGAAGGAAACATAGTAGGTGAATATGGATTGGGGGGAAGAAATGAAAGAGGAAGCCGCCTTGTAGAATTTTGCACAGAGCATAACTTAATCATAGCTAACACTTGGTTCAAGAATCATGAAAGAAGGTTATATACCTGGAGAAATCCTGGAGATACTAAAAGGTATCAGATAGATTACATAATGGTAAGACAGAGATTTAGGATCCAGGTTTTAAATTGTAAGACACTTCCAGGGGCAGATATGGATTCTGACCACAATCTATTGGTTATGAACTGCAGATTGAAACTGAAGAAACTGCAAAAAGGCGGGAATTTAAGGAGATGGGACCTGGATAAACTGAAAGAACCAGAGGTTGTAGAGAGTTTCAGGGAGAGCATAAGGGAACAATTGACAGGAATGGGGGAAAGAAATACAGTAGAAGAAGAATGGGTAGCTTTGAGGGATATAGTAGTGAAGGCAGCAGAGGATCAAGTAGGTAAAAAGACGAGGGCTAATAGAAATCCTTGGGTAACAGAAGAAATATTGAATTTAATTGACGAAAGGAGAAAATATAAAAATGCAGTAAATGAAGCAGGCAAAAAGGAATACAAACGTCTCAAAAATGAGATCGACAGGAAGTGCAAAATGGCTAAGCAGGGATGGCTAGAGGACAAATGTAAGGATGTAGAGGCTTATCTCACTAGTGGTAAGATAGATACTGCCTACAGGAAAATTAAAGAGACCTTAGGAGAGAAGAGAACCACTTGTATGAATATGAAGAGCTCAGGTGGCAAACCAGTTCTAAGCAAAGAAGGGAAGGCAGAAAGGTGGAAGAAGTATATAGAGGGTTTATACAAGGGCGATGTACTTGAGGACAATATTATGGAAATGGAAAGGGATGTAGATGAAGAAGAAATGAGAGATAAGATACTGCGTGAAGAGTTTGACAGAGCACTGAAAGACCTGAGTCGAAACAAGGCCCCGGGCGTAGACAACATTCCATTAGAACTACTGATGGCCTTGGGAGAGCCAGTCATGACAAAACTCTACCATCTGGTGAGCAAGATGTATGAGACAGGCGAAATACCCTCAGACTTCAAGAAGAATATAATAATTCCAATCCCAAAGAAAGCAGGTGTTGACAAATGTGAAAATTACCGAACTATCAGTTTAATAAGTCACAGCTGCAAAGTACTAACGCGAATTCTTTACAGACGAATGGAAAAACTGGTAGAAGCGGACCTCGGGGAAGATCAGTTTGGATTCCGTAGAAATGTTGGAACACGTGAGGCAATACTAACCTTACGACTTATCTTAAAAGAAAGATTAAGAAAAGGTAAACCTACGTTTCTAGCACTTGTAGACTTAGAGAAAGCTTTTGACAACGTTAACTGGAATACTCTCTTTCAAATTCTGAAGCTGGCAGGGGTAAAATACAGGGAGCGAAGGGCTATTTACAATTTGTACAGAAACCAGATGGCAGTTATAAGAGTCGAGGGGCATGAAAGGGAAGCAGTGGTTGGAAAGGGAGTGAGACAGGGTTGTAGCCTCTCCCCGATGTTGTTCAATCTGTATATTGAGCAAGCAGTAAAGGAAACAAAAGAAAAATTCAGGGTAGGTATTAAAATCCGTGGAGAAGAAATAAAAACTTTGAGTTTCGCCGATGACATTGTAATTCTGTCAGAGACAGCAAAGGACTTGGAAGAGCAGTTGAACGGAATGGACAGTGTCTTGAAAGGAGGATATAAGATGAACATCAACAAAAGCAAAACAAGGATAATGGAATGTAGTCGAATTAAGTCGGGTGATGCGGAGGGAATTAGATTAGGCAATGAGACACTTAAAGTAGTAAAGGAGTTTTGCTATTTGGGGAGCAAAATAACTGATGATGGTCGAAGTAGAGAGGATATAAAATGTAGACTGGCAATGGCAAGGAAATCGTTTCTGAAGAAGAGAAATTTATTAACTTCGAGTATAGATTTAAGTGTGAGGAAGTCGTTTCTGAAAGTATTTGTATGGAGTGTAGCCATGTATGGAAGTGAAACATGGACGATAACCAGTTTGGACAAGAAGAGAATAGAAGCTTTCGAAATGTGGTGCTACAGAAGAATGCTGAAGATAAGGTGGGTAGATCACGTAACTAATGAGGAGGTATTGAATAGGATTGGGGAGAAGAGAAGTTTGTGGCACAACTTGACTAGAAGAAGGGATCGGTTGGTAGGACATGTTTTGAGGCATCAAGGGATCACAAATTTAGCATTGGAGGGCAGCGTGGAGGGTAAAAATCGTAGTGGGAGACCAAGAGATGAATACACTAAGCAGATTCAGAAGGATGTAGGTTGCAGTAGGTACTGGGTGATGAAGAAGCTTGCACAGGATAGAGTAGCATGGGGAGCTTCATCAAACCAGTCTCAGGACTGAAGACCACAACAACAACAACAACAATGGGTACGGTTTCGTTTAAGATATCATACCATACGGAACTGACTGTGATTGGTAGAATTTTATTGTTAATATTTTTCCACACGATCATTCAGTTTAAAAGCACGAGTTAGAAACAGTGAGTTCCATCTACATTTAACGTCTTTAATTCCAAGTCCTTCGTTGTGCCTCTGCAAAGTCGCCGTGTGGATGGATACTTTGAAGATATATTTTGCATCACCTCGGTTCCCAGAACTCCTGAAGATAGACGTAGTCTGTGGATATTGTATCATAGTTCCTTTGACTATTGAGAGATGTCACTAAACCCGCCCAAAGATGTAAACAACCATGCATGAGCAGCGCCTGTTAGACAGAGGGGGTCCGACAGCCGATCATTTCCTGCGATTCCACCAGGAAGGAGGTACACGGCTCGTGTTGTCTGTAGTTCAACCATGCCTAGAAGGTCAATACCGCGGTTCGATCGCGTCCGTATTGTGACTTTGTGCAAGGAAGGGCTCTCAACAAGGGAAGTGTCCAGGAGTCTCGGAGTGAACCAAAGCGATGTTTTTCGAACATGGAGGAGATTCAGGGAGACAGGAACTGTCGATGACACGCCCAAGGGCTACTTACTACTGCAGTGGATGACCGCTACCTACGGATTATGACTCGGAGGAACCCTGACAGCAACGCCACCATGTTGAATAATGCTTTTCGCGCAGCCAGAGGACGTCGTGTTACGACTCAATCTCCGCGCAATAGGCTGCATGATGCGCAACTTCACTCCCGACGTCCGTGGCGAGGTCCATTTCTGCAACCACGACACCATGCAGCACAGTACAGATGGGCCCAACAACATGCCGAATGGACCGCTCAGGATTGGCATCACGTTCTCTTCACTGATTAGTGTCGCATACGCCTTCAACCAGACAATCGTCGCAGACGTGTTTGGAGGCAATCCGGCCGGGTTGAACGCCTTAGAGATAATGTCCAGCGAGTGACATTATATGGGGTCGTTGTACGCCGCTGGTGGTCAGGGAAGGCGCCGTAACGGCTGTACGATACGTGAATGCCATCCTCCGACCGATAGCGCAACCGTATCGGCAGCGTATTGGCGAGGCATTCGTCTTCATGGACGACAATTCGCGTCCCCATCGTGCACATCTTGTGAATGCCTTCCTTCAGGATGACGACATCGCTCGTCTAGAGCGGCCAGCAAGTTTTCCAGCCAGACATGAATCCTATCGAACATGCCTGGGATGGATTCAAAAGAGATGTTTATGGACGACGTGACCCACCAACCACTCTGACGGATGTACGCCGAATCGCCGTTGAGGAGTGGGACAATCTGGACCAACAGTGCCTTGATGAACTTCTGGATAGTACGCGAAACAGAATACAGGCATGCATCAATGCAAGAGGACGTGCTACTGGCTATTAGAGATACCGGTGTGTACAGCAATCTGGACCAACAGCTCTGAAGGTCCCTCTGTATGGTGGTACAACATGCAATGTGTGGCCTTCATGACCAATAAAAAGGGCGGAAATGATGTCTATGTTGATACCTATTTCAATTTTCTGTACAGGTTCCGGAACTCTCGGAACCGATGTGATGCAAAAAAATTTTTCATGTGTGTATTTTGCTAAGTATGTATGTATTTACGAGACTCAACCTTCTGCAGTAGGTCTAACGATCGCATGTAATGGTCCTTCAACAACAAGGCTCTGATGACATTAAGTTTCCGCTCCCGATTGATCGTAGGCAGCCACAGAGCTAGAGTTGTAAAACTACCGTAGGCCACCAAAACTAACTGTTGCCTACGTTAGTTTACCTAGTAGCCTTGGTCAATTAAGTTATTAACCACGTTACATGCAGATTCGGTGTGCTGCATACCTATCGGGTATAATCCCATTTCGATCCTTAAGATAATTCTCATTTATTGTTCCGTCTCAGTCGCACATTTTAAATTAGATTACATGTTTCGATGACACTGGATCATCTTCATACCTAAGTAGTTGCGTCGGCAACCCGACTTATCTTCTCAGAACAACACATCAGAGAACTCTGATAAGTAGTTCTGAGTAGACAAGACTGGTTGCTTTCGCAATAACTTAATCTGAAGATGAGCCAACGACACAGAAATATGTAATTTAAACTGTGCGACTAAGACAGAACAATAAATAAGAATTACTTTATCTAAACAGCTGCTGAATATTTCTAGACGCTTATGTCGACTGTAGTCATTTCGACCGCTTTTTTTGTGTACGTGATCAATGTCTTACTAAATTCCCTAGAAACAGGAAGCGGTGAACAGTCTAGAAACTAAGTGAGGGTATATAAAGGGCTGCATAACCTAAGGAAGATTTTTCTTCTACATAGTTGTCCTCCTGTCTGTTACTTAAAACTAAATAATAGTTATAAAAAAATTGGAACTGTCAGTGTTTAATTCTGGTTTTATTCGACAGTTGTTGATTTGTAGCGTGAAACAGAGGGATGTGGTACTAACGATAAAAAATAATATAGATTTATTATACAGGGTGGTCCATTCATACTGTCGGGGCCAAATATCTCACTAAATAAGCATCAAACGAAAAAACTACAAAGCACGAAACTCGTCTAGCTTGAAGGGGAAAACCAGGTGGCGTTATGGTTGGCCCGCTAGATGGCGCTACCATAGGTCAAACGGATAACAACTGTGTTTTTTTAAAATAGGAACCCAAATTTTTATTACATATTCGTGTAGTACATAAAGAAATATGAATGTTTTAGTTGCACCACTCTTTTCGCTTTGTGAGAGATGGCGCTGTAATAGTCACAAACGTATAAGTACGTGGTATCACGTAACATTCCGCCAGTGCAGACGGTATTTGCTTCGTCATACATTACCCGTGTTAAAATGGACCGTTTACCAATTGCGGAAAATGTCGATATCGTGTTGATGTATGGCTATTGTGATCAATATGCCCAACGGGCGTGTGCTATGTATGCTGCTCGGTATCCTGGACGACATCATCCAAGTGTCCGGACCGTTCGCCGGATAGTTACGTCATTTAAGGAAACAGGAAGTGTTCAGCCACATGTGAAACGTCAACCACGACCTGCAACAAATGACGATGCCCAAGTAGGTGTTTTAGCTGCTGTCGCGGCTAATCCGCACATCAGTAGCAGACAAATGGCGCGAGAATCGAGAATCAAAAACGTCGGTGTTGAGAATGCTACATCAACATTGATTGCACCCGTACCATATTTCTATGCACCAGGAATTGCATGGCGACGACTTTGAACGTCGTGTACAGTTCTGACACTGGGCACAAGAGAAATTACGGGACGATGACAGATTTTTTGCACGCGTTCTATTTAGCGACGAAGCGTCATTCACCAACAGCGGTAACGTAAACCGGCTAATATGCACTATTGGGCAAAGGAAAATCCACGATGGCTGCGACAAGTGGAACCTCAGCGACCTTGGCGGGTTAATGTTTGGTGCGGCATTATGGGAGGAAGCATAATTGGCCCCCATTTTATCGATGGCAATCTAAATGGTGAAATGTATGCTGATTTCCTATGTAATGTTCTACCGATGTTACTAAAACATGTTTCACTGCATGACAGAATGGCGATGTACTTCCAACACGATGGATGTCCGGCACATAGCTCGCGTGCGGTTGAAGCGGTATTGAAGAGCGTATTCCATGACAGGTGGATTGGTCGTCGAAGCACCATACCGTGGCCCGCACGTTCACCGGATCTGACGTCCCCGGATTTCTTTCTGTGGGGAAAGTTGAAGGATATTTGCTATCGTGATCCACCGACGACGCCTGACAACATGTGTCAGCGCATTGTCAATGCATGTGCGAACATTACGGTAGGCGAACTACTCGCTGTTGAGAGGAATGTCGTTACACGTATTGCCAAATGCACTGAGATTGACGGACATCATTTTGAGCATTTATTGCATTAATGTGGTATTTACAGGTAATCACGCAGTAACAGCACGCGTCCTAAGAAATGATAAGTTCACAAAGGTACATGTAACACATTGGAACAACCGAAATAAAATGTTCAAAAGTACCTACGTTCTGCATTTTAATTTAAAAAACCTACCTGTTACCAACTGTTCGTCTAAAATTGTGAGCCATATGTTTGTGACTATTACAGCGTTATCTATCGCAAAGTGAAAAAAGTGGTCCAACTAAAACATTCATAGTCTTTACGCACTACACGAATATGTAATAAAAAATGGGGGTTCGTATTTAGAGAAACGCAGTTGATATCCGTTTGACCTATGGCAGCGCCATCTAGTGGGCCAACCATAGCGCCATCTGGTTTCCCCCTTCAAGCTACACGAGTTTCGTTGTTTGTAGTTTTTTCGTTTGACGCTTATTTCGTGAGATATTTGGCACGGTCACGATCAATGGACCACCCTGTATATATGTTCTGGAAAGCTACTGCAGACACACGTGTGGGAAATGTTTTATAAGATTCACCAGACCACTAACAACAAAAGAAATGGAAATCGTGCTTTACTTTCCATCTCGTACAGCTCTGCGGAAGCTTCATACTAGCGAAGTTGCTTAATTTCAGACAAAATCTTTTATTAGCCGTAACTCCGTAACTAAAAATTTGCGGACCTGCGTTTATCTGAACTTTTTTCTCTAGTTTTACTTGAAGAATAACGTATTAAAATATTTGCATATCTTCGCGAATCACGCTGTACACCCAATAATTTGTCGAATAAACTACTGAATAATTAATTTCAAAGAAAGTCAAATGCTACTGTTGTACCCACAATGGAATTCCACAAACCATGTAGTTCAATAGTTGTCGTTCTTTTGGGCCCCATGTGCTATTTTTTACGTTATTCCGTGAACATTTTAAAAATCCAAGGTCTTCCTCGAAGACTGAATGGGAAAAAGTACACTGATTTTAATACGTCACAGAGAAATCGCTGTGACTTTTGTTCCCCGCGCGTCAGCTCTGGGTTACATATCCGCAGCTGGGCCATTAGAGACACATTTCCAATGATTAGATTAGTAATGGAGGAAAGACTGAGGAGAAATCAGGTTACCTCTCTAACATTTGTGAACCCAGAGAAACCTTTCCACAGTGTAAGATGGAATAAGATGTTCAGAATACTTACAGGTAAGGAGAATGATGACTAATGTGCACCAACTCCAAAATCCAAGTGCAAGTAATAAGAGTTGAATCTCAAGGAAAAGAAATTTAGAGTAAGAAAGATGTGAGGCAGGAAGGTAACTTATCTCACGGCTTCCAGGGACGACAAAAATGAAGGTTCAATCAGAATTTGGGGAAGCAGACCAAACAGCGAGGTCATCGGTCCCGTCGCGTTAGGGAAGGTGGGGAAGGAAGTCGCCCGTGCCATTACGAAGGAACCGTCCCGGCATTTGCCTGGAGCGACTTAGGGAAGTCACGGAAAACCTAAATCAGGATGCCCGGACGCGGGATTGAACCGTCGTCCTCCCGAATACGAGTCCAGTGTGCTAACCACTGCGCCACCTCGCTCGGTCCAATCTTCTCATTAAGAGATGTGATGTTAACAAATTTGTTTGGCTGACCAAGCTCTGCAACAGGCACAGAAATACTTGTTTTGTAGATAAATCCGCCTTTTCTTGCTGCAACTTCATTTATTTTTCCCAGATGCGTTTCGCCTTTTTCTTACTCTGAGGCATCTTCAGTGAGATAACGATACAGTTTTACTATTTTTAGATTATCAAACAGTTCACGTCGAGTTTTTCATGTAAATAAGTACAGTAACTGTAAGTAATTACTTATTTACATAAAAACAGTTTATTATTTGTTGTTTATCAAACAGGTCACGTCGCGTTTTTATGCAAATAAGTAACTGTACGTAATTACTTATTTACATAAAAAACGCGACTTGAATTGTCTGATAATCTAAAAATAACAAAATTGTATCGTAATAGATCCCGCTGAAGATGCATTAGAGTAAGAAAAAGGCGAAACGCGTCTGGGAAAAATAAATTAAGTTGCAGCAAAGGCGGTTTTATTTACAAAACAAGATATAATGCTATGTTAAAAGTTTTAACATAACAGGACAAGTATTACAGACAGGAACTATATGTTTGTTTTGAGGCAGAGAGTCTGACGGTGTCCAAATAACTGGAATTTATACATCCATTTTTTGGTAATGAGAGCACATGGAGACTTCCAGCAAACTTTCAACATAATTTCAAATCTTTTCTAAACCTATTCTCGCTTACATTCTTAAAGCAAATATTTAACTCATTAACTCATTTGTAATCTGACATTTGGTTTATACATGAAAGTTAGATTATTTAACAAATTTGGGTTTACTGATTTTATACTAATAAAATAATATCATGGCAGTGCAACAACGGCACAAACTTATGCATCGACTCTATACATCAGTTTATTTATTTCCTAGTGAACCCGGCAATGTTTCACAACTGCTAAGTATGTATAGTAATTGGATATGCATCCAGATGCCCTCCTTCCCCCTATGTCCATCATGTCCTACCCACTCTCTCTCTCTCTCTCTCTCTCTCTCTCTCTCTCTCTCTCTCCCTCTCCCCATTTTCGCCTCCATCCTACTTCTCTCCACCTTCTCCTTCCCCCGTCTCTGTATCCATTTCTCCCCCCTCCCCCCCCCCCCCCCACGAAAATTATACTTGTTGCAATCCCACTTATGTGTAACTGGAGCACGTGGGTGCGATTAAATCACTAGTTGTTAAAAGTTGTACGCTGCAGGTAAACAGTACAATACGAGTAGTAAAATAACATTGCTGAGATGTGAACTCAACAAAAAAAAAAAAAAAAGCACCACGAAGGAATTATCCGAACGGGACTAAAATCGGTAGATGTGATTTACATGTACGGACAAACAAATTATTACAATTTCAGAAACATTGGATGATGTATTGAGAAGAAAGAGCTTCACAAATTAAGCAAGTCAACAGCGCTTTGGTCCAGCTGTGGCCCTTATGGAAGCATTGATTGGCAGAATTATTGCATGAGGAATATCGAATCAAATTCTGTCCAATTGGTGCGTTAGATCGTCAAAGTCCCGAGTAACACCTTTCATAAGGACCAAAGCGGACGATCGCGTTACTGACTTGATCAATTTGTTAATCTACTTTTACCGATTTCCGTCCCAATGGCATAATTTCTTCAGGGTACGAAATTTTTTAATTTAATTTAATTTTTTTACAGTATATTTGCATAATACATAGAATGCCTAGGAGTACTTCTATCCGTATCCCACAATGGGGGCCGGCCGGAGTGGCCGTGCGGTTCTAGGCGCTACAGTCTGGAACCAAGCGACCGCTACGGTCGCAGGTTCGAATCCTGCTTCGGGCATGGATGTGTGTGATGTCCTGAGGTTAGTTAGGTTTAATTAGTTGCAAGTTCTAGGCGACTGATGACCTCAGAAGTTAAGTCGCATAGTGCTCAGAGCCATTTGAAACTTTTGAACCCACCATGGGGGTCGTCCTCGTTACGCGATATGTACACCGTCCATCCAAAAAGACAAACTTACGGAATTCTGCTACCTTAGAAGCAAAATAACACGTGACGGACGAAGCAAAGTGGACATAAAAAGCACGCTAGCACACACAAAGAGACCATTCCTGCCGGGGAGAAGTATGCTATTATTAAACATCGGCTTAATCCGAGGGAGGCCGGCCGGAGTGGCCGAGCGGTTCTAGGCGCTTCAGTCCGGAACCACGCTGTTGCTACGGTCGCAGGTTCGAAACCTGCCTCGGGTATGGATGTGTGTGATGTCCTTAGGTTAGTTAGGTTCAAGTAGTTCTAAGTTCTAGGGGACTGATGACCACAGCAGTTAAGGCACATAGTGCTCAGAGCCATTTGAACCAATCCGAGGAAAGCATTTCTGAGAAAGTGCGCCCGCAGCACAGCATTTTATTTTTATTGGGTCACGGCCTGGGGAAAACCGGAACAGAAGGAAAAAATGCTTCTGAGCACTATGGGACTTAACTTCTGAGGTCATCAGTCCCCTAGAACTTAGAACTACTTAAACCTAACTAACCTATGGACATCACACACATCTATGCCCGAGGCAGGATTCGAACCTGCCACCGTAGCGGTCGCGCGGTTCCAGACTGTAGCGGCTAGAACCGCTCGGCCACTCCCGCCGGCCGGAACAGAATAGAATCGAAGCATATGAGATGTGGTGATATATAAAAATGTTGAAAAATTAGGTGAATGTAAATGTCTTGTGGCTAGGGCCTCCCGTCGGGTAGACCGCTTGCCTGGTGCAAATCTTTCGATTTGACGCCACTTCGGCGGCTTGCGTGTCGATGGGGATGAAATGATGATGATTAGGACAACACAACACCCAGTCCCTGAGCGGAGAAAATCTCCGACCCAGTCGGGAATCGAACACGGGCCCTTAGGATTGACATTCTGTCGCACTGACCACTTTTTTTTAAGTAAGTTTTGTTAGTACATGATTTTACTGAGCTTCCATAGCTCTGAACGCATATTGTGTACTTAGTAACATGTACATTTCACTTGTTTCCACTAACTACAGACTCCTTTCTAATTCTTGAGTTTGCATCTATACACTCTTTTCTCTGTCTATGGTAATATTTGTCATTGTTCTTTCCACTCATTCCTAATTTCTTTTTAGATAATCTCACAAAGAAATCTGTATATACACTCCTGGAAATTGAAATAAGAACACCGTGAATTCATTGTCCCAGGAAGGGGAAATTTTATTGACACATTCCTGGGGTCAGATACATCACATGATCACACTAACAGAACCACAGGCACATAGACACAGGCAACAGAGCATGCACAATGTCGGCACTAGTACAGTGTATATCCACCTTTCGCAGCAATGCAGGCTGCTATTCTCCCATGGAGACGATCGTAGAGATGCTGGATGTAGTCCTGTGGAACGGCTTGCCATGCCATGCCATTTCCACCTGGCGCTCTCAGTTGGACCAGCGTTCGTGCTGGACGTGCAGACCGCGTGAGACGACGCTTCATCCAGTCCCAAACATGCTCAATGGGGGACAGATCCGGAGATCTTGCTGGCCAGGGTAGTTGACTTACACCTTCTAGAGCACGTTGGGTGGCACGGGATACATGCGGACGTGCATTGTCCTGTTGGAACAGCAAGTTCCCTTGCCGGTCTAGGAATGGTAGAACGATGGCTTCGATGACGGTTTGGATGTACCGTGCACTATTCAGTGTCCCCTCGACGATCACCAGTGGTGTAAGGCCAGTGTAGGAGATCGCTCCCCACACCATGATGCCGGGTGTTGGCCCTGTGTGCCTCGGTCGTATGCAGTCCTGATTGTGGCGCTCACCTGCACGGCGCCAAACACGCATACGACCATCATTGGCACCAAGGCAGAAGCGACTCTCATCGCTGAAGACGACACGTCTCCATTCGTCCCTCCATTCACGCCTGTCGCGACACCACTGGAGGCGGGCTGCACGATGTTGGGGCGTGAGCGGAAGACGGCCTAACGGTGTGCGGGACCGTAGCCCAGCTTCATGGAGACGGTTGCTAATGGTCCTCGCCGATACCCCAGGAGCAACAGTGTCCCTAATTTGCTGGGAAGTGGCGGTGCGGTCCCCTACGGCACTGCGTAGGATCCTACGGTCTTGGCGTGCATCCGTGCGTCGCTGCGGTCCGGTCCCAGGTCGACGGGCACGTGCACCTTCCGCCGACCACTGGCGACAACATCGATGTACTGTGGAGACCTCACGCCCCACGTGTTGAGCAATTCGGCGGTACGTCCACCCGGCCTCCCGCATGCCCACTATACGCCCTCGCTCAAAGTCCGTCAACTGCACATACGGTTCACGTCCACGCTGTCGCGGCATGCTACCAGTGTTAAAGACTGCGATGGAGCTCCGTATGCCACGGCAAACTGGCTGACACTGACGGCGGCGGTGCACAAATGCTGCGCAGCTAGCACCATTCGACGGCCAACACCGCGGTTCCTGGTGTGTCCACTGTGCCGTGCGTGTGATCATTGCTTGTACAGCCCTCTCGCAGTGTCCGGAGCAAGTATGGTGGGTCTGACACACCGGTGTCAATGTGTTCCTTTTTCCATTTCCAGGAGTGTATATTTTAATAAATAACGGAGGAATCAGTTATCGGGGCAATATACTGACAACATCCATTGATGTCGATGTCAAACTCATGCTTATTAATGACTTTGCGCAGATGGCACTAACAAAAGCAGTCCTGCCATTTTGATTGACAACCTGGTTCAAAGGGCTCTGAGTACTATGGGACTCAACTTCTGAGGTCATCAGTCCCCTAGAACATAGAACTACTTAAACCTACCTAACCTAAGGACATCACACACATCCATGCCCGAGGCAGGATTCGAACCTGCGACCGTAGCGGTCGCGCGGTTCCAGCGTTTGCTAAACTTTTTCTCGGTTACACGCTTTGTACATTAATTTGTTTGTGAAGTAATTAGATGTTGGAAGCTGCTTTATACACGGAGGGTGGATTAGCTGTTATTAATAAATGTTGTGTGCAACATGACAAATAAAAACATACGACTGTCCAAAACTGGTACGTATTTTTAATGGTTCACTCGGTTCTTATCGCATATTTTGCACATATTCCATCGTTGTGTTCATAGCCGACACAAAAGAGGTTAAAGGGCACATCTAGTTGTAACAGAATAAAAGCTTGTGGTTTTTTGAGTCTAAACCACAGTTATTTGTAACTTCGTCTTCCAAACGACAGTTATTTGTAACTACATCTTCCATATTTATACTTACATCCGTTCCAACAACTAATTTAAAAAATAATTGTAAATTTATTGTTGTTGTTGTTATGGTCTTCAGTCCTGAGACTGGTTTGATGCAGCTCTCCATGCTACTCTATCCTGTGCAAGCTTCTTCATCTCCCAGTACTTACTGCAACCTACATCCTTCTGAATCTGCTTAGTGTATTCATCTCTTGGTCTCCCTCTACGATTTTTACCCTCCACGCTGTCCTCCAATACTAAATTGGTGATCCCTTGATGCTCCCCAAATAGCAAAACTCCTTTACTACTTTAAGCGTCTTATTTCCTAATCTAATTCCCTCAGCATCACCCGACTTAATTCGACTACATTCCACTATCCTCGTTTTGCGTTTGTTGATGTTCATCTTATATCATCCTTTCAAGACACTGTCCATTCCGTTCAATTGCTCTTCCAAGTCCTTTGCTGTCTCTGACACAATTACAATGCCATCGGCGAACCTTGTAAGTAGGCTGTCTAGGTTTTTAGATTGGTAACGCCACGTAGCGCTCTGTATGAAAATCACTGGCTGTGCTGTGTGCAGCCTGTGGCTGTGTGGCATTGTTGTAATATTCGCTATTGTAGTGTTGGGCTGTGGGCTGTTAACAGCGCGTAGCGTTGCGCAGTTGGAGGTGAGCCGCCAGCAGTGGTGTATGTGGGGAAGTGAGATGGTGGATTTTTGAGAGCGGGTGATCTGGACGTGTGTCCATCAGAAACAGTACATTTGTAAGACTGGATGTCATGAACTGATATATATAATATGACTTTTGAACAATATTAAGGTAAATACATTGTTTGTTCTCTATTAAAATCTTTCATTTTGTAACAATGCCTATCAGTAGTTAGTGCCTTCCGTAGTTAGAACCTTTTATTTAGCTGGCAGTATTGGCGCTCGCTGTATTGCAGTAGTTCGAGTAACGAAGATTTTTGTGAGTAAATGATTCGTGAAAGGTATAGGTTAATGTTAGTCAGGGCCATTCTTTTGTAGGGATTTTTGAAAGTCAGATTGCGTTGCGCTAAAAAATATTGTGTGTCAGTTTAAGCACAATCATGTACAATTTTTCTAAGGGGACGTTTCAACCTCAAAGTTTTGATTTCTTCTCCATGGATTTTAATTCGTACTCCGAATTTTTCTTTTGTTTCCCTTGCTGCTTGCTCAATATACAGATTGAATAACATCAGGGAGAGGCTACAACCCTGTCTCACTCCCTTCCCAACCACTGCTTCCCTTTCATGCCCCTCGACTCTTATAACTGCCATCTGCTTTCTGTACAAATTGTAAATAGCCTTTGGCTCCCTGTATTTTACCCCTGCCACCTTTAGAATTGAAAGAGAGTATTCCAGTCAACATTGTCAAAGGCTTTCTCTAAGTCTACAAACGCAAGAAACGTAGGTTTACCTTTCCTTAATCTTTCTTCTAAGATAAGTCGTAAGGTCAGTATTGCCTCACGTGTTCCAACATTTCTACGGAATCCAAACGATCTTCCCCGAGGTCGGCTTCTACCAGTTTTTCCATTCAGTTTTTAATGAGGGAGCTCAAAACTGGCAGTGAGCACACTGTGGTCGATTGGTGCCAATTTTGTAGGGATATGTGCCATGAATATTTCTTAATTGAGCCAATAGTTTTGGGCCGACCTGGCCATACTGTTGAAATACACGAGAGCTGCTTCGTCATGTGAAACCATCGAGGTGATACGGTGCGGAAGCAATGGGTCTTTGGTGGTTATGACGTTGAGACAAAGCTTTGTGGTTGCTGTGGCACGACGTTATGCTACCCATTTGCTGCCAATTTTGCAAAAGTATATTTTGCCTGGACCCACAGTAGTTTCTGATTTGTGGCAAGCTTACAACACCATTAGTAACTTGGGCTACAATCGTCTGACTGTTAATCATTCGCTTTATTTTGTAGATCCCTTTACAAACGCAACCACAAACCACGTGGAGTCAGTCTGGCAAAAAGGTGAAGAAAAAAATAAAAGGCGTTTCGGAACTCACCGTGCTATGCTGAATAACTACCTGGCGGAATATCTCTGGCGTTTTGGGGAAAATCCATTCCACAATTTCATTGAGCATGTTCGAAAAATCTATCCCAATGCTGAAAATTAACTTGAGGTAGCTGTTTTTATCTAATTTATATCTGTGCAAAATAGACAAATATGAACTTTTGAGAAAATTTTGTTATTAATTCCATCTGTTTTGCAAAAAAAAAAGTTTTTGAAATTCCGTGCATACATATGCAATACACCATTTTTGATAAAAAGATATTTGGAGACAGTTAGTTGATCTTTTTTGCATCCATGGCAAGCTTACAACACCATTAGTAACTTGGGCTACAATTATCTGACTCTTAACCATTCGCTTTATTTTGTAGATCCCTTTACAAACGCAACCACAAATCACGTGGAGTCAGTCTGGCAAAGACTGGTAAAGAAAAAAATAAAAGGCGTTTTGGAACTCACCGCGCTATGCTGAATAACTACCTGGCGGAATTTCTCTGGCGTCAACGTTTTGGGGGAAATCCATCCCACAATTTCATTGAGCATATTGGAAAAATCTATCCTAATGCTGCAAATTAACTCGAGGTAGCTGTTTTTATCTAATCTGTGATTCGAGCTTTAACGTATATCTGTGCAAAATTAACAAATATGATTTTTTGAGAAAATTTTGTTATTAATTCCATCTTTTTTGCAAAAAAAAAAGTTCTTGAAATTCCGTGCAATACATCATTTTCGATAAAAAAAAATTTTGAGACAGTTAATTGACCTTTTTTTGCATCCATATGAAAATAAG
The DNA here is from genome assembly GCF_023864345.2 of Schistocerca serialis cubense. NCBI lineage: Eukaryota > Metazoa > Arthropoda > Insecta > Orthoptera > Acrididae > Schistocerca > Schistocerca serialis. Next base: position 117,894,814 of record NC_064648.1, read on the forward strand.
TAGTTTTTCGGTGAGGAGCGCATCGGATATGAATGTAACATACAATTTTTGAAATAAAAATTTTTTTGGTATACCGCGCATATATGTGCTTATATCTTCAGAAATACGCGTTTCCTTCAAAAATAGGTACTTTTCTCGTGATCAGCGCACGTACCCCCTAAACTGCGTTAAGTGCCGACAATCTTCACTGAATATATCAATGAATTGAAACAATTTCAAGTTCAGTTACGAATAACGTCTGTGATCTCAGTGTGCTACGTCGGCTTTTGTTACGAGTCTGTAGAGCCGCTAAATACGCTGTCTCCTGCTAATTATGGCTGACAGTTCGCTGCGCTGAAAAACCTGTTGGCACCGACCGACACGATTTTGAAACAGCTACACCCATCACTCATCGAGCCGTAGCTCTTCATAAACCAGCGTGTCTCAAGCTTTCAGTATTAGCGACCCAGTTTTCAATCATAAATTTTATCGCCTCTCCCCTTTCCTCATACGACAGCGTCCGCGACTGCGATATTTGTTTAATTGATTTCGTACCAAATGGTTCAAATGGCTCTGAGCACTATGGGACTTAACATCTATGGTCATCAGTCCCCTAGAACTTAGAACTACTTAAACCTAACTAACCTAAGGACACTACACAACACCCAGACATCACGAGGCAGAGAAAATCCCTGACCCCGCCGGGAATCGATCCCGGGAACCCGGGCGTGGGAAGCGAGAACGCTACCGCACGACCACGAGATGCGGGCATTTCGTACCACCTTAAAACAAAGTATGTAAGTTCTCAGGATACTGATTTTTTACTTCATAGAAGAGTGCCACCACGGCTGCAAAATACTAACACGAATTCTACACTCCTGGAAATTGAAATAAGAACACCGTGAATTCATTGTCCCAGGAAGGGGAAACTTTATTGACACATTCCTGGGGTCAGATACATCACATGATCACACTGACAGAACCACAGGCACATAGACACAGGCAACAGAGCATGCACAATGTCGGCACTAGTACAGTGTATATCCACCTTTCGCAGCAATGCAGGCTGCTATTCTCCCATGGAGACGATCGTAGAGATGCTGGATGTAGTCCTGTGGAACGGCTTGCCGTGCCATTTCCACCTGGCGCCTCAGTTGGACCAGCGTTCGTGCTGGACGTGCAGACCGCGTGAGACGACGCTTCATCCAGTCCCAAACATGCTCAATGGGGGACAGATCCGGAGATCTTGCTGGCCAGGGTAGTTGACTTACACCTTCTAGAGCACGTTGGGTGGCACGGGATACATGCGGACGTGCATTGTCCTGTTGGAACAGCAAGTTCCCTTGCCGGTCTAGGAATGGTAGAACGATGGCTTCGATGACGGTTTGGATGTACCGTGCACTATTCAGTGTCCCCTCGACGATCACCAGTGGTGTACGGCCAGTGTAGGAGATCGCTCCCCACACCATGATGCCGGGTGTTGGCCCTGTGTGCCTCGGTCGTATGCAGTCCTGATTGTGGCGCTCACCTGCACGGCGCCAAACACGCATACGACCATCATTGGCACCAAGGCAGAAGCGACTCTCATCGCTGAAGACGACACGTCTCCATTCGTCCCTCCATTCACGCCTGTCGCGACACCACTGGAGGCGGGCTGCACGATGTTGGGGCGTGAGCGGAAGACAGCCTAACGGTGTGCGGGACCGTAGCCCAGCTTCATGGAGACGGTTGCGAATGGTCCTCGCCGATACCCCAGGAGCAACAGTGTCCCTGATTTGCTGGGAAGTGGCGGTGCGGTCCCCTACGGCACTGCGTAGGATCCTACGGTCTTGGCGGGCATCCGTGCGTCGCTGCGGTCCGGTCCCAGGTCGACGGGCACGTGCACCTTCCGCCGACCACTGGCGACAACATCGATGTACTGTGGAGACCTCACGCCCCACGTGTTGAGCAATTCGGCGGTACGTCCACCCGGCCTCCCGCATGCCCACTATACGCCCTCGCTCAAAGTCCGTCAACTGCACATACGGTTCACGTCCACGCTGTCGCGGCATGCTACCAGTGTTAAAGACTGCGATGGAGCTCCGTATGCCTTGGCAAACTGGCTGACACTGACGGCGGCGGTGCACAAATGCTGCGCAGCTAGCGCCATTCGACGGCCAACACCGCGGTTCCTGGTGTGTCCGCTGTGCCGTGCGTGTGATCATTGCTTGTACAGCCCTCTCGCAGTGTCCGGAGCAAGTATGGTGGGTCTGACACACCGGTGTCAATGTGTTCTTTTTTCCATTTCCAGGAGTGTATACAGACGAATGGAAAAACTGGTAGAAGCCAACCTGGGGGAAGATCAGTTTGGATTCTGTAAAAATGTTGGAACAGGTGAGGCAATACTGACCCTACGACTTATCTTAGAAAATAGATTAAGGAAAGGCAGTCCTACGTTCCTAGCATTTGTAGACTTAGAGAAAGCTTTTGACAATGTTGACTCGAATACTCTGTTTCAAATTCTGAAGGTGACAGGGGTAAAATACAAGGAGCGAAAGGCTATTTACAATTTGTACAGAAACCAGATGGCAGTTATAAGAGTCGAGGGGCATGAAAGGGAAGCAGTGGTTGGGAAGGGAGTGAGACAGGGTTGTAGCCTCTTCCCGATGTTATTCAATCTGTATATTGAGCAAGCAGTAAAGGAAACAAAAGAAAAATTCGGAGTAGGAATTAAAATCCACGGAGAAGAAATAAAAGGTTTGAGGTTCGCCGATGACATTGTAATTCTGTCAGAGACAGCAAAGAACCTGGAAGATTTATGGGAGATATAAAGATAAATCGAAAGTATGAAAGAAAATTGCGAAAGAAGCATTTCTACGAAGTCAGTGCTTACCTGCTACGCTAACATACCACGCTACTGGCAACTCCTTCAAAGACTTGAAATTTACAACTGCAATTTCACCTCAACGTATTTGTGACATACTAATGGAAACGTGTCATGCATTATTTAGTGTAGAGGATTATATTCGTATAAATAATGTACACACACATAAATATCCATATATCCTTTTATTCATAACTTCGCATTAATTAATTTTCTTAATCTCCCTTTGTGCTGCTCGCATTCTGGAGGACGACGGTTCAATCCTGCGTCCGGCCATCCTGATTTGGGTTTTCCGTGCTTTCCCTAAATCGCTCCAGGCAAATGCCGGGATGGTTCCTTTCAAAGGGCACGGCCGACTTCCTTCCACGTCCTTCCCTAAACCGATGAGACCGATGACCTCGCTGTCTGGTCTCCCCCAAAAAACAACCCAACAACAACAACAACAACAACAACAACTCCCTTTGTGCTGTAGTTCACAGTATTCTGTGAGCAACAACTCTTGCGATTCATTCATAATGTTTCCGTTTTTGTGCACATCTGATGTAACATCCCGCTATTACCGCAAAAGTGATTGGATTTCGGTGTTCTGTAAGCAAAACACTGTTTCGCCTTATTTTGAACTGTAGTGCGCCAGAGTCTGGTAAGAATACTGTCAGTACTGTCTACAGGCGGGACAAGGTATTCACGCAGCGCAATATACTTACAAAATTTTAGATGTGTTCAAAATATTGCGCAATCTCTCAATGTAGCCCCAAAACGTAGAATATTATTGCACGTTCGGAAATGTTCCGCAACGCTATTGACCGCCTAGGGGTGCTCTACTGCCACAAACAGTAATGTTTTCCATGTAGCAAGACATACACTTGCCCAGTTGGAAATACGGAAGCCTCCGATCCGCCCGTCTGCTTTGACCCATGACGTCACAAATATGGCGGAAACGACCATAAACCATGATTCCAATATAGCGCATATAAAGTCGTTACGTACACATTACGAGGACGAAAATACATCGAAAAACAAACACACACACGTTCCACGAAAAGCATAATGACACTAACGGGACAAGCGCGGTAAATAGGGGGTTTTTTGGGTGGGGACAAACCAAATATAAACAAATTTAGACACCCACCACCATACAAAACCACGGAAAAGGACGAAAAAAACCGACATCACAAAACTTCCCAAATACCACTAAACACAATATCATCTGCAATCGGACACTTCCCTTGACCTATACGGGGTGAGTCACCTAACGTTACCGCTGGATATATTTCGTAAACCACATCAAATACTGACGAACAGATTCCACAGACCGAACGTGAGGAGAGGGGCTAGTGTAATTGGTTAATACAAACCATAAAAAAATGCACGGAAGTATGTTTTTTAACACAAACCTACGTTTTTTTAAATGGAACCCCGTTAGTTTTGTTAGCACATCTGAACATATAAACAAATACGTAATCAGTGCCGTTTGTTGCATTGTAAAATGTTAATTACATCCGGAGATATTGTAACCTAAAGTTGACGCTTGAGTACCACTCCTCCGCTGTTCAATCGTGTGTATCGGAGAGCACCGAATTACGTAGGGATCCAAATGGAACGGTGAGGGACCTTAGGTGCAGAAGAGACTGGAACAGCACATTACGTCCACATGCTAACACCTTTTTATTGCTCTTTTTCACTGACGCACATGTACATTACCATGAGGGGTGAGGTACACGTAAACACGTGGTTTCCGTATTCAATTACGGAGTGGAATAGAGTGTGTCCCGGCATGTCAGGCCAATAGATGTTCAATGTGGTGGCCATCATTTGCTGCACACAATCGCAATCTCTGGCGTAATGAATGTCGTACACGCCGCAGTACATCTAGTGTAATGTCGCCGCAGGCTGCCACAATACGTTGTTTCAGATCCTCTAGGGTTGTAGGCACATCACGGTACACATTCTCCTTTAACGTACCCCACAGAAAGAAGTCTAGAGGTGTCAGATCAGTAGAACGGGCTGGCCAATTTATGCATCCTCCATGTCCTATGAAACGCCCGTCGAACGTGTACCTCACCCCTCATGGTACTGTACATGTGCGTCAGCGAAAAAGACCAATAAAAATGTGTTAGCATGTGGACGTAATGTGCTGTTCCAGTCTCTTCTGTACCTAAGGTCCATCACCGTTCCATTTGGATCCCTACGTAATTCGGTGCTCTCCGATACACACGATCGAACAGCGGAGGAGTGGTACTCAAGCGTCAACTTTAGGTTACAATATCTCCGGATGTAATTAACATTTTACAGTGCAACAAACGGCAATGATTACGTATTTGTTTATATGTTCAGATGTGCTAACAAAACTAACAGGGTTCCATTTAAAAAAACCTAGGTTTGTGTTAAAAAACATACTTCCGTGCATTTTTTTTATGGTTTGTATTAACCAATTACACTAGCCCCTCTCCTCACGTTCGTTCTGTGGAATCGGTTCGTCAGTATTTGATGTGGTTTACGAAATACATCCAGCGGTAATGTTAGGTGACTCACCCTGTGTAGCTCAACAACAGCTCCCGATCTCATAAATTGGGATCGAACACTTCCCTTGATTTGTAATCTTCACGACCACAAACAGCCGTCCCTGGTCCGAGACGCCGGAAGTTTAAGTAAGCCTCATTTCTTTCGACATACTGAACACTTCACGACTTCATCCTAAAATCCGAATAGTTGAAGAATTTTTACTAGAGACAACGCACTGTCCCCCATCATAGCAGACAACCGAAAACTGTTGACCCTGTCAGTCATATCCATACCTACCAAAGACATAAAAAAAGCAATTTACCAAAATTCACACACGACGCCACACTCGCAAACTAAACCAAAAACATCACCTAACACACCACCAGAGAGCGCAACCGATCGCATCCAAACGACACCTACAAACACGCCACTCTCACAAACTAAATTCCGCGCCGTCGTGACGTTACACACCATAACAGCCTTACGTCACAGGTCAAAGCCGACGGGTGGGATCGGACGCTTCGGTTGACCCGCCAAGTTTGATATATCATTGTCAACAGCGTTCACGTGCATCCCGAGAAGCGAACCGTCATTGGTACTGCCACCAATGAACCTAGCAACTCCAAAAACTATGGATTCGACACTAATATTGGTCGTTATGCAATATTTTTTACGTGTCACGATTTTTGGGTTGGGTTGTTTTGGTGGAAGAAACCAAACATCGAGGTCATCGGTTTCATCGCATTAGGGAAGGACGGGGAAGGAAGTCGGCCGTGCCCTTTCAGAGGAACCATCTCGGCATTTGCCTGGAGCGATTTAGGGAAAGCACGAGGGTTTGAACCGTCGTCCTCCCGAATGCGAGTCCAGTGTGCTACCACTGCGCCACCTCGCTCGGTGTCACGATTTTTCGCCCCTACCTCCACCCGTAAGGGTGGTAGGAATGTATTATCCCCACAGTATTTTTATACAAATAGTGAATCACGTACACTCAAGATTGAGTTAAAATTGCTCCATAAGTTCCTGATTTATTTTCATCCCTTTCCCTGTGATCGGTAGGAGGTCCTTACGCCCATAGCCCTTCTCTCCAGACAAGTGACATGTGTACCAAATGTGGTTGAAATCGCTACAGTGGTTGAGGAGATCTGGAATGTACAAATAATAATTTTTATGAAATCAGGGGCTTTACAAAAAATACGGAAATATCGCGAAAAATGGATGTTTTAATGTAAATGCTACCTAAAGCTGCAGTTTTCCCTGTTGTATTTGGCCACGAACGGCATATGTGCAGTCTTCAACAAGATTCATACGACATTCAGGGAATGTGCGAAAACATCGGTACAGACAGCCTTTGGAATGGACTGTGGCGGAAAATACGGTGAGAACTGCTGCAAAACTGCTGAATGTCGCACTCGCGAACACTGTGAGCACCAAAACAACATGAAGAGAGCTTCAGCAGCAGGGAATTCCAAAACCATTGATCAATGATGCAAATGCTCGCAGTGATAAAACGAGGTGACGAAGCCGTAAAGTCTGGGCTATGGAGCAATGTACGAAAGCCATTTGGTCGGACGGTTCTCGTTTCACACGGTTTCCAACTTGTATCCGACTTTACATCCCAAAAATGAAACACGCAGGTGTTCTGTGCTGATTTACCCAGCCATCTCGTGGTATTCCATGGGCCCCGTTGTTGCTCTTCAAGGTCGCATTACTGTCAAAGATTACGTGACCATATTGGCTAATCAGTTGTGTCCCGTGGTACTATGTTTGTTCCCGAATGATGATGTGTTCCAAGACGACAGCTCCCCTATTCACACACCTCGATTCGTGAAGGACTGGTTTTAAGAGCACGAGAATGAATTGTCACATCGGGACTGGCCACAAGTACCAAATCGCAATATTATTGAGCCTCTGTGATCTACTTTGGAGATAAGGGTCCATGATCATTATGCGTCTCTGTCATCGTTCGTTGCCTTAACTTGTCACTATTTTAAAGAAAGAATAGTACAAGGCTTCCTTCGAAACCATGCAGAACCTGTATTTATCCATTCTGATACGACTGGAACCTATATTAAATACCGACGGGTTTCGTACACGATACTTGTGTTTTTGGAGTTTCCACGTTTTGTCCAACCCGTATATTGATGGAGATATATCACACCAACTATGCGTGCGAACCACTAAAACGTCATTCTTACAACAATTAAGCAGATATTATCAAATATCACCTACTTATACTTTCCTTTCATCAAATTCCGTAACAATTTTAAATAAACCATAATAATGAGTCTTATACTGTAAGATAAGGAGAATATAATAATTCCAATCCTAAAGAAACCAGGTGTTGACATATGAAAATTACCGAACTATCAGTTTAATAAGTCACAGCTGCAAAATACTAACGCGAATTCTTTACAGACGAATGGAAAAACTGGTAGAAGCCGACCTCGGGGAAGATCAGTTTGGATTCCGTAGAAATATTGGAACACGTGAGGCAATACTGACCTTACGACTTATCTTAGAAGAAAGATTAAGGAAAGGTAAAACCTACATTCCTAGCGTTTGTACACTTACAGAAAGCCGTTGAAAATGTTGACTCGAATACTCTCTTTCAAATTCTAAAGGTGGCAGGGGTAAAATACAGAGAGTGAAAGGCTATTTACAATTTGTACAGAAACCAGGTGGCAGTTATAAGAGTCGAGGGGCATGAAAGGGAAGCAGTGGTTGGGAAGGGAGAGAGACAGGGTTGTAGCTTCTCCACGATGTTATTCAATCTGTATATTGAGCAAGCAATAAAGAAAAGAAAAGAAAAATTCGGAGTAGATATTAAAATTCATGGAGAAGAAATAAAAACTATGAGGTTCGCCGATGACGTTGCAATTCTGTCAGAGACAGCAAAGGACTTGGAGAGCAGCTGAACGGAATAGACACTGTCTTGAAAGAGGGATATAAGGTGAACATTAACAAAAGCAAAACGAGGGTAATGGAATGTAGACGAATTAAATTTGGTAATGCTGAAGGAATTAAATCAGGAAATAAGACACTTAAGGTAGTAGATGAGTTCTCCTAGATGGGGAGCAAAATAACTGATGATGGTCGATGTAGAGAGGATATAAAATGTAGACTGGCAATGGCAAGGAAAGCGTTTCTGAAGAAGAGAAATTTGTTAACATCGAGTATAGATTTAAGTGTCAGGAAATCGTTTCTGAAAGTATTTGTATGGCGTGTAGCCATGTATGTACGTGAAACGTGGACGATAAATAGTTTGGACAAGAAGAGAATAGAAGCTTTCGAAATGCGGTGCTACAGAAGAATGCTGAAGGTTGGATGGGTAGACCACATAACTAATGAGGAGGTATTGAATAGAATTGGGGAGAACATAAATTTGTGGCACAACTTGGCTAGAAGAAGGGATCGGTTGGTAGGACGTGTTCTGAGGCATCAAGGGATCACCAATTTAGTATTGGACGGCAGCGTGGAGGGTAAATATCGTAGAGGGAGACCAAGAGATCAATACACTAAGCTGATTCTGAAGGATGTAGGTTGCAGTAGGTACTGGGAAATGAAGAAGCATGCACAGGATAGAGTAGCGTGGAGAGCTGCATCAAACCAGTCTCAGGACTGAAGACCACAACAACACCAAAATACTGTAGGATCTCAGAAATTCCTAAGGACTACACGCGATGGCTATGCAGCAGACAGGAAAAAAAAACAAAGGAATCCAAAACTGAAGCGTACTCACCCATAACGACTCCTTAAAAAGCGAACTCATCTTGCGGCGGCGAGAGCGCCTTTGGAATCGGTTGCCGATTTCGGATTTGATCATCGGTTCACACTATATTATCCTGCGCGAGCATTGTTGATCCATGCACTATGTCACGTATAATCCACCAACACTTATTCTTTCGTCGAGTAATCACACTTTTATCTCATTCAAACGGGTTAAACTGCAACTGATGTCTTCATTCACGCGCACACGCGTACAGGTTGTCACACTTGTTGATGGCACTGGACGCGACAATAAACGGCGACGTATTTAAAAAACACGTGATGGAACTGTTTGACGTTTTTCGCGACGGGAGCGATAACCGTGTTTTACCCACACGTTCCGCGCTGGTCAGCGTACGCCGCGCTTCTGCGATGTTTGAAAGCTGAACGAGCCTTTAACGGGAGAGCGTTCGGCCTCAATTTGCTGTGAAAACAGGTAAGCGAGCGGCGTGTCTAGCTACGTCACGCGAATGCCGTGATACCGTCGTAGGCACGGCATCGGCCAGCAAAAATATCCGCTTGTGTATTGCTACTGAGCCGTTACGGTGAGCTGACAAGCTGCTAATCAAGCAATTATTGTGTATACGTCGCGTTGCGTTGCTTCAAACAACCGCTGCACCATTCAAATTTCGTCTGCCAGAGATGGTAATTCGGCGCGACAAGCAGTGCCATCTGTGTTTGACGATCGAAAGTCCGCGCTACGTCGTACCGGTTTGTGCCGCGCGTGCCATCTAGTGGTAGAATGAGAGAACCATTGCCGAAGCTTCCGAACGTGTCGCATGAAATCGGCGGGAAACCGTCTAATTACACATTCGTCTTTGGAAATTAGTTACCAGTCTTGTTTATCGATAGATTTGTCTGCTTATGGTAATGTTAATTCCGAATAAATCCGTAATGTAAAGCCAACTCGCACTTTTCTCGCATGACATCGCGAGGCCATGCATCAGAAGTAATGGCTTTCCATATCAATTGGTTTTAGTCATGCTCGACAAACAGAATGCGGAAAGTTGGGATGAATAATTCAGACAATGTTGCAAGGGGAGAAGAACCTTTGCAATTGAGAAGGCTTAACATTCAACAAGTACAGATGGTATTGCAGACGATGCTAGAGTTATATTAAATCCTATTAGAGAGAAAGTATCAGAGGATACTGTCAATTACGTTTTTGAACGCATTTTTAAGTAGTTCGAAAATGGCTCAAATGGCTCTGAGCACTATGGGATTTAACCGCTGAGGTTATCAGTCCCCTAGAACTTAGAACTACTTAAACCTAACTAACCTAAGGAAGTAGCACACTTCGATGCCCGAGGCAGGATTCGAACCTGCGACCACAGCGGTCGCGCGGCTCCAGACTGTAGCGCCTAGAACCGCTCTGCCACCCCGGCCGACTAATAAGTAGCTCTCTGAAAATGGACTCTCCCTAAATTTTGAGAAAGGACACTGTATTCAGTTAACGAATAGAGTCATACCAACAATAGATGTAGCATACGAACAGGAGCCAGTAAATAGGGTAGAACGCTCCAAATGTTTGCATGTACTTAGTGATGAAAACCCGAAGTGGAACAAGGTCATTACAGAATTTCCCAAACAGTTATGTTCAGCTAATCTTGCTCTTCGTATAATTGCTAGTCTTGAAAACAAACGAATTAACCTCCTGATATGTTTTCCATACTTCCACTCAGTAACGTCTTATACAATAATTTTCTGAGGTAACTCACCACTTAGAAAGAAAGTATTGATTGCTCAAAAGCAATCAGTAAGAATAATATGTGGTTTACTTGTTTTGTAATTAAAACCGCCTTTTCTTGCTGCAACTTAATTTATTTTTCTCAGACGCGTTTCGCATTTTTCTTACTCTAAGGCATCTTCAGTGAAATCTTGAACGATACACGCTTGTTATTTTTGGATTGTCAAACGGGTCACGTTGCGTTTTTCCATATAAATAACTGTTTTGGCTGCCATCCTTTATCGTGAATATAAATAAATAACAAAACTGTATCGTTATAGATCTCACCGAAGATTTCTCAGAGTAAGAAAAAGGCAAAACGCGTCTGGGAAAAATAAATTAAGTTGCAGCAAGAAAAAGCGGTTTTAATCGCAAAACAACCGCCTTGCTTGGCGTGGGTGATGGTCACTCAAAAAAAACTTGTTAATATATGGTGTTCACGCACGGATATCATGCAGGCAGCGAGCCATTTGAACTGCGCTGTCATACTACATACGAGAATATTCGCTAATGACATTCGTCATAAATAATCCACCACTATTTTGAGAAGAACAGTGAGGTCCTTACCTATACAACCAGAATGGAAGGTGACGCTTATTGCCCACTGTTAAAACTGCCAGTGCAGTGCCTCAGACTGGAGTTGAATATACAGCAACGAAAATTTTTGATCGCAGAACCACTCCGAAAGATGCCGCTCGTGTGCTAGCGTCAACGGCAATCTCCGAGGAATTGTGCGGAATGAAGCAGAATGTCACAGGGAGTCCGGTACATTTTCTCATCTATATCTACATCTACATGGGAACTCCACAAATCACACTTAAGTAACTGGTACAGAGTTTATCGAACCACCTTGTAATGTTATGTGAGTCTCACTGCCCCTTTTTCTCTAGCTAATTTGTGCCCGATTTTATTCTGAGAAGCTCAGTAATGTGTGTAAATACCGTAAATGTAAATTTGATTCAAAAAGTACTACTTGAAGTGAAGTGTAGCGCAGCTGGGCAGCAAGAGACTCTTTAGCGCGCAATCCCCGCAGCGATAGCAGTTGTGAATCTTTGAGTATGGATTCTAAAAAAAAAAAAAAAAAAAAAAAGACAATTGATTTTATTTAAAAAAAAGAGAACTGTTAATCTGTATTTTGTGGAAAGAGGACGTGTTGCTAGGCCGTCGCTCAGAACGCATTGTTACATTTAATGAAAATTGATTTTTAGTGATAGAACCGAGTAAAGTATGTGCAAGAGTTGCCAAACATTTATGTATACAAATTTTCTGTAAGTGAAGAATAAAAATATCTTGTTTTTGGAACAGGAGGTGAACTTCATTGTCGTCGCCGTCCATCAACCGACAGAATTGTAAGTGTACAAAGTGTACAAAGGAAAAGAAACGCATTCTCTATAGTTTTCATTCAATAAATAACAACCTCTCATAATTTCTTAATTACAGTAACTGGATTATGTTCTTGTACGATAGTATGGTGCTGAAATCCACTAACCAATTTTGATGTAGCAGGACTTGTAGTTTGAAGGAAGCTTGTGTGCTAAGCAATCTCTTTTTCTCACGAAAAGCAGATTGTTGTTTGATCTTATTTACTTACAACAGTGGTCCCTTAGGTGTGAAAAGCTACGAAAACTTGGGCTCAAAGCTATCCGCAATACGGCCAAGTAACTAACAGAGTCGTATTTTAAAGCTTACAGAACAATAACTTCCTCCAAATTGTAATACATCAACAAATAACTGGTGCAGAAGCTGATCATTCAAGGAGGTAGCAACCAAAATTCAGGTACCAGTTACGACGTAAAGTAAAAAATCTCAATCAAAAATCTCTCCCTATCTCTCTCTCTCTCTCTCTCTCTCTATCTCCAAACACATATATAAATATTTATATTATTAAAAAAAAGCCATTTTACAACCTTCACAATAATTCTGTATTATTCCAATCTCGAACACCGCGCGCATAAAACGAACACCTATATCTTTCCGTGCGAACTCTGGTTTTCCTTATTTTATTGGTTCAAATGGCACTGAGCACTATGGGACTTAACTTCTGAGGTCATCAGTCCCCTAGAACTTAGAACTACTTAAACCTAACTAACCTAAGGACATCACACACATCCATGCCCGAGGCAGGATTCGAACCTGCGACCGCAGCGGTCTCTCGGCTCCAGACTGTAGCGCCTACAACCGCACGGCCACTCCGGCCGGCCCTTATTTTATTATGATGATCGTTTCTCCCTATGTGGGTCGGCTTCAATAAAATATTTTCGCATTCGGAGGAGAAAGTTGGCGATTGAAATTTCGAGAGAAGATTCTGCCACAACGAAAAAAGCCTTTATTTTAATGGCGTCCATCGCAACCCCGATTTAGCGATAATACAAAACGTGCTGCTCTTCTTTGAACTTTGTCGATGTACTCCGTCAGTCCTATCTGGTAAGGATCCCACACCACGCAGCAGTATTCTAAAAGAGGACGGACAAGCGTAGTGTAGGCAGTCTCCTTAGTAGGTCTGTTTCATTTCCTAAGTGTGCTGCCAATAAAACGCAGTCTTTGGTTAGCGTTCCCCACAACATTTTCTGTGTGTTCTTTCGAGTTTAAGCTGTTCTTAATTGTAACTCCTAGGGATTTAGCTCAATTTACAGCCTTTAGATTTGACTTATTTATCGTGTAACCGAAGTTCAACGAGTTCCTTTTAGCACTCATGTGGATGACCTCACACTTTTCGTTATTTGCGGTCAACTGCCACTTTTCGCACCAATTAAAATATATTTTCTAAATCGTTTTGCAGTTTGTTTTCATCTTCTGATGACTTTATTAGTCGATAAACGACAGCGTCATCTGGAAACAAACGAAGACGGCTGCTCAGATTGTCTCCCAAATCGTTTATATACACTCCTGGAAATTGAAATAAGAACACCGTGAATTCATTGTCCCAGGAAGGGGAAACTTTATTGACACATTCCTGGGGTCAGATACATCACATGATCACACTGACAGAACCACAGGTACATAGACACAGGCAACAGAGCATGCACAATGTCGGCACTAGTACAGTGTATATCCACCTTTCGCAGCAATGCAGGCTGCTATTCTCCCATGGAGACGATCGTAGAGATGCTGGATGTAGTCCTGTGGAACGGCTTGCCATGCCATTTCCACCTGGCGCCTCAGTTGGACCAGCGTTCGTGCTGGGCGTGCAGACCGCGTGAGACGACGCTTCATCCAGTCCCAAACATGCTCAATGGTGGACAGATCCGGAGATCTTGCTGGCCAGGGAGTTGACTTACACCTTCTAGAGCACGTTGGGTGGCACGGGATACATGCGGACGTGCATTGTCCTGTTGGAACAGCAAGTTCCCTTGCCGGTCTAGGAATGGTAGAACGATGGGTTCGATGACGGTTTGGATGTACCGTGCACTATTCAGTGTCCCCTCGACGATCACCAGTGGTGTACGGCCAGTGTAGGAGATCGCTCCCCACACCATGATGCCGGGTGTTGGCCCTGTGTGCCTCGGTCGTATGCAGTCCTGATTGTGGCGCTCACCTGCACGGCGCCAAACACGCATACGACCATCATTGGCACCAAGGCAGAAGCGACTCTCATCGCTGAAGACGACACGTCTCCATTCGTCCCTCCATTCACGCCTGTCGCGACACCACTGGAGGCGGGCTGCACGATGTTGGGGCGTGAGCGGAAGACGGCCTAACGGTGTGCGGGACCGTAGCCCAGCTTCATGGAGACGGTTGCGAATGGTCCTCGCCGATACCCCAGAAGCAACAGTGTCCCTAATTTGCTGGGAAGTGGCGGTGCGGTCCCCTACGGCACTGCGTAGGATCCCACGGTCTTGGCGTGCATCCGTGCGTCGCTGCGGTCCGGTCCCAGGTCTACGGGCACGTGCACCTTCCGCCGACCACTGGCGACAACATCGATGTACTGTGGAGACCTCACGCCCCACGTGTTGAGCAATTCGGCGGTACGTCCACCCGGCCTCCCGCATGCCCACTATACGCCCTCGCTCAAAGTCCGTCAACTGCACATACGGTTCACGTCCACGCTGTCGCGGCATGCTACCAGTGTTAAAGACTGCGATGGAGCTCCGTATGCCACGGCAAACTGGCTGACACTGACGGCGGCGGTGCACAAATGCTGCGCAGCTAGCGCCATTCGACGGCCAACACCGCGGTTCCTGGTGTTTCCGCTGTGCCGTGCGTGTGATCATTGCTTGTACAGCCCTCTCGCAGTGTCCGGAGCAAGTATGGTGGGTCTGACACACCGGTGTCAATGTGTTCTTTTTTCCATTTCCAGGAGTGTAGATAAGGAACAGCAAAGGACCTACAACACTACCTTGGGGAACGCCAGAAAACCCTTCTGTTTTACTCGATGACTTTTCGTCAATTACTACAAACTGTGACCTCTCTGGCAGAAAATCGCAAATGCAGTGACATAACTGAGACGACATTCCGTAAGCAAGCAGTTTCACTACAAGTCGCTTGTGTGGTACAGTGTCAAACGCCTTCTGGAAATCTAGAAATATGGAATCAATTTGAAATCTCTTGTCAACAGCACTCAACAGTTCGTGTGAGTAAATAGCTAGTAGTTCAGTCAAATAGTAGATATACCTTGCAAAAGGTGGGGTAGAAGAGTTTATTTTTTCAACTCGTTCATATGGTTGGAAAGATTAGAAAACCCGAGTTTTGCCAACAAAATTTCGCTTGGGAAAACCTTCTGCAGTCAAAAAACTTCGAAAATTTCGGACTTTTTTCAGTTTTTTTCAAAACATCTCAGTTTCATTTGCTGCTATCGCTTGAACGTCTAGCCGGCCGGGGTGGCCGAGCGGTTCTAGGCGCTACAGTCTGGAACCGCGCGACCGCTACGGTCGCAGGTTCGAATCCTGCCTCGGGCATGGATGTGTGTGATGTCCTTAGGTTAGTTAGGTTTAAGTAGTTCTAAGTTCTAGGGGACTGATGACCTTAGAAGTTAAGTCCCATAGTGCTCAGAGCCATTTGAACCATTTTTTTTTGAACGTCTATTTTCTTTTTTAAAGAGCACAAAATTCTCTACTAATTTGATTCTTGCCATTTTTTTCTACTCCCCATATCTAAGGCGCTAAAGCGCCTCAAAAAATTACCAATTTTTCAATTTTTGGGCATAGTCGCAAGATACCTTATTTTTGAACACTATTTTTTTCAGTTTCTGTTTGTGTAGTATAAATACATTATACATCATAAGTTGGAATTTACCACCTCACTTTCAGGTGTTCAATTTCTCTGTATGCAACATGAGGATTGCTGGGCACCCAACTATTGTGATTCTTACATCACTACCTGAAGTTCACTATGGGGCACCTCAGCCCTGGTCTTTGTAAAACAATAAATATAAATCATTAAGAGGCAGGGTTGTAGCCTCTCCCCGATGTTATTCAATCTGTATATTGAGCAAACAGTGAAGGAAACAAAAGAAAAATTCTGAGTAGGTATTAAAGTCCATGGAGAAGAAATAGAAACGTTGAGGTTCGCCGACGACATTGTAATTCTGTCAGAGACAGCAAAGGACTTGGAAGAGCAATTGAACGGAATGGACAGTGTCTTGAAAGGAGGATATAAGATGAACATCAACAAAAGCAAAACGAGGATAATGGAATGTAGTCGAATTAAGTCGGGTGATGCTGAGGGAGTTAGATTAGGAAATGAGACACTTAAAGTAGTAAAGGAGTTTTGCTATTTGAGGAGCAAAGTAACTGATGATTGGCGAAGTAGAGAAGATATAAAATGTAGACTGGCAATGGCAAGGAAAGCGTTTCTGAAGAAGAGAAATTTGTTAACATCGAGTATAGATTTAAGTGTCAGGAAGGCATTTCTGAAAGTATTTGTATGGACTGTAGCCATGTATGGAAGTGAAACATGGATGATAAATAGTTTGGACAAGAAGAGAATAGAAGCTTTCAAAATGTGGTGCTACAGAGGAATGCTGAACATTAAATGGGTAGATCACATAACTAATGAGGAAGTATTGAATAGGGTTCGGGAGAAGAGAAGTTTGTGGCACAACTTGACCAGAAGAAGGGATCGGTTGGTAGGACATGTTCTGAGGCATCAAGGGATCACCAATTTAGTATTGGAGGGCAGCGTGGAGGGTAAAAATCGTAGAGGGAGACCAAGAGATGAATACACTAAGCAGATTCAGAAGGATGTAGGTTGCAGTAGGTACTGGGAGATGAAGAAGCTTGCACAGGATAGAGTAGCATGGAGAGCTGCATCAAACCAGTCTCAGGACTGAAGACCACAACAACAAGAGACAAACACACACACACACACACACACACACACACGCTCGCGCGCGCACACGCACACAAAATAAATTGTCGCAGGCAACTGAACTATTATTAGCTGCAATAGGCAACCTAATTAGGTAGGTAATTATTCTTGTGTATAAAAGTCACACAGTTGACATTAAAAATAAGTAGCTTTATTACGATTAAAATGCATTGTCAGTTACTAAAAAATGTTGACAGTTCTGGCTGTGTAATACTTGTAATATTGCACTTTAGCGCACTTGAGACAGATACGAGCATCACTTCCAACGTTTTGATGGGCCAGGTTTCTCAGTGTCACGAGAAATACCTTGAGTTACGGATTCAGGGTCTGTACATAGAGTTGATCCCAGATTGACCTCTTCTTTAAACAGCGAGTCAGCCTCAGCAAGTTCGTTGGTTTCGTCAGCGGTTTCCTCAAAATCCTCCATAACATCTTCTTCACTGTCTTCACATAAAAATTTTGGCACGTTTTCACAGTTGACCCCAATACATTTCTTGCAAATTGAAGAACATTTCAAACCCACTTTTCTGCAGGAGCACGCTCCGCCACAGTTCAGCTTGCATGAGCATGAAACAATGTGAAGAAGTGGTTCAGGTGCTGGATCTTGGCTCATTATAACGGGTACTGGACCGTGGTCACTGTGATTCCAGCCCCGTTTCTCAGGAGGTTTCCAGTTTCCCATCCAACTCTGGACTTGTTGGTAAGTCAGCAACGAATGATGTTGTGCAGCATCTTGTGTAGGTGGCAACCGTGCAAGATTCAGTTTGCTTTTTGTGGCAGACACGGCGAATAGCTGGTACCGCAAATGGTCTAGTGTGTGGGAACTGCTGACACATCCACTATACAGTGCGATAGTAACCTGTTCTCCTGCTGTTATTATTTCTTCACGGGTAGCATGTGGTTGATTGAACGTGCAAAGCGCTGAGGTTAGGTGTTAATTTTTCGCAACAATATTGCAGCACTTAATTTTTCCTTGACCAAAAAAAAAAGCAGATGTTGTATCACATCCGCTAAAGGCGTGACTGAACAGAATATATTCACTGTCAAACTTGTAAGATGCAGTGGAAAACCACTTGTCTTCTGCATTTCCTCTTCCTGGCTTTAAGAAAAATAAGTTTTCAATGCCTTGCCCCAAACCGGTCATGAGCACAAGCAGGTCAACATCTTCTCCTACAATGACAACACTTCCAAAAGCTTTGGTTCTTGAAATGGCAGATGTTACAATCATAACGTCAGCATCTTCTTGTGCCTGGAGCAATTCAGTGCTACACTCCAGAAATTCCTTTTTAAGAAGTGAAATCAAACGCATCTAGTTTCCTTCGTTGTACAAGAACTTGTCCTGAGGGACTTGGTTCATCATCTCTGATTCAACCACAACGTCAACCAAAGAATGTTGTTTGGACCTACGAATCCTCTCAGCACTCTTTGTGCTACATTTGTCTCCCTCACATGGATACCCATCAAATACAATAGCAAATTGAGGTTCAAAATGACGTTTCAGGTAAGAAACATAGTTTTGGGCTATTGACTTGAAGCAAACATTTCGAGTCCGTCACTTTGCGGATAAGGTACCCTCCATCAATGACAAAAATTTACTCGGTCCACCTGACTTCACATCTTCCACTGGAACGAAGGCATTGTAGAATGAAGATTTTGTTCCTTTTCGCATGCCTTTTTCTGAGAATAGGGACATTGGGTAAGGAGCAAGTTCATATTTCAGAAAGGCTTGTAACTCTTCTTCACTTTGTTTCATTAAACAAATCCTTTGGAAAAGAGTTAAAGGATCAACAGGAGTAATTTTAGTGGTCCCAGCTTTTACAGAATTGAACGCGTAAAGGAGAGTCACAACTTTATCTTTTCTACGGATCTTTACATCGTGGAAATTGTCACCAACTATTCTTTGCTCGAAATTTGAAAAATTGGTATTTTTTGACGCGCTGTAGCGCCTTAGATACTGGGAGTAGAAAAAATGGTAAAACCATATTTGTAGAGAATTTTGTGCTCTTTAAAAAAGAAAATAGACTTCAAAGCGATAGGAGCAAATGAAACTGAGATATTTTGAAAAAACTGAAAAAGTCCGAAATTTTCGAAGTTTTTTGACTGCAGAAAGTTTTCCCAAGAGAAATTTTGTTGGCAAAACTTGGTTTTCTAACCTTTCCAACAATATGAACGAGTTAAAAAAATAAAATCTTCTACCCCACCTTTTGCAAGGTACAGGCTTTTTTTCTGACAGTTTCACTGGACTATAGCTCTGTTTCACAAGAACGATGTTTTCTAAATCCGTGTTGACTGTGTGTCAGTGGACCATTCTCTTCGAGGTAATTCATCATGTTTGAACACAATGCATGTTCCAAAATCCTGCTGCATAATGACGTTAATGATGTGGGCCTGTAATTTAGTGCCAGACGATGTGCCCGAGCGGTTCGAGGCGCTTCAGTCTGGAACCGCGCTGCTGCTACAGTCGCAGGTTCGAATCCTGCCTCGGGCATGGATGTGTGTGATATCCTTAGGTTAGTCAGGCTTAAGTAGTTCTAAGTCTAGGGGACTGATAACCTCAGAAGTCCCATAGTGCTTAGAGCCATTTGAACATTTTTTTTTTTAATTTAGTGGATTACTCCTACTACCTCTCTTGAATATTTGCGTAACATTTGCAACTTTCAAGGGTTTGGGTACGGATCTTTCGTCGAGCGAACGGTTGTATATGATTGTTATAGGACTATTGATAAGCATACTCTGAAAGCAGCCTAATTGGTATACAGTCTGGACCAGAAGACTTCCTTTTATTAAGTGATGTAAGTTGCTTCACTACTCCGAGGATATCTAAGTTACTCATGTTCGCAGCTGTTATTGATTCGAATTCTGGAACCTTTACCTCGTCTTGGTGAAAGAATTTCTGAGTGCTGTTTTTAGTAACACTGCTTTGCCAGCACGGTCATCGATAGTATTTCCATAGCTATCGCACGGAGAAGGCATTAGTTGTCTCTTGCCGCTACATACGACCAGGATCTTTTCGGGTTTTCTCCCAGCTTTCGAGACAAAGTTTCGTTGTGGAAACTACTATTGCATGTCGGATTGTCCGCGATATATTTCGATCTTCTGTAAAAGATCGACAATCTTAGAGATTTTGCGTTCGTTTAAATTTGCCATGATTTTTTCGTTGCTTCTGCAACAGTGTTCTGACCCGTTTTGGTTACCATGAGGGATCAGCACCGTCGTTTGTTAATTTATTTGCTGCCGATACTATTTCTTTGAACTCAAGCAACATCTGGTCCACACTTATATTGTTAATTTGGAAGGAGTGGATATTGTCTCTCAGGAATGCGTCAAGTGAACTTTTATCTGCTTTTTTTGAATAGTTATATTTTTCGTTTAATTTTGGAGGATTTGGGGATTACAATATTCAATTTCACTACGACAATCTTTTGTTCGCTAATCCCTTATCCATTTTGAAGCTCGTTATTAATTCAAGATTATTTCTTGCTAAGAGTGTAAAAGAGTGTAATGTAATTTAATTTAGCCCGACACGGATCAGCAATCAGCAAACTAGCTCAGTACCCAGGGTGGTTACGGGATTATAAATAATTAATTGTCTCTCTCTTCAATTATCACACACACACACACACACACACACACACACACACACATATATATATATATATATATATATATATATATATATATATATATATATATATATATATATATATATATATATAGGGTGGTCCATTGATCGTGACCGGGCCAAATATCTCACGAAGTATACGAAACTCGTCTAGCTTGAAGGGGGAAACCAGATGGCGCTATGGTTGGTCCGATAGATGGCGCTGCCATAGGTCAAACGGATATCAACTGCCTTTTTTTTTAAATAGGAACCCCCATTTTATATTACATATTCGTGTAGTAAGTAAATAAATATGAATATTTTAGTTGGACCACTTTTTTCGCTTTGTGATAGATGGCGCTGTAGTAGTCACAAACATATGGCTCACAATTGTAGACGAACAGTTGGTAACAGGTAGGTTTTTTAAATTAAAATACAGAAAGTAGGTACGTTTGAACATTTTATTTCGGTTGTTCCAATATGATACATGTACCTTTGTGAACTTATCATTTCTGAGAACACATGCTCTTACAGCACGATTACCCGTAAATACCACATTTATGCAATAAATACTCAAACAGATGTCCGTCAACGTCAGTGCATTTGGCAATACGTGTAACGACATTCCTCTCAACAGCGAGTAGTTCGCCTTCCGTAATGTTCGCACATGCACTGACAATGCGCTGACGTATGTTGTCAGGCGTTGTCGGTGGATCACGATAGCAAATATCCTTCAACTTTCCTCACAGAAAGAAATCCGGGGACGTCAGATCCAGTGAACGTGTGGGCCACGGTATGGTGCTTCGACGACCAATCCACTTGTCATGAAATATGCTATTCAATACCGCTTCAACCGCACGC